>NC_050449.1:113663856-113963856 GCF_903995425.1 Onychomys torridus | reverse complement strand
TTCTCCTTCAGTGTTCTTGAATGAATTGGATCCTTTTCAAAGTCTTCCCCAGAATTAGGATTCCTCCATTCCACCACCCTCACAGAAAACCCAGGGAAATGCTGAAACAGTTTCTTCTGCTATTTTTATTTGTTCCTTTGTTGGACTGCTTGATTGTTGTGAGACAGGGTCTCACGTAGCCCAGGATAGCCACTAACTGGCCACACAGCCAAGGATGACCTTGAGCTCCTGATCTTTCTGCCTCCACCTCCCAGTTGCTGGGTTTATTGGTGTATATCAGCATTCGTGGCATGAAAAGCTAGACTCTTTTCTAATCTGTGGGGGTTTTCTCTTTGTCAGGAATTAGCCTTGCTTTTTTTGAAATTCCCTCCCCACTAGTGTACTGATAGTGGTCACTCTGAAAATAATTATGTCATAGATGTTGCTAATGTGACCTATGCCTGTTCAGCTGAAACCTCCTACATGGGCTGAGAAGCCCCATCTCTCCCTCTCCAAACCTCACCCTCTCAGAGAATCTCTAACAAAGAAAAGGTGACAAAAAGCCCAGTTCTACATTCTTGGTGGCTACAGCACCTCCTCCTGTGAAGTTTCCAGTAGCCCAATACCCCGCCTAAAGTAGTAAACTTTTGGCCATACTTGGGCACAAACCCAGCTTGTAGAGGCCTACAGAGTATATATGCTCCCTGCTTTAGTTTGGCCTCACGGCTTCTCCAGCCCCAATCTCTGGGGCTAAAGAACTCACCCGTGAGTTGCTTTGCTCAAATATACCTGTTTTTTGCTTTTTCAATTTGGCTTGATCTGGCTTACTGCATCAGCAGAGAAACCTATTATCACACTTCAGAAAACCTATTATTTTGGTGCTGTAAACCCGGGAGGAGTTGAGCCCTCCTGTTGGGTGGACTGGGTCCCCAGGGCATGTGGGGGCCACTCCTCTCTCTTTATCTTCCTCTCCACCAGAATGATCAAATTTCAACTTGGGGTAAGTCATCCATTTCCCAGCCACTGCCTAAAAGAGGTACAGGGTACCTCTTCCAGGTAAAGATCTCTTCTGGGTCAAAGGCCCTGGGGACCCCCTGCCAAAAGGTACCCACTTTGCCTTATTTACTCATTGGGCTCTCCTGGCATCTGGCCTGAACTATGCTGGCCACTCCCTGCCCACTCCACCCGCAACAGATCCTGTCTCCCTGTTTGTTTCTCTCTGCTCTTCCACCCCACCATGCTGGAATCTTCCTCTCCTGCTCTACCCACCCGGATCCCGCCTCCCTAGTGGGAGATGCGGTCCTGGCTCTCCACTTCATTTCACAGTCATTGCTAAGTATTAGAACAAAAACTAAAAAGGCTGAGAACATTTCCTAAACCTCCATGCAGGAATTGGTGAAGATGGCTTTTTAAGGTTTTTAATGCCCAAGAGGAGGCAGCTGAGTCTGGCTATGCTCCAAGCTCACACCGTGGCAGCTGCCCCGGGACCATCAGCACCCCTGCAGGGGGAACAAGGGAAGTCTGCAAGGCTCCATCTGGCCAAAGCCCAGCCAAAGTCAACTCCATCAGGGACCTGCTTCAAATGTAGCCAGTAAGGCCACTGGTCCCAATGCTGCCCTAACACTCGGCCGCCAGGAAGGCATGCCCTGTCTGCTGGCAGTCTGGCCATTGGAAGTTGGGACGCCCCCAGGGGCTCCTCCTCTATGCCATGCCACTGAGGTCCAGCACCACCAGCACAGGCACCTGACTCTTCCGTCCCTCAAGCTCTTTAGCCTGTGGAGGACTGATGGTACTCAGAGACTCCCATCACCCTCATGGACCTGGGATAACACTCCAGGTAGCGGGTAAGTCCATCTCCTTCCTGGTAGACATGGAGATTCCTTTTCAGTCTTGGCCCCCATTCGGGTCCCAGAGTCTCCCCACCATCTTCTGTCATGGGGTGAATGGGACTCCTACTTTCCGCCTAAGACCTCAGCACGTTGCTGCATTCTTGCAGGATGATTCTTCTCATATTCTTCTAGTCATATCCATTTGTCCAGTACCTTCACTTGGCCACTTTGGGGCCACCCTGTCCTTGGCCCCCACACTCTCTTCTGACTCCTGCCATCTTCTTCCTTTCATTGTCTCACAGGTCCCTGCAACCCCCCTTCTTCCTCCTCTGATACCCCTACTACTCTGCCCAGAGGCTGTGGAGCCTTATGCTCACCCTGACCTGGTCTCCTAGACCAGTCCCTCACAGACCCCCAACTCACCCACTTTGTTGATAGACGCTCTCTTATAAACAGATCAGGAAACCACCATCCAAATAGCTAAGGGTCAACAGGCTAACATCTGTATTGACTCTAAATATGCTTTTTCAATAGCCCATTTGGTCCTTTGGGAGGGAAGGGGCTTCCTCACTACCAAGGGCACTCCCATTGTCCATGGACCCCTTATAACCAAGGTCTTGGAGGCCCTCCAGCTCCCTGCAGAGGTAGCTATAATCCACTGCCAAAGATATCAGTCCTCCAAGGACCCAATGGCCTTAGACAATGCCAGGGCTGACTCAGTAGCCCAGGGGCTGGCTCCAGCTCTACTGGATCTACAGGACATACTTTGTTTTTGACACCTTCCTATCAGCCCTGTTACCATCCAGAGAAGAGGGATGAACTGAATAAAGGGGCCACACAGAGAAACCCTCTTTGATCCCACCATCTTTGAGCCCATATTTTACAGGTCCACTCCTCCTGCCAGATGTGTGCCAAGGCCAACATGAAGGGGCCCTCCAGATATGCCAGCTCCAAGGACACCAACCAGGTGAGGACTGGCAGGTTGACTTCACCCACATGCCCACTCATAAAAAGCTCTGCTATCTCCTAACTCTTGTTGACACTTTTACAGGATGGATAGAGGCATTCCCCATCTCCAGAGAAACAGCAAATGTGGTGGCTCAGGTGCTCCTGGAACACATCATCCCTCAGTTTGGTGTGCCACACACCATCCAAATGGACAATGGCCCAACCTTCATTTCCAGGGTCACTGAGCTCATGTCTAAAGATTTCAACATCCCCTGGAAACTTCACACTCCTACCAATCTCAGGAAAGGTTGAGAGGGCCAACAGACTCATCAAACAAGCCTCTACTGAACTCAGGTTGTCTTGGCCCTCTCTCCTCCCCATTGCCCTTACCTGCCTCCAAGCCACCCCATGCTATCCTATAGGCCTAAGCCCTCTTGAGCTCATTTAGGGAAGACCATTGCTCCTCACACACTGCCTCCTGACCCAGACCCCTCCACTGGCCAGGCACCTACCCTACCTTTCCCTCCTAAGGTCCCTCTCAGTTCACATGCTGACAGCTACCTCCCCATCAGCCCTCATGCCAACAGACCAGCTGCTCCTGAGCCTGTCCCGCTCTCCCCAGGGGATGGGGACCCCTCGAGCAGTTATCTCCTAGGTCCCTAGAGCCCTGGTGGACAGGACCCTACACTGTGACCCCACCACCCCTTCAGCTGCCAAGCTCCTGGGACATCAGTGCTGGTACCACCTCTCCAGGTTCAAGTGGGCACCTACTCAGAATGAATGGTCTATACAGAAAATGGGTCCCTCCACTCTCCAGTTTTCCAGAATGTCCCAATGAGGGGCCATGATGGTCAAGCCTGTCTTCTCTTATGTCTTGCTCATTCACCCTTGTCTCTTTTGTACAACCAGGGCACATCTCCATTATTCCATTCTTTCTGAAAATCTTCACTCTTCCCATGGCTAGCCCCATTCATATGGCTGGTGGTAAGTATTTTTTTCTCCTAGCAACTTGCCTTGTCTGCTTCCTCCTGGAACAGATTCCTGAGGTCTCCAGGGTGGTGGTTAACTGAATGCTTCTTCACCCATATGTGGTGATATTTTGAACAAATAAAATTTGCCTGAAGGTCAGAGGACAGAACAAGACACTAGATTGAACATAGAGGCCAGGCAGTGGTGGCATACACCTTTAATCCTAGCACTCCGGAGGTAGAGGCAGAGATCTGTCTGGATTTCTGTGAGTTCAAGGACATACTGGGCTACACGAGAGTAATCCAGTCTAAAAGAGAAACAGAGCCAGGCAGTGGTGGCACACACCTTTAATCCCAGCACTAGGAAGGTTGAGATAGGAAGTGATATGGCTGGGCAGAGAAAGGCATATAAGGTGAGAGGAGACAGGAACTCACTCTCTTTTAGGATGAGGAGTTGGTGAGGTAAGAGGTGGTGTGTAACACAAATTGCTAAATGGTCTTATTAATAAAAAAAAACAAACCTAGAGCCAGATATTGGGGTGAAAACTGAAAGATCAGAGGAATTGAACAAGCCAAGCCCAAAAGAGAACTGCTTCCTGTATACTCACATCTATATACTTTTCTGTGCCATCTTACTTCCTCTCTCTGCCAAGCTACATCACTTCCTGTTTCCACCCAGCTCTATCACTTCCTGTCTGTTGGAACAGACCTCTATGGCTAACTAGTGCTGGGATTAAAGGTATGTGCCACCACTCCTGGCTCTGTTCCCAGTGTGGCCTTGAACTCACAGAGATCCGTATGAATTTCTGCCTCCTGAAAGCTAGGATTAAAGGTGTGTGCTACCACTGCCTGACCTCTATATTTAATATACTGGCTGGCTTTATCCTCTGATCTCCAGACTAGCTTTATTTGTTAGAGCACAAATAAAATATCACCACAGTGGTGGCTGTGGCTTGCTCTGGTTCTCTAATCTTTCAGCTATCACTCTGATATCTGGCTCCAGGTTTTTATTATAAGATCATTTAGGATTCATGCAACACCCATACCTCCTATTGAACACAAGCCCACTGACTCCCGATGCCTCCTCCCCACATCGTCCGAAGCCAACAGGAATAGTCATATTTAAACCTGTGCCCATATACCCTAAAAGGTCAGATGTTTGGCTGAAACCTCCAGCTCACTCCTGCATAGTCTGAGAAGCCCTATCTCCATCTCTCTCCAAACCCTGCCCTCACAGAGAATCTCTAACAAAGAAAAATGACAAAAAGCCAAGTTCTACATTCTTGGTGGCTACAGCAGCGCATCCCCTAAAGTTTCCAGTAGCCCAAGACCCCGCCTAAAGCAGTCAGCTTTTGGCCATACTTGGGCACAAACCCCAGCTTGTGGAGGACACTTCTCGTCTACAGGATTTATGTGCTCCCTGCTTTATTTCTGCTGCATGACTTCTCTGGCCATAATCTCTGGGACTGGAGGGCTCATCCTGGAGTTGCTTTGCTTGAATAAACTTATTCTTTTGCTTTTTCAATTCAGCTTGATCTGGCTTACTGCATTGGAGGCAAAACCTATTATTGTGCCACAGAGAAAACATATTAATGCCTTTTGAGAATAGGCTGGAGACATGGCCCAGCTGTCAAGAGCATCAGCTGCTCTTGCAGAGGACCTGGATTTGATTCCCAACTGAGCACACATAAGTGTGACTGTCTCTGAGCAAGGTATCACCTGTGTCCAGGTTGTGTGAGCCTGTGGTCACATCTACCACTATGACACCAGGCAACCCTCTGGACCTAGGTTTGCATCAACTGGGCTGCAGATGGAAATGGGGATAACAGGAGCTGTGGGACAGGGTCATGCAGACACTCTTGGGCCACCCACACTCTTCATAAAACCAATAAACTCATTTATTTGGCCCAACTGTACCGGTTGGAGTCTTTCTTTGGTCTGTCTGCACCTGCCTCACTTGGGGTGAATATGAGATCCATTGGACAGTGCTAGGCGTGAGTAACAGAGACAAACTGCACTGTGCTTTAGCAGTGGTCTCTCCTGGTGGTCAGAGCATCCCTTTGTGAAACACCCTGAAGTTGCAGTTAGGTTGTGATGCTCCATCAGAAAGGACCAGCGGTTCAGTCGCCACGCCCACACAGAGCATGCCACATCATTATAACATCATTTACACTACAGTTTAGATCCCATTCCTTGTGGGGTTTTCTAAAGAATCATGAGAATACCCTATAATAGAGATCTTGTTTACCAAAATTTAGGAGAGAAAAGGGGTCATTTCTCCCCATATATATGTCACCCATGTCATAAATATTCATAAAAAAAAATCTTTAAAACCCACAGTGGAAAGGTCATTATACCCTACCCACTCTTGGGACAGCCAGTTCAACATCTTGTTGGAGTAAACACTTTGCTTAGCTTCCTTAAATAAAATTCTTTCACTGTCTCCCTTTCAACTGAATTCTTTCCATCTAGAAGACAGGAGTTGGAAGATCCATGTAGTAAACTGTTTTGAAATAGCTGTGCACTGTGCAAAAGTGTGTTGCTGTGGCTGGTGTAATAAAAAGCCGAATGGCTGACAGCTAGGCAGGAGAGGACAGGCGGGTCTCCCAGGAGCAGGGGGAATGGGAGGAGGAAGTTGGGTGCTCAGATTTCACCAGCAGACTTGGTGCAAGTCAGATGTGCTGTATTAAAAAGAGGTAAACGAGCCACATGGAAGAATGTAGATTCAAAAAAAATGGATTACTTAAATTATAAGAGCTAGTTGGGGGAAAGCCTAAGCTAAGGCTGAGCTCTCATAATTTTTAATGGCTCGTGTTGTTATTTATGGGCTGGCGGTCCCAATGAGAAAGTACAGCTACAGCAAACAGACATCTCGTTTATGTCCCAGGAAAACCATATATAACAAATGGTATTTCTAAAATTTGTCCAGGAGAAAAAAGCCCTCGAGGCCTAAAACAGGAGTGTCAAAACAACACCTTCCTGGTGGCAGCAGACACCTCCTGACTTCCATTAAATACAGATGAGCTGTGACAAGTATTATTCATTATCCAATGAATAATAAGACCAGCCTCCTGTATGTCCCTAGATATCCCAACAAGCTTCCTACACTATCAAATGGGCCTGTGTTGTTGAGATGCCTCCTGTGACTGGAAACGACCTCTGTTGAAAATGTCACACATTTCTCAGCACTTTGAAATGTCTCCCTAAGTCTGGATGAGATATCATTTAACATTACAGTTTTTTTTAAGTTCATTTATTTTATTTTACGGGTATGGGTGTTTTGTCTGCATGTATGTATGCATACCACATACATACAGTGCCTGAGGAGTCAAAAGAAGATGTCAGATCCCCTGGAGCTGGAGTGACAGATGGTTGTGAGCCACCATGTAGGTGCAGGGAAGCAAACCTGTGTCCTCTGCAAGAGCAACAAGCACTCTTAACTGCTGAGCCACCTCTCCAGGTTGTCAACATTATAACCACCAAAATCAGAGAAAAAAATCTAGATTCCCAAATCAGTCAACAGCCATAGATTTCTTCTCTCCACTGCTTCCTCTCAAATATGACATCTGGACATGATGGTGTCAGTCTTCCACAGGGACAGGAAGGGTCCACCTATGAGGAACTCTGGGCTCCTGCTGAAGAGTCACAGAGGAGATGGGCGAGGAGATCACAGAAAGGGCACTGCCTTTTCCATCCTGTTCCTGAGAGCAACTTGAGGAAGATTTATTTTGACCCGTGGTTTAAAGGGATACAGTCCACCATGATGGAGAAGGCCTGGCAGCGGGGAGCTTCATGTTAGTACCAGGGCAGGGATGGAACACCTCACCTGCTCACAGGTGGGACAGGAAGCAGAGACAGGAAGTGGGGCATGGTTATCAACCTCCAGGCCAGTTCCAGTGAGCCACTTCCTCCTGTGAGGCTGCACCTTCTAAAGGTTCCACAACCCTTAAAGCAAGCCATCAGCTGGGAACTTGTATCCCAGTATGAGAGCTTGTGGGGGATATCTCTAATTCAAACCATGTCTGTTACCGTCTCACAGCAGACAAAATACAACACAACCCACAAAGTGAAACCCCTTCTTTATTTGGGCAGAAAGGCAAGCCCCTTCCTCTTAAGCACACAGTGAGCTCACACACCAAAGATCCTAGCAGAGGGTCCTCTAGCAGGCCTTGCATGCTTTCGAGCAAGCTTGCCACCCAGCCATCTCCACCCTCTCCCACGTCTGTGTACCCATCCATGACCATGACATACGCAATATATTTCCCCCATGTGTTCCCCGCCCTGCAATGGGAGCACCACTACTCAGGGATGTGTATTTTGTTTGCTGCCATACGGCTACAGTGCCTGGATGGCTGCTGGTGTTTTCAGCATGATGATACTGAGCTGAGACAGGGTAGGGAATGAGAAATCAAGTCAGGGAGCAGAAGTAAGGAAATGAGGCAAGTGAAGACCAGCAGAAGCTAATTAGAAATGTTACTGGGGTTACTGCTGTAGCAAAGGACCTTTGAGAAGTGTCCAGAAGTTTCTAGAATGTTCCATGGAGACCTGGGTTTTCCATACTTACTGGCTTGTGTTAGCCCTCTAGGGAGCAACATCCTCACTTATAGGGGCTTTGAGGAAGAGAAGTGGAGCTGGGGGCGGGTGAAAGCCTGAGTGGCAGGGGAGCATAAAGCATCTTCTTTGGGAGGTATTAACACAGAAGAGAAATGCAAGCCTCGGTTGGGCTCCCTTGCCGGAGGGCAACAGTAAGAACTACTGTTCTCTTCTGCCTGTTTGGAGGGGCCTCACTGACTCACTGTGGCCATGGAATCCAGACTCTTATTTTCCACCATTCCTACCCACAATTCCCAGGGAAGATGGAGAGACCACGGCTACAATGCTATTTCACATTAAAAGCCCATTGAACCAGCCTTCTTCCAGCTTCTAATTGTCTTTGCACCTTTGGCTTCTCCTGGTGGCATTTCTGCTAACCCTGTTCCTTCTCATGTTCCTTGTAGCATAATTCTTTATTAGTCTTAATAAAAACCCGGAGCCAGATACTGAGGTAAATGCTGAAAGATGAGAGAGACAAAGAAAAATTCACAGCCACCTCTCACCTCACCAACTCCTCAGCCAAAAAGGAGGCTTGAGTTCCTGTCTGCTCCTGCCTTACAGTCCTCTCTCAGCCCAGCCATCTCACTTCCTGTTTCCACCTCCCTAGTGCTGAGATTAAAGGCATAAAATCCTGAGTGCTGGGATTAAAGGTGTGTGCCACCACTGCCTGGCCTCCATGGCTAACTAGTGGCTTAGCCCCACACTCTGATCTCCAGGCAAGCTTTATTTGTTAGATCACAAACAATCACCACCACAGTTCCTTCCTTCTTACTATCACTACTCAGGATCTGTGAAAACCTTCCCTTCCTGCTACCTGCCTTTCAAGCCTCTCCCTACGACTTCCAGGTGAGAGCCTGGGGTCATACCTCCAGTGTCCCCATGCCCAGGACCCAGGGCCCCAATCTCATCCTAGCTGTCTTTCTACAACTCAGATTCATCACCCTCCCCCCGGCCGTACACACACCAGCTGGTGTGCATTCCTCCTGAACTCCCTGCATAGGTGATACACCCACACACACCCTTGTCTCTCAACTAGAACTTCCTGGTCAACCCCAGTCACCAAGTCACCTTTGGATTTCTTCAAGAGCAAGAGGCTGCAGCCATGACTGGAAGTTTTTACTGTCTACTGTTCTAATAATCTGAGTGTTCTGTCATAGGCACTTAGGACTTGTATTGTGTCTGCTACATTTCATGATGGCGAAGAGTCCACGAAGGTATATTAGACTAAATATAAGCCTGTCTTCATTCCTCATGACTCGTCCATCTCCTGTCCTAATTTGTCCTGGTCCCCCATCTGTGCTCTGGGAACCCTTCTGTGTCACCACCAGACTCACCGAGAACCCTTACCTCAGTCCTTCCCTGACCTGATAAGAACATTTTTTTCCTCAGGTTATCTGCCTCCACCTTGCCTCTAGAGTCGCCTCCAATATCAGAGTCCTTCAAAGCCATTCATTTCGGTGTGCATGTCACAGGCGGTATGTGTTTGTATGACTGTGTGAACTTGTGCATACAGATGTTCAGGCCAGAGGTTCACATCAGGTGTCTCCTCCATAGTGACTGCACAGACTCTCACTAAACATGGAACTCATCACTTGGTCAGTGAGCTCCAGGGATCCTTCTGTCTAGACCTCCTTTGCCTGGGAAAACTCCGCCCTTCCTTGGCTTTTAGTGGGGATTGAACTCAGGTCCCTGTGCTTGCAAGGCCAGCACTTTACTCACTGAGCCACCCGCTCACCCCCGCCCCCAGCTCCTACTCCCCCACTCCCAGCCCTCACTCCAGCCCCCAGCCCTCACCCCAGCCCCCAGCCCCCACCCCAGCCCCCAGCCCTCACCCCAGCCCCCTACCCTCCTACCCCCGAAGGTGTTTATTACTAAGGTATTTATTTTGTCAGTCTTCCTCACACTGTGTCCCAGAGACTGAGCATGGTTCCTAAATCGTGAGGAAAGAGATGAAGCGGGAGTCCACTAGATGTCCATGTCTCAGCTCGCAGGACAGGGAGAGCTCGGCAGAACAGACTGGAGTAAGCAGCCCTTCCCAACGCTGCTCTAAATCAGATCCACGTTTCCAGATGTGCTTGGCTCCTTCAAAATAAAGCTAATTTCTCCAACCTGAGCTGCCTTGTGGGAAATCACCCCACGGCGGTTAAATCTGTTGCTGTTTAAAACATGTTTCTTCTGTTGCAGAGACCACTAGAGCCATCACCAGGAACCTAACTCCCCTGCCTGCGTTTCCATGGTCTCCTCAGCCGCAGGGCTCCAGGGCTGGGTGTAATTTCTAGTCAGAAAATGTTTCCAAACCTTTCTCCTTTTCTTTAGACTGATGCTAGAAGGGAGGGGTTGGGGGCGGGGTTGGGCATGGCTGGTGACCCCAGGTTACAGGTTAGCAGAGGGGCTGGTGTGGGGCTTCCTAGGTCCCCAGTCTGTGTTCTGTGAAATGGGGTAGAGGGACTCAGCAAACTCTAGCACCGCGGGTGTAGATGATCATTGTGCCCTGTGGAGGCTGGGGGTGGGGGGCGTTGTCGAGGGGATGTGAGCTCTACAGCAGCGGGTGCCTCTCTTCCATCTGGCTCAGTGAGTGTCCTTATCCCAGCCAAGATCCTCATCACCCAGCTGAGCCGCAGGCGACTCTAGAGGGACTGGCCTGGAAAGGGCGATCACAAACTCCCTGGAAAGGTGCAAGCCAAGCCAGGATGGCTCAGACAGCCAGAGCTTGGGGGTGCCTGAGACTCTCTGGCGCCCCTTGGCGACCAGGAGTAGCTATAAGTGTGGGCAGGTGGGAAAGTTCTGGAAAGAAATCGCAGCCCTCTCCCCAATGGTTTCTTACGCACAAAGACAGGAGCTACACCCAGATTTTACAATTGTGCAAAAACAGACCCAGAAGGCCACTTGAGATTGGATTCTGAGAAACTGAGAGCCCGACTCCCCTCACTCACTCGTGGGAGCCCACTCAGGTCCCAGAAAACGCACCAGAATTACACTTGCTGACACCCAAGCCTGTGAAGGTCCCCCAGTTTCCTTGAAGGACCACTTCATCCCCAAAGCTCACTGAACATGGTCACCTTCCCATTCCAGATAAACTGTCTCCCGCCCAGGAGAGGACATCCTGCCTGAAGAGACTGGAGAGGCGCTGGGCAGGTGGGAAGGAAGCTCTTTAGATAAAGAGGAGATCCCATACGAGGTACCCCGCCTGGGAGGGGCTAACCTCGTTTACTGAGCTGTTTGCCTTCTTTCTGGGGCCACTTCAATCGGTGGTCGCTCCAGTGGCCGCTTTCTGAGCACGTGTCATGCCGGACTGCGTCAGCACTGGGTAAACAGATGACTGGTTGCGCGCCCGGGCGGGGCTATTTAAGAGGCAGCTGCCCACCCGCCAGCCCTGAACTTGGCTGGACTGCAGCTTGCTCTGCTGGAAGCCGCCAAGCCTGCTGATTCTCCATCAAAGGTAAGTCGGTGTCTCTCTCCGCTGGCCGAGCCAAGAATCCTGAGTGTGAAGTATATCGGCCCGCAGCTTTGCAGCCTTGCCGTATAGTCTCTCTGTTTTCTGTGCCTTCTTCCCTGCTTTGACAGCTGGGAAGGTTTCCTGAAGTCAGAAATAACGGCTCTGGGTCTTAAAATGCGTCTGGGTGGGTACTGCTGGGTGGAGACTTGTTTCTCTGTGTGCTTTTTTTTTTTTTTTTCATGCAAGGCTGGGATGGCCATTTCTTAGGGTCCCCATGATGTTCGGATCACTTTGCAATTATTTAAATGAAAATACTAAGAGGTTTTAAGACATGCCTGTTTTCTAAATGCTACAGAAAAAAAATTAAGGCTTTGGGGATAGAAATACATCGTTATGATGCAGGACCTATCGGCTCAGTTCTCAAATGTGGCGGGGCTTTGGCCACAACTCAGGACTGGGCGCAGATTTCTGGGTTTTGCTTTGCTTGCATAGTGACTTCTTGTTCGTTCCCATATAAACACCGAGGAACATCTATAAACACAGCTTCTATTTGTGCGCTCATACTTTAAACGGGGCTTCCCATCGTTGTCCCATTCATTTCTGTAACGACAGCTTTTAATCTCCCACACCCCACACGTTTCTCTCCAGAACTATCCTCTCTCTCTCTCTCTCTCTCTCTCTCTCTCTCTCACACACACACACACACACACACACACACACGCACACACACACGCACACTCACTCATTCACTCTGTGCTTTTTCTGGTTAGAAGAGAGATGATCTACAAAGGTGTCCTCTAACTTCAGGAAGGCAGTAGGCAATGCTTCTGATTGGAGTAGAATTCCTGTCTGCGTGGTCCCGGGGGCCCTAGAAGTGTTTAACACAAAAGCCAGGCAGAAGTGTCCCGAGTGTCCCGAGGCGCGAGGTGGCCAGGGCGCAGCTGGGGACTGCGCTTGGCTAGCTCTAGAGCCACGAGCCAGCCTGGCGGCTGCAGCCCTCCCATTCAGCCTCAGTGGACTTGGGTGTGCAGGACTTTCGGCTGGAGCCCGCCGAGGTCAGTCTTTGGCTCACGCTCCTCGCCTCCGCTCCCCACAGCCATGAAGAGTGGCGTGTGTCTGTGCGTGCTGATGGCAGTCCTGGCCGCAGGCGCCCTGGCGCAGCCAGTGGTCCCGGCAGAAGCCGCGGACTCCGCGGTGCAGCGGGCGGAGGAAGCGCCCCGAAGGCAGCTGAGGGCCATGCTCAGGACCGACGGTGAGCCCCGAGCGCGCCTGGGCGCACTGCTAGCGCGATACATCCAGCAGGCCCGCAAAGGTAAGGGTGTCCGCTCCCTCTCACGCTGCTGCTGCTGCGGCTCTGGGGTCCCAGTCCTGATCCCCAGAGCACCTGCAGGGAGGAGGAAACAGGGTGCACACAAGGAGCAAGATTTTCACTTTCTTTCCCCAAGGTACGCTGCTTCACCGCACTGTGCCTTTGGCAGGTGATGTTGGCAGCACCCAAGAGGGGAGATGGTTTACCTCGTGGGTAAGGGAAGGCTAAGCCTTTTCTGAACTGATGTCGGCACCGTGTTAGGGCAGAAGTCCAACACCGCTTTAGGAAAACATTAAAACACACACACACACACACACACACACACACACACACACACACACACAACGAATGCTGGTAAATGAGTCCCCACATCTGCCTTCTCTGCTGTATATACAACAGGATTGGGGACCACCCAGACACTGACCCTTGGAACCCCTCTGGCAGAAAGTGAGTCGGTGCTGAGAAAGCCCAAGATCTGAGAAAAGCAGTAGGCACTGTGTATGTCTCCCCCAGTATCGAGCAGGAGGAAAAGGTCAAAGGGCCAGGAGCAGTCGGAGTTCCCTTGGCTGCCCAGTCTGTAGCTGTCAGAAAGGTGGCCTCGATGGGGACCACCGCAGGGCTTCTTAGCGTTGGAAGGCTTCCCCCAGGAACCCCGTAGGCAGTTCAGCGGCTCGCCAGCTGAGGGTTCCTTTCCTGTACCCGATCTCACATCTTCAGAGAGGCGATGGAGCAGAACGACTCAGATCTCCTCCCAGCTCAGATTCATGGCTAGCACCAAGACAGCTTTCATCTCTGACTTTATCTGCAGGGACTTGATGGTGATCTCTGGCTGGGGTGTTAAACTAGACCAGTAGATCTGGATTAAAATGTGGGAGGTGGGCACCCTTTCTGTGGAGCTCACTTACCCAACTTGTGCTGTCTGCATTTCAACAGCCCATGGCGTTGGGCTTGACTAGTGAGGGGAAACAGGGGTGCTTGGTTGAGTCTCCTAGAGTTCTACATGAAGATGAGACCAAGGGACTTCAGGGGAATCAGAGATTTCTTGCTTTTCTTCCTGTTTGGCAACTCAGCCCACAGCCATTCCTTTCTAGGTTGTTTTCCTGCTAATTCCACAGAGAGAGGGAGAGAGGGAGAGGGAGGGAAAGAGAAAGAGAGAGGGAAGGAGGGAGGGAGGGAGGGAGGGAGGGAGAAAAGGGGAAGGGAGGGAGGGAGGGGGAGAGAGAGAGAGAGAGAGAGAGAGAGAGAGAGAGAGAGAGAGATTGATTGATTCATATCAGGTGTGAGAAAACCTGGGCACCTGGGATGTCCCCTCCCCATTCTTCTGATTGCCCAATCTGCCCTCTGCCATGGACCACCACCAGACCCTTCTGAAGTTTCCTAGACACTTCACTGAGCCATCACTCCAGAACCTTTTTGCCTACGTTTAAGAATGTCCCAAGCAGTTCTAGCAACAAAAGCCTGGTTGCTGAATTATTGCCTAGAACCAACACGTGACAGTAATTTTCCCAGCTGGAAGCCCCTCCCAGCTCTTCTCAGTCCCTCTCTGCCCTCAGCCTGTTGGACCTACAAAACCCAGAAATGAGCAGCCATCATTTGAAAGTTTGTTTGCCCACATCCAGGCAGGGCTAAGTCTAGAAGAGTGATGCTCATTTATTTGACAGATATAAACTCAGACGTAATATTGTCAATACTTTACAATTTCTTTGAATATTTTACAAATGATTTTGTATTTGACTCTACTGCATAGCATTCTTAAAGATTCTAGAGAAGATACTTTCTGAGTGAGTGGGGCTTGGTTTCAGTTGGTAGACTAGCCTAGAATGCACAAAAGTCTGAGTTCAACTCTAGCACCACATGAAACTGGGTATGGTGCTGCACTCAGGAGGTGAAGGTGGAGTTCAAGGCTAGCCTCTGCTATGCAGCAGGTTTGAGGCCAGCCTGGGCTATGTGATATCTTGTATTTAAAAAAATAATAAACTAAAATATAAAATGAAACAAAGTTTATCCTTAGGGCTTCTCTGCAGTGCCCTCAGTGGTCTGGAATGAAGCGTATTCCTGTGGGAGGTGGGGAAGGCATCAGTGGTCCAGAATGAAGTGTGACCTCATGAGGTGGGGAAGGCATCAGTGGTCCAAGAGGAAGTGTGTTCCCATGGAAGTGGGGGGAGGCATCAGCGTCACAGGCATTGGGTGCTATTTCCGTGCATCTCCCTCAGGCCTTAAAACCATTCTGCACAGTAAGCATCTCACTCATTTTTCATTTATGGAAGTCCATGCTAAAGAAAGCAGGTAATATCTGTGCACATGTTGGCATATCTAGGAGGCAGCAGAGTGAATCTATACAGCCTTGACTTCCCCTGAGGCCTGGAGGCCATTCGGCTTCCTAGCTCACCTGTCCGCTCTGGGCATAAGAGTTCTTTACTGTGTAGTGCTGGGGACGGTGGTTGGAGGGTGATAACACCATGCCTGAAGACAGATCTGTGTGGGGTGTGAGAGCCAGCCGAGGCATGTTCCAAATGCAGCTCCCAAGACTGGCTGATTGCCCAGCCATTGACCAGACAGCTGGCTGATAGAAGCAAGTGTGGGTTGTGCCCAGCCCTCACAGTGGACACTACTAATCCCTGAGCAGGCTGGAGGATGGGCTGTGTTTTCATGTGATTGTACAGGGAACTGGACTGCATATATTTCTGACTATCTATCTATCTATCTATCTATCTATCTATCTATCTATCTATTATTTTACTATTATTATTATTATTTTTACCTGAGAGGTACTGAGCAGTTAGGCAGCAGGGCTTGTTCTGCACAGGCTAGGGCTGTCTACTCAAAGAATGCAACAAGTGGACTTTCAGTTCCCAAACTGGGAAGACATGGGGTCAGAGAAAGGAAACGTAGTGTTTTAAGTTTAGCTGGTTAAGTCCATTGTGCAGTAAGTCAGGGTAACTGCCTCTGTGGTGTCATTTAACAATGTTTTATTAATGTGTGTTAATTATGCTATAATGGTGAGTTTCATTGTGATGATTAATGCACATTCAGATCACACTCACCCACACCCCTGGCTTGTTCCCACCCCTCCAAGTCCTCTTCCCAACCAACCCCTCTTCTACTTGCCTGCTTTTTTTTTTCAATGACTTCAATGACCTAATGGGTCTCATTAGGGTTGCTTATGGAGCGTGTGCCCAGTATTCTTTCTTCTGGCTCTGCTATCCTGGGGTCAGGCACTGGCAGGGAAGCCGCCTGCACACTACTCCCAGAGGGAGCCCTTGAGAGGTTTACTGCTTCTCCATGGGGCCCCCAGGGGCCTCTCTTTACCCTGAGTCAGCACAGAAGGCTACCTTGGTTACAAGTCCAGGAGGCCATTGTCAACCATTTGTGGGCTGGGACTGTGTCATGTGCCTGCAGAAGAAGGAATCATGTCTCCACACCCACTCCTTCAGATTACACAGTTGCCACAGGCTAGACCCCATCACAGGCTGGACCCCATCACAGGCTGGACCCCATTGCAGGTTACATCAGTGTGTTTTGATCAAAATGGCTGATTAAAGTTCCATCTTTTGTGACTTTTCATTCAGTTTCTTTAAATGTTACCAAGATGCCAGTATTTTAACCCGACAGGGTGTATTTTTCTGGTTATTTTTAAAAGACTGTAGCTTCCAAATAAATAATTTGTAAACAATATTCACATAGAAAGAGAACTTGAATTTTTTACATTTATTTAGGAGGGGGCATGCTATGTAGGCCTGTGGAGTTCAGAGGACAACCCACAGGAGTCTGCTCTCTTCTTCCACCATGTGGGTCCAGGGGGCTCAAACTCACCTTGTCCAGCTTGGCAGTTAGCATCTTTTCCCACCAAGCTACCTGACTGGTCCTTGTTCTAAGAAACTATGTATCTATTTACTTACGTGTGAGTGTGTGTGTGTGTGTGTGTGTGTGTGTGTGTGTGTAACAGTACACATGTGGAAGCCACAGGACAACCTCAGGCATTGGTTGGGCTTCACCTTCTACCTAGTTTTAGGGACCTCTGTTGTTTGTGGCTGTACTTCATGCTCCAGGCTGCCTAGCCCATGAGCTCCTGGGGGCTTTCCCTGGCTCTGCCTACCTCAGCCTAGGGCATACATCAGTGTCTCCAGCGTGGATTCCAGGAATCTGCACTTAGGTTGTAGCCAGCGATTTTAGTCTCCCTGGTTCCTTGATTCCATTTCTAAAAATCTTATACTAGACAATCTTATGCATGACACTATCATGGTGTCATAGTCCCTGGAAGCTCCCTGATGAGCTAAGCATGCTGGGATGCTAGTCATGACATTTAGAAGTAGTGAGTCCTGGGAAGATCTCTGTGTGGCTCCCGATGAGGGTTATGTGCACTATGAAATGCTGTTTGGGGTAGGAAAGCCTAGATAGCTCCCAGGCTGGCCAAGGCAGCAAGAAGTGAACCATCTAAACACTTCCATAGACAGTTCCTCCTTGTCTGTTTGTTTCTGGCCCAGCAGCAGCTACTTGATGCCTTTCAGAAGAGCTGTGAGGCACAGCTCAGTCCAATCCCCAAGAGCCCACGTGAAAGAGCTGGCTGTGGAGTGTGCCCACAATCCTCCCACTGTGGCGGCAGACACAGGAGGACCCCAGGGGCTTGCTGGCCAGCCAGTCTAGCCAAGTCAGTGAGCTCCAGGTGCACAAGAGGCACCGTCTCAATGAGATGGAGAAAAGAATGAGGAAGATACATGTATATACATGTATGGACACTGAACACACATGAACACACACACACACACACACCCACACACACACCTTGGCTTTCTCCACTGCTTAGTCATATTCTCAGATCTACGGCTCTTGTCTCCTTCCCCTCTTCTACCCACAGCTCCTTCCGGCCGCATGTCCGTTCTTAAGAGCCTGCAGAGCCTGGACCCCAGCCACAGGATAAGTGACCGGGACTACACGGGCTGGATGGATTTTGGCCGGCGCAGTGCCGAGGACTACGAATACCCATCCTAGTGGCCCAGCTTCGCAGTCGTGCTTGGAGGAGGTGGAAGAGAAAAGAATCACGCACACAACCCCTTGCCTCTGCTGTTTGACATTTTGAGTATCTATTTATTAAGTTCCCAGTGTGAAATCTGTTGAGTGTGCAGTGCAGCCACACACCTCAGCGCAGCTGGCGGTTGGAAGGCCAATGTTTCCCCAGTGACTCCCAGACCTAATGTTGCTATGCTATTAAAGAGATTTCCTCCTGCCCCTCATTCATTGTGTCCAGCAAGGATCTCCAGAATGGACAAGGAGGGGAGACTGGTACATGGTATCCATAGGTGAATCCTTGCAATAAATGGTCCCAGAAAGAGCTTGGGACATGAGTGCAGGCATGGAGCTGGCCTCCCCACTGAATAGTAAGGTGGCTTGTTTAAGGGCCCTTGAGCTCAGCTCTAGAGCCTAGACCTGGCTACACTGATCCCCAATCTCTTCTTCCAGGCTCTCCCACCCCAACATTTCTTTAGGGTTCTCTCAAACTTTAATAAGTTACATATGTCAGTGATCACCCCACAGCCTGTCCTCTACAGATAAGGAAGTGAGCCCTGAAAAGTGGAAGTGGCTGACCCTGGTGCCCCAGTTGGTAAGTCCCAGACTTGAAGGCTGACACACCTATGTGAGTAGGACCCATTACCTAGCAACCCTCGGAATATAGAGTCTAAGGAATCACCAGGAGATCATGGTAAACTCATGTTCTGACCCAGAAAATTAGGGCTTAAATCCCAGACAGACTCCCAGGTGATGCTGGCCCCAGACCATTCTTGGGCACCAATAGACCAAAGGAATGCTTCCATCTACACCTGGCTTGGTGGGTTTATCAGGGTCACTTATGAAATCATGGGTGAGTTAGGTAGCTGCATCACCAAAAAGCACACCCCAGCATGGGGGGTGGGGCACTCATGAAAGCTGCATCTCTAGAGCTTGCTGCACAGTCTTCAGGCAACTCCACAGAAGAATCTCCTCTCTCCCAGAAACAGCTCTCCACTTTTACAGCCTTGGGAGGGGCCTCTCGGGTCTTGTTTCTTGGGAGTTTCATGAGCCTCCCTGGTCCCTTGTGGGTGGAATGTTTAATCCAGAGGAAACAGTTACATAACATCAGTGACAGTTCTCCTGTCACAGTGCAGTCAGTCAGAGGGCATGCTGGGAGGGCTCTTGTTATCCAGAACAGGAGCCAATCTGTTCATTCCCCGTGGGCATCAGGGAAGGGATCAAGTCCACAGAGACATCCAGAGATGATCTAGGACCTGCCACCCACAATGCAGCTTCCCAGACCTCCTGGCCGAGGCTTCCAGGACAGGGTGGCACAAAGGGACAGACATTGAAAGCAACATTGTCCAATCTCTGTTATGTCTCAGCAGGCCCACCGCAGCCCACCATCACCCATTGGGATACTTCAGTAGCAAAAAAGGGACAGTCCTTCTGGTGCCCTCAGGGAAACATGGTCAGAGCAATCTTTAACCCAAACAGGTTAGAATTTAGTGTAAAATTAAGATCCCAAATAGATAACCCAAGACACTGTCACCTCCAAGGTTCCCACCTCATTTAGTCCCAACAACTTGCTCTCTGAGACTGCCTCATAGTATCCATGTGTGATAGTCTGTCTTCATTGGTAACTTTATTGGATTTGAAATCACCTAGGTGACACACCTCTGGGGAATGTCTGTGAGGTCATTTCCAGAGAAGATTAACTGAAGAGGGAAGGCCCACCCTAAACACAGGTAGCACCATCCCATGGGCTGGAATCCCAAACTGAATAAAAGGAGAGAGCTAGCTGAGCACCAGTGTCCAACTCTACTTCCTGATGCTCCCACCACCATTCATTTCTCACCATGACAGACTGTATCCCTTTAAACACAAGCCAAAATAAATCCTTTCTCCCTGAAGTTGCTTCGGTCACAGAGAGGGGAATGGTAACTAACATACCATAATTCATTAAAAAAATATGCATAGGTCTGTATTTCTAGCACACCGCCAAGCATGGGGTGGGGTGAAGTGAGATGACACCCTCTGTGCAAATGTGTATGTTGTGCGGGTGACAAAGGACTCAGAGTTGAATGCAAAGCTAGCAGCATCAAGTGAATGAAGAACTGAAATGAAGAACTGATCTGAATTGGTGGCTTTTCAATCACCAGGCATGTGAGCCTTAAGTTTTCAAAGATACAGCCACACATGACTCCTACCAATACATTTCAGTCATGTCATTTAACTCATCCATTAATAAAGACCCTGTAGGAAGTTCAGTCACATCTCAAAGGACAGCGGACACACAGAGTTTGTCAGGAGAACTATGACCTGGTAAGTGACTCACAAGTGGCCCCTGTGTCAATAAGATCAACAAAGTCAATGCCTGGAATAATCTTTCCCAGAACAGAAATTAGTTGCATTTTAGGATATTTTCCCTCATGTTTCTATAGACACATCAGCAGGGTCTAAAGAGCTGACAGATTATGAACTCCAAGACAGAAGCCAGTGCCAAATACATGAGTGAAGCCCCGCAGAAGGGCCTTGGTGTGTTGACTGCTCTTCTCCCAGTTCAATGACCCAGTCCCTTGGGTGGAGTAGCCTTGGCGGTGGCAGCAGAAGGTGGCTGGTGCCATGGCATCTATAGACAGGAAGCAGAGAGAGACAGATGCTGCCATTCAACTGTCTTTCCCTTTCCATTCAGTTCAGGGGCCTGGTCTGCAGGATGATGCCACCCAGTTAGGGTAAATCTTCTCTCCTCAGTTAAATATCTGTAAAAACATCCTCACAGACATACCCAGAGCTGTCTCTTCTAAGTGGTTCTAAATCTCATCAAACTGGTAAGACCAGACGTAGTATGTGCCAAAGGAAAGACTCTTAATCTCTCAACCTCATTTCTAGGTACATTCAATATTTTTTCCCAGTACTTTTAAATTATTGCTCATCCTGGAGGTAAATACAGCAGAAGCCAAGCAAAGAGAGAGCTGTGGCCTCACTAATTTCCCCTGGGCTCTAGGTTCTGTGAATTTTTATTATTGAATGTGAAAAAGATTTGCCGTGTCTTTCCTCTGCTCTGGGCTACAGCATCTGCCCCAAATTCCCAATCACTTCCTGACCCCCTAGACAGAGCCCCTCTCCCCCCGCCCAGCAGTCTCACCTCCAGCTCCACTCATCTCCCCCCGCCCCCCAGTAAACTCTAGCCTCCTCCTCAGCGCTCATCTTTGTCTCATCTCCCCCGAAAGCATGGCTGGACCTTCCAGGTCCTGCAGCCCTACCTCACCTGCTGATCATTCTCTAAACAAGACTTCTCCCATGCTCTCTGCCTCCTTCCTTCTCAGAATTACATTGTATATTAATCGATTGCTTGTTTTGCCTTGTCTACCAAGGCATCAGTCCCACAAGGGCAGGAATTGTCTGTTTCACTTCATTTCCATCACTTACCATAGTGTCTGCACTCAATCAATATTTGTATGATGGATTAGTCAGCAAAGAAAAAGTTCTCAGAATCCCTTCCACTAAGGTTACAGATCAGTTTTAAAAGCAATTTCATCAGCAAAGTCAAACACACACAGGGACATGTGTGGTGATATACTGTGTATCCTAATAAACTTGCCTGAGGATCAGAGGACAGAGACAGCAACTAGTTCTTACCTCTACGAAATCATCAGTCTAAAGAGAGTGAGTTCCTGTTTCCTCATGCCTTATATACCTTTCTCTGCTCTGCCATATTACTTCCTGGGATTAAAGGTGTGTGCCACCACTGCCTGGCTTCTATGTCTAATCTAGTGGCTGGCTCTGTCCTCTGATCCTAATTAGTTGGTAATAACTTTCAAGGACTAGAAAACTGCAGCAAGTTTATTAGGGTACACAATATATCACCATAGACATGATATAGGTATAGGAAGCTGAAAGGCAGGCTACTTAAACGGTTGATGTCATGCATGAGGGACATGCCCAGAGTGTCAGAGTCTTCCAAAGGACACCCAACTACACACACACACACACACACACACACACACACACACACACACACAGTCAGCCTCCTTTCTTTTGCTCCAGAAGATGTCAACAAGATGTGCGCACAGAGAACTGACTCTCATGATTTGGTCTCCACATACACTCTGCACCATGTGTAT
Organism: Onychomys torridus; assembly: GCF_903995425.1. NCBI lineage: Eukaryota > Metazoa > Chordata > Mammalia > Rodentia > Cricetidae > Onychomys > Onychomys torridus. The sequence continues at coordinate 113,941,681 of NC_050449.1, read as the reverse complement.
ACCCCCAACATAGTATTTTTCAGTTGACATTTTAAAGCTCAAAGTGTTGACAATACCAAAGGAAGAAAGGGAACGCAATGATGGTTTTTCAGTGGGCTTATTTGGTGTATTAAAGGTATGGAAACTGTCTAAATAGCTGCTGGCACACACACACACACACACACACACACACACACACACACATACGCACACCCAGACATATACACAAACACATACATACACATTCATACACACACACGTACACCTAGACATATACACAGACACATTCATACACACACATGCACCCAGACATATACACAGACACATACATACACATTCATACATGCACATGCACACACAGATTTATACTCCCCCTATACACTCATACACATGTGCACATATAGACATATACACACATAGACATACACACAGACACACAGACACATGTTCACACACATGCATGCATGTGTGTTTGCTCATGCAATCACTTTAAAGTTCTTTAAAGGCCTTGAGAGTTCTGGCATCTATGAATCTGACCAGCAGCATCTATTGATTGTCTTTTCCAAGGAGAATTGAGCATTTCATGTGACTTTGTATGCTGGGGACACGGTGTGTACCCTGAACAACAGGAACATTACTTTATGAGGCCCTGAATCTTGTTGACATCTTAGAACATGTTGGTATTTTTGCTTTAGTAGGCTATCAGCCTGGTGAAGTCTTCACAAGTTTCAACCCACCTTCTTTTGGCCTTGCACATATCATTCTGTTTGCAAAACTGGAGGCTGCTCCTTTGCCTCCTTCCTGGCATGTGACCTAGTAACCATCCAGGGAACAGGGAGGGTTTACCCAAGGCCACAGTCATCAAAGTCTTTGGTGGGGGAGTGAGAGTCGGTAAACATTGTGTACGCATGCAAAATTATCTAGAAAGAACTTAAATGTCAATGATATTAATAAAAGAGGTGCCTGGGGCTTTGGTGAAGCTCGTTTCTGGGTGTTTCCAGAGCGTATTAACTCAGGGAGACCCACCCTGAATGTTGTGGTATCAGCACACAGACTGGGATTCCAGGCTGAATAAAAGAGGAGGAAGCCACCGGACACTGCATTCCCTTCTCAGCTTCTTGGTCCACCAAGATGTGAGCCAGCAGCCTCCCCCTTACTTCCACCCCACCTGACTGTCTTCCCTGTGGTAGACTACCACTAAATACATCCTTCCTCCTGAAAAGAGCGTCTTGTCAGGTGTTTGGCTACACACCAATGAGAAGAGCAGCTGTGGTGTTTCACTAGGAATGGCCCCATAGGCTCACAGATTGGAATGCTTAGTCACCACGGCGGCCTGTGGCCTTGTTGGAGGAAGTGTGTTACTGGGTGGGGGGGCTTGGGGGTTTCAAAAGCTCGAGCCAGGCCCAGTGTCTTGCTCCTCCTTGCTGCCTGCAGATCCAGATGTAGAATTCTCAGTACTGTGTCTGCCTGTGTGCCACCACACTCCTTACCAGGAGACTAGTGAACTAAACCTCTGAAACTGTAAGCAAGCCCCCAATTCAAGAAAGACTCGGTGGTCACAGTGTCTCTTCACAGCAATAGAATACTGATTAAGACAGTAACCAGCACAGTGTCCAGTAACTGCTGCCATGAATCATAATCCTGGCAGAAAAGCTCCAGACTCAGTGACTCACCTATGCAGAGAAACGGATTTACCTCTGCTCCTGCAGAAGGAAACGGTACCCCAAGCGGATACTTACCCGTACTGCTTGGGTTGCTAATGTTTTGCTGTTGAGGCCCTGTTGAAATCTGTAGGTCTCCCTCCTGTGGCAGCCAATCAACTGAAAATTTAAGATAATTGAGTACATGAATTTATATTTTTAATGAGTCATTTTTTTTTCCATTTTATTTCTGAGCTTTTTAACACAATTGCTAAAAGACCCCTGGATTTGGAAAGATCACCCAGTCGCTGGAAAGACAATAATAATGGCTGTCAAATAAAATGCTTTTTGTAGAATTAAAACGAAGAGGGGGAAAAAAAACAAACAACTCTTCAAGATATTTTGAAGGCAACTCGGTAACCATGGTTACCTCCAATTAGCAAACCAGTATCTTCTGCCTTCCAGATCTGAGTGGAGAAAATGTGAAAGGAAAAACAGCTCCCAAAAAGTGAAAATGTTAAGTTCTCTTGAGTTCATATAATTTTGTGTTTAGAGCATAAAAACAGGGTGGAGAATTTGCTGCTGTGGCTCCCTGCCTACCCCGCCTTCACCATCTGGTCTTCTCCCTCCCTGCCCCACAGGGAGTCAGAGCCCCAACCTGGGGCATCTAGAAAGTCTTCCTGGAAGAGGTGACACCAGGGGTCATGGTGCAGGAAGGCAGGTGACTTATTTCAGAACCCCAACTTGTGAAATTTGGGTGTGTTATGACCAATTTCAGGTGTCAACTTGGCCTAAACCTAGAGTCACTTAGGCAGAGGGACCCTCAGTGATCACATTGGTCTGTGAGGCATTTTCTTGATTGATGTGGGAGGGCTCAGCCCACTGTGGCTGCCACCCCTGGGCAGGTGATCCTGGTCTACATAAACAAGGTAACAAAGCAAGTCATGGGGAGCAATCAAGTAAGCAGTGTCTTCCGCATGACCTCTGCTTCAGCTCTTGTCTCCAGTCCCCTGCCTCAGCTTCCCTCAGTGGTGGACTGTAAAGTAAACAGACCCTTTCCTCCCCAAGTAGCTTTGGTCATGGTATCTCTCTCCCAACAGTAAGAAAACTAGAACAAGACAAAAGTCTAAAATGCTCACACCCCTGTTCTGTGTTGGACAGAAGGAAAGGGACACACCTGGCTGTCACACTGGTCACAAGCACCCAGCAGGAACTTAATTACCTAGATTGGGACTTGAGCAAAGAGGAATCCTGCAATAGAAACTGTCAGGGTCTAATCTAGATTTCCTAAGAGATGGAGGTAACACACACATGCGCATGCACACATATGCGTTCACACGCATGCACAGGCAAGCGAACATGCACACCGTGTCCACACCCAAGTGAACATGCACATCTGTCCCTGGAGTCTTCCTGGACCTCAGACTTGGTTGAAGCCCTGAAGAAGCCCACAGCTGAGTCCAGGGAGGTGCAAGACTTCTGAGTCTCTGGGGACTTTCTCTATTTCCAGGAAAAAACGATTTCATTTGCAGCAAACAAAAGAACAAGCCGGCTTTCCAGTTCATTCTGGCCACAGCAGACAGACAACATGGCTATTGTTTGCCTCTGTCTGGGAAAGACATGTGGATGTGGAAGCTGGGTAACATGATCTTTGGGCTGCACTTGAGACTTCTGAAGCTGCTGCTTATTTTTCCATGTATTTATTCAAATGCTATTTATTGGTCTGGGGAGATGGTCCCATGGGTGCCGTGCCTGACGCACAGGCAGGAGGAGCAGAGTTCAAATCCCCACCACCATATAAAAGCTGAGCGTGGTGGCATGAGTCTGAAACCCCAGTAAGCTGAGGATGGAGACTGGCAGATGCCGGAGCTCTCTGGTCAGTGTAGAGAACTGGTGAGTTTTAGGGTCAGTAAAGAGACCATGCACCAGCGTGTAAGGTGGAGATTGAAGAAGACATCTGAGATTGACCTCTGGCCTCCACAGGCATGTACTCATGCTCCAACATGTAACACATGTGTATGTCACATGCACAATAACAAAAAAACACAGTTGTTTCCTGGATGCCTGTGGTCCAAGCACACACTAGGATGCTGAAGTGAGCCAGAACCTTTGCGTCTGAGCAGTGCTTGAGCCCACAGTCCCTTCTTGCTTTACTGTGCATCTGCATCATGCTAGGAAGTGCAGATGGCTTGGGTCTTCTTGAAATGAAAACTTCTCTACCCCCAACAAGGAAAGAGCTCACATCAGCTGATGTGGTGTGTGGTGGGTGGGTGTGACCTGGGTGGCAGAGAAATGAAATCATAACTAAACCAGTAACAAGGCTCTGTTTTCAAAGGAAGGAATATACAACATTGTGGGTTATTACCGAGGATCAAACCTAGGACTTCATGCATGCTCTGTGAGCTTGTTGGCACTGAGAAGCTCCCAACCTAGAACACTGGTATTCTAAGACTGACAAGGAAAAGAGGACACTGGGGTGGCATAGTGCAAATAACAACAGGAATCGGAACCCCCACTTTTTCGGGACTCGGGGATCAAAGGCCTCAGGTAGGGAGCTGAAAAACCTGAGATGGCTGATGGAGCTGTCCTGAGAAAGCAGCAGCCTAGAGCTCCAAGGAGAGTGCCCTGACTGGAAGTTACTCCTGCACTGAGAGTTGTGGTGACTGTTGTGTGGCGCTGCTCCTGGAGAGACAAGGGCCAAGTCCACTCACCTCAGACAGCAGACAGGGAACAACAACAGACTGTATAGAGCCGCAGCTGAACTTGAAGAACCAATGACTTTTATTGGGATTAGGAGCATAGCTGACTCAATGACGGTTATGTCACCAAAACCTACCCTAGCATGGGTGACGACAGCTCACAAAAGCTGGGAGCTTGGAGCTGCAGTCAGCTCAGGAGGTTGAAGAGTGTCCTTTCCCAGAGGCTCGGTTGGCCTGAGCCTCTTCTAAGTAGCTAAGCTCATCTGAGAGTGACTTTCAGTGGTCTTTCCTGCTTACATACTCAGGGAGGGTGGGGCCTAGTGAGCCTGGTCAGTTTCAGGGACTTCCTGAAGATATTGTGAGTTGTTTACTTCTTCTTTGAGAATACCCCATTTTCTTACCTCCTTATAAACATCCGGTGCTAAAATATGCTGTTGCTTCCCTTTTTTACATTGGTCTTAAGTTTCTCTCCCAGGTGGGAGTTTTTAATCTGAGGGAACTGCTACACAACAGTGATACCCTCTGGAGAGAACCAGGGAAAGCTACATCCTGGAACCAGGTAGGAAGGTGCTGGGATGATGTTAATGGGACAGGAACATGCACTGGGAAGGGTGAGTCTCCAGGGAAATGGTTCACAGAACCCCAGCTGAAGCAAAGCAGAAAAGATAAATTTGTAGCTAAGAGACAATAAATTCATAAATCAGTGCAACTGAATTCCCTACATTTCCCACAGTGAGCGTGTTATTGTAGTTCACATTTCAAAGCACCTATAGGCTGCTGTGTACCCAGATAGGATCGAGAAGGACAGAAAACCAGCTGGACGTTTCCATGTGCCCTGAACTTCCCTTTGGAGGTCATACATGCAATTTTGCTGGAGGTAGAACTTCCCTACTCCCCTTACCCTTCTCTTGAAGCTGAGCCATAGGTTTATTAATTGCTGATCCCCACCCCCAGCCTCTGTTGGGCCGTAGGCTTATGACATTGGACTCCATTAATAGTGTGGGCTACAGGGCGAGTGGTCTCCTGGTGGTGGCATCTTTTGGCATGTTCCTTCCCCCCTGGTCACTAAGCCTGATTCTCAGTCTTTAGGGAGACTCTTCTCTCTAATTATTATCCCAGTATATAATTATAATTATTATATAAACCCTTTTAAAGTCTCTGACCCATCTGAGCTCTTCCATCTGCAACTAGGAGACTTTGCTTATGCAAAGAGCAAGAACATCCCATTTGTTGCATTTTTCTTGTCTCAAGCTTTAAATGCTTCATAGAGAATGGTTTGAGTGCAGGGAAGTGAAGGTACGATAGATGAAATCAGGTCTAGGAGAAGAAGAAATCCATAGAATTCGTGCAGAAGCATGCTGTGGGATGTTCTGTATGTTAAATGTGTTGCTCTGGTTAATAAATAAAACACTGATTGGCCAGTAGCCGGGCAGGAAGTATAGGCGGGACAAGGAGAGAGGAGAATGCTGGGAAGTGGAAGGCTGAGGCAGAGACACTGCCAGCCTCAACCATGAGAAGATGCTAAGATACCAGTAAGCCACGAGCCATGTGGCAACTTATAGATTAATAGAAATGGGTTGATATAAGAACAGTTAGCAAGAAGCCTGCCACGGCCATACAGTTTATAAGTAATATAAGTCTCTGTGTGTTTACTTGGGTCTGAGCAGCCGCAGGACTGGTAGGTGAGAGAGATTTGTCCTGACTGTGGGCCAGGCAGGACCAGGAAAACTCCAGCTACAGAAGCAGATCAGAATATGGATGGCGAACCTGTTTCCTTCATGAAAGACAGATACAAAAGTCAAGGAGAGTGCACAGCAAGCTGGTCTGGTCCCAGAAAGTCGGGAGCCATCCTGTGTGTCTCTGTTTTCACCATAAAGGAGGGTAACAGTGTTTAGAATGAAGTGAAGGTGGAACAGAACTGAGGAATGGGGAAGACTTGGCGCAGGGAAAGAGCGCTAGCAAGCAGTGGGCGAGACAAGAGACTGCCTGGCCTCCATGCAGCCCAGCTGAGGTGGAGATCACAGACCAGATGCCTGTGCACCTGCTTTGTCTTAATCAGTTCACGACCCCTGCTTAGGGAATGGTGTCACCCACAGTGGCTTGGACCATTCCATATAGATTAGCTTAATTAGAAACCATCTCTTCACACACACACACACACACACACACACACACACACACACACACGCCCATAGGCCAACCAAATGTAGACAATCCCTCAATGAGATTGTCTTCCCAGGTGATTCCAGGTGATGTCAAGTTGACAACTAAAACTGACTTTAGGTAGGGCTCATGTCCAAGTTGGGATGACATCTTAATAACACATACCATTTTTGTAACTATTTTTAAGGTGCTTTCTGGATGGTCTAGGTGTGGCGGGTGTGTGTGTGAAGTGTTTCCTCCCCATTGGATGCTGCTATGCTATTTTCTGCTGCTGTGCCTCTCAGGCTCACTTGGAGAATTTCCACTGGCCTCATGGTGCCCCAAGCACGGGGACCCACTCAGCTGTACTCATGACTGCTTCTGCTGCCCTTTCCCCACCCCCCCACCAGAAGCAGTCTGGATCCCCAGAGCAGCCTGAGGCTGAGAGCTAGGTATGTGGAGCCTCAGAATGTCTTGAAAGAGCCAGAGGGAGAAAGCCCACTGATAAGAACAGTCCTGCTCCCTGGGCCTTTTCCCCAACCCTGAACCCAGGCAAAGCCTGTTTGCAGATGATGACCTGAAGGGGAGAACAGGAGCCTGCCCTTAATTGCTTTTCAGGGAAAAGCAAACTTCTGATCTTGCCATTGATCTCCAGAGCCGGTGCCCACAGATCATCTTTTATCTCCGAGTGCCCTCTACTGGCAAGGGAAGCAAACTCCTCTTGTGCTAGGATAGCACCCATTTTCTCCTCCAACCCCTTATCTTAAATTAATCCCTCTTACTCACTTCTGGGGATTCATATTGATACGTCTCTCTGCCAGCTTTCCACCAGATGGAATCTAGGTTCTGAGAGCAATGCTGTTAGAGCTGTGGGGGAGGTCTATGAATATTTTCTTTGGTCTCATCCACAAGGCCTGTGACACACCTGCCTTCCCGCTCCCAGGCCATACGTGGTAGTGAGTCCTCACAGCTATGTGGGACCAGGCACTTCTCTGCCGAGACCCATCTGCTGTCATTTCTCCATCCCCACTGCTCAGTGGCGTCCTTGCCTGTGATGGAGGTGAGTCCTGGGTGGGACTGTGTAAAACTAGACCATCTGTCCTTGATCCTAAGAGTCATCCCAGGCTTTTCCCATAACCTGGGACTCAGACCACTGGGAAAGATGGGGTGTGTCAGTATCCAATGCATAAAATACACTGGGACCTCTCCTACCCCTTCCTCTCGTCTGCTACAAGAACTCTGCTCAGTTCCTGCTACGGGTGCTCGGCTAGTGCGCCTAGGAGGGGTTGGCTGGGGTAAGCACTGGACTGGCAGAGAAATGAAAGGAAATGACCCGGCAAGCTTCCCTCCACATCTGGTTTCACAGCACACCATGCGCTTAGCCTTTTCTTTCCTCGTAGCTGAAAACCAGGAACTTGATGTCTTTCTTTCCTGGTTCTTGTATTGACCTCTTCAGGGTCATTTGTCCTCGAGTTAAACATCTGGGCTGCAGGTAGGACATGAATTTGAGAGAGGTGGGGAGATGGAAGTGGATGTGGGAGAAGTTATGGAGTCGCTAGTGAATATGATTAAAATATATTGTATGAAATTCTCAAAGGATTGAGGGTTTTTTTGTTGTTGTTTTGTTTAAGATACAGACATGTGGCCCATCTCAGAGGGTCCCCTGTGCCATCCAAAAAGCATACTGACTTAACATGAGCGTTTCTTTCCCCTCTAGGTGCAGGTTGGCAGGGGATTCCTGTTCCACACTTAGAGGCTCTGATAATGAGCCCTCTCTCCTTGCATCAGTATATGGCTTAGTGTTTAATGAGGGAAGAGAGGAGCCCAGGGCAGCACCAGGGTGGCACCAGGACCCCCGCCATCCTCCCCATGGTTGCTCTCTGTATGGTTTTAGATGGTTTAGCTGTCCCCCATCGGTCTGTGGGTTTGAACACTTGGTCCCCAGCTTGTGGCTGTTTGGAGAAGTTGTGAAGGAGCCTTTGGCATGTGATGCCTCGCTGGAGGAAGTATGTCGCTGGGGACTGGCCTTGCGGCTTGCTAGCCCAGCCTTGATCCTCACCTGCCAGCACAGTGTGGCCAGATGTCCCCTACACTGCTGCCACTACTCATCCCTGCTATGATGGACAGATTGTGTTCTCTTGAGGTACAAGCTACAATAAGCTCGCCCCACCTTAAACTGCTTCCTGTCTCTGCTCAAACATACTCTGCCCCTCCCTGTTCCCTCTGCTCAAGTAAACGTCCCTGTCTCAGATCTCACATGGGAAAGCCAATGTCCCTCCCTGGAGAGGCCTTCGGGTACTGTTAATCTGAAGTAGCCCTCACATCAATCCTCTGCTTGGCTCCTGTCGTTCTGTGGGTACATCTACTGTCCCTCCTCACGGTTTAAAAGGTAAAGGCCCCCAAACAGTTAAGTGGCTCCCCCAGGGTCAGCACTACCAAATGATTGGACCTGATGTTCATGAAGCCATGCCCCCACAGTGTCCCTGACTAGCATTCATGCCATACCCCCAAATGTTCTCCAGTGTCCCTAACACCCATGAAGCCCCACCCCCATTGTCCCTAACACCCACGAAGCCACACCCCCATTGTCCCTGACACTCATGATGCCACACCCCCTATGTCTCTAACACCCACGAAGCCACACCCCCATTGTCTCTAACACCCACGAAGCCACACCCCCATTGTCCCTGACACTCATGAAGCCACACCCCCATTGTCCCTGACACTCATGATGCCACACCCCCTATGTCTCTAACACTCATGACACCAGGCCCCCAGTGTTTACCTTAGTGAGTTTATCCTTTCCACCTCACACTTCCTCTATCTCACTTTTAAGTCTTTTGGCAAAACTCTATGCAATGAAACTCAACACTACCTGTCCGGTGACTCTCTGTGAGAGTCTTTATATAAAAGTTTTTGTTCATTCTATGCTTTGATTACAAAAGATGAGAACCAACTCTGACCAACTGGGGGACTGGCTTATAGAAGTGTGTGTTCACCATGTGTATACAATGGAGCAGCATGCAGTCCTGAAAAGTGTGTCAGTGTTGGGAAAGGATGGGAGGGAGACAGTATGTGAAGTATATGCCTTTCATTTACTGTCCCCAAAGAGCCAAACACCCCCAACTCTTTGAAGAGGGTAATCTCCTGAGTGAAAAGATATGTACCAAGGTGGAGATGGCTTAGGTGAAGAGCACTTGCTGCTCTTGCAGAGGCCCTGAGTTCAGGGGCTCACAATTACCTGTGACTCCAGCTCTAGGGGACTCACTGCCCTCTTCTGGCCTCTAAGGGCAACTACATTCAGGTGCGCATATCCACACACAGGCACACAAAGAGATAGACCAAAGTCTCCAGCCTTTGAGCTTGTTTTATTGATATTCATTAGCGAATAAATTTTCTTGTTGATCTTGATGCATTACAACACACTTTTTGGTCGTGGTTGCTTGATGTTGCTCACCAGTTTACTAACTACACTAAGTATCACAACCTCTAACATGCCAGTTTTCACACTGGTGTTCCCAGCGCAGATGGGTGGCTCCTCTGAATATATGGATGGTCCGTTCAAAGGCATGGTTGTCACCCTCCTTTGCTGTTCTACCTCCTGCTTTCAAATACATTCAAATAGAAAGGTAAGTTACCGGAGTGACCGCACACCCACGAGAGGCAGGAGAACTGACGAACCAGCACTCTCGTGTTTGGAGAATAGTTTGAAATAGCGGGACTGAAGCTTGCTGCTTGGGGACCTTCTCAGAGCATCCTTGGTGGATATATGGTGACCCTCACTCCATCCAAGGACACATCTTTTGCTGGGGGGAGGGTCCATGTGATAATTTCTTGTACACAGGCTGCTACCTTTCCAGATGTCTGGGGCAGGTGATCATGTGACACACAGATGGACAGTCATATTCAGACAAAGGTAAATAAATATTATACCTGGGGTGGGATCTCTCTCTCTCTCTCTTTCTCTCTCTCTCTCTCTCTCACACACACACACACACACACACACACACACACACACACACACACACTCTGGCTGGAACTGGAAGGGGGAGGCATCTGATTAAAATACAGCACACATACATAATAAATAAAACTCTGTAACTGAGGGATGACAGAAACAGGCCCAGGCTCATCCTCCCATTCATAAGCACCTCTGAGTTTCCCTATGGGCAGAAATGGGTGAGGAGTCAAAGGGCTTGGGGGATGGGAGGAAACTATTCCTGTTTTGAAACAAGGATAAAAAAATGTGGAGTACGCCTTTAATCCCAGCACTGAGGAGGCAGAGACAGGTGGATCTCTGTGAGTTCAAGGCCAGCCTGGTCTATAGAGGAAGCTCCAGGACAGGGAAGGATACACAGAGAAACCTTGTCTCAAACAAACAAACAAACAGCCACTAAATGCTTACAGAGCTCAACCATGCTACCTGAGCTCCCTTCAGAGGAGAGGCGCCAGCAGCCATCAAACCTGGCCAACCTTGACCCAGGGTGCAATGAGGTGCTGGGGACTCGCCCCTTTTCTCCACTGTGTATAGATTTGACAATCTTGTCCCCTATCCCTTTGATCCTACTGTTACAGCGATAACTGGTCATCCATCAACCTGGCTGTGACACTGGGTCCCAGAAATCAGCTATGTTATCAGCAAGTTAGTGTGTATGTCATTTGCATCTTGGTGTCATAGAACCACCAAGAGAAATTATCAGTACTGAGACTTCCCTGCTAATAAAATTTTTTAAAAATGAAAAAAATCAATCACACAGAACATAGAGGAACTGCCTGATGGTGTGTAAATACATTCTTTTCAGGTCAGGCTCTGAGCCTGTCAGCTGATGACAGACACGGGGTGACTTCAGGTCACACCCCGAGAACGGACAATCCATCAGAGCAGATCTTGATGAAGTTGGACCACCTACAGCAGAAGGATAGCTCTCTGATGGTGAGCAGCACTGTTGGCTGCCAAGGTGGGCAAGGAGGCCAGCGACACCCAGGGTGAGGCTGCATTGTGACCTGCGCCATGTGCAGCTATGGTGTGCAACCCGACAGTCTTATGCAGGATTCACCAAATTCCTATCCATGGGATAAGAACACCGTTGGGAATTTCAGTGCTTCTTAAAAGTAAAGAAGAAAGGATGCCACCTTCCCCCAGGTGAGCTCAGGTGACATCATGAGAGTATAACCTTGTAGGGCTATCCCTTCCTGCACAGTGGAAGAGAGCAGGCGCAAGGTTCCCAAGGCCTGTGTACACACCGTGTGGAGTTCTACTCTCCCCCCACGAGGCACAAGGTTGATTTGTCTAGCTCAGGAGAAGTAGACCTCCGAGAGGAAAGGGTATGAGTGCTCTGTGGGGGACAGGAGGCGAGGAGCAGATAGAGAAAAACGCTGGTCTCCTGGAGGGCAGCGATCCCTGGCCTCACCGCAAGCTAGTCTGTTTGGGGAGCTTAGCACCCATTAAGATGCCCGAGGTGAGGATCACGGGGGCTCTCATCTGCACACTGGACCCAACCATGGTGGGGAAGCTGCGATTCCGTCGGATGCCACTGGGGCACCCCAGAGGCAGGCCCTCGGGCACCAGGCCCCCAGGAACAAGAGCCTGTGCTGGCCCTGTGGCTCCACAGAGGAGAGGTCCCTGATCCTCAGTCAAGGTGGGAATATGTGCTCGTCCTGAGTTCACCACTCTGGCCACCCCAAACCTTCTAACTTTGTCCACAAGGTTGAGGTTGGAGACAGACACGTCTGTCTGGCTCTCGCTGCTTCTCACGTGTTTCTTTTCCCTCACCTCCCTCAGGATGGAGCTGGCAGGCTTGGAGGCCAGGAAGTTGTTGTAGGGAGGGCTCGTGCACTTGAACTCGAAGGAGGGCGGGGAGGCCACGGGTGTCTGCATAGGAGAGTTTGGTGGGGTAGATGGGATCACAGCCATCCTAGGGGTGTAGGAGTGGAGGAGGGAGCCCCTGCCGGCTCTGTCCCAACTCTGGGGGTCGTACACAGCCGCCGAGATGCCTCGTTCCTTCAGTAACCATACCAGTCCCAGGGATGTGCTCATGGTGGTTGTGGACTCGCGGATATTTGTGAAGGACTCTGCCAGGCTCAGTCTCCGGGGGGTGCATGGTGTGGCCACTGGTGTGGATTTCAAGTGGCTAGTGCTGCTACAAGCCGGAGCAGGGGCTGAGTTAAGGCTGAAAGAAAATGGGGTCTGGTCACTCATCAGAAAGACCATAGGCACCTTTGTAAGGATCAGTGGCCCTGCCTCCTGCAGAGTGCACAGAAGGAGTATGGGGTAAGAGAGGGACCCCAGGGCCCTCAGGTGCTCTGTCTGCATCTGCTCCTTATTTCTTAGGGGTGGTTCCCCTTACACAAGACTGTGCTTCAATTAACAGGAAGCTGCACATGGTCCCCTTTGCTCATTCCTGGCAGGGGCATACAGAGCCCTCTCCTCTGGGCAAAGGATGTAGGCTCCACGGTCAGTTGTTAGCCTGCTCAGTGTCACACTGGGCAGTAAGTGGACAATCCTAGATTTGATTCCACACATGAAGTGGCCCCACAGGGCAGGAAGCAGACCCTTCAACAACCAAATTACCCAAAATATTTCTTTTCTCAAACCTTGATCTTCATGAGATCAAATCAGAGCTATGCTATAGGAGCAGCAAAAATGGCCACACACAGCATTCACCCCTCTACCCTGCTGTTCTCGCTTGTTCTTCCCTGGGATACAGTGGGGTGGCAAGGGCAGAGGACAAAGCCACAGTCACATGATCCGTCTGTCTAGGCTCTGCAATGTTCAAAGCCCACAGAGTGTTTGACACTGAATGACTGCAGCAGGGAGCTCTGCCCATTCACCATGGCCTGTTGATTGGAGGCTTTGAGGTCACAGCATCTGTTGTCCAGCTGGGAAAGCTCCATGATGCAGGGGAGCAGGGAGAAGCAGCACTCTGTGCTCACAAAGCTGGTTTTCAGGGAGCTCTGCCCTGCTTCTGAGTGCAGGCAAACAAAAGAGAATCTGCTACCACCACCTTGTGGGACCCATGTCAGTGGTTGCCTGCTCTAGGCTTTAGCTGGAGTGGTCAGCTTCCCTAGCAACAGGCCAGCTGAGTGGTCCCCAGGACTTAGGCATAGCAACCTCTCCCCAGGAGGCCCAGGTACCTTGGGCAGGTACCAGCTAGAAGAAGAGGAACAGAGCCCATTCTGGAGAAGGGGCCCTCCTCTCTGGAGAGAGACAACTCAAAGGCAAGTCCCAGCTGGAGGTGCCGTAAGGCCCCACCTGCAGATGGTCTCCCCAGAGGTGTGGGCGCAGCGTGGAGTCGTGGAACAGCTCATCCCACACTGAGTGAGCTCCCCTCACTCGGGAGGGGAGACCCTGGAAAGCTGGAGCACTTGGAGACCACAGCAACTTCTGGGACTGAAGAGGTGAGGGTGCAAAAGGCACAGGGAAGGTTTCTACAGATGCTGACTGTTTCTAGAAGGTACGAATGTTCTAGGCTAGAAGGCTTATTGACACAGTCAGCCCAGCAAGGTCTTCAGGGGTTTGGGGTCCACTGCACTTCTTCCCAACTCAAGCAAGACTTACTCCTCACTTACTCCTCACTTCCAAGGCTTTCCTGGTCACCAGTGTGGCCACATGGGACTTGCAGGGGAAGACATACTCAGGGGCAGTCTGAGGCCTATAGCTTCAGCCAAAAATACACTCAGTTTTACAAGGGACACCCTGTGACTTTAAAAATATATATATTTTTTCTAAACAAAGTCAGGCCTGGAAGCCAGCATCTCCCAGGGAAGCAAGGGAGACAGACAGAAAGCAGAAATTGAGGGATCCCATCGGGTGAGACCTGTGGTTAGGCCTTCATTAGTGTCGACACTCAGCTGGTCTGGGGTTTAGCTGGATTAGAAGTAATGATGGTCACGTCCATGTTAACCAGGCACAACCACAGAGACACATCAAAGCCTTTGTCCCCAGGTTAGTGGCAGCCACACTTGCACACACAGCTCCTTCGGCGTGGCCCTGCAGGAGCAGGCCCCATTGGCCGTGTGCTCACCCCCTGCCTTGCCCGTGGGCTCAGACTCTCTGCCCTACATGTCCTCTCAGTTCAACAGGGCATATGGTTGCTTCGCCGTCATCCTCACAAGACCTGTGGAGAATTATCCATAGTTTAAGGTGCTCCGTGGGATGCTCTCTGAGCTGGCCCTTTTCACCTCCCTCCCTGACACCATCCATTAATTCTGCGATCTTGTTTGACTGCGCCACACAAAAAGGGGTGTCACTCTCCTGTGTTGTGGGGTCCATTCTCCTGTCTCCCTGTAAGGCAGGGAGGGGAGCCATATGGCTGAAATCAAGTCAGACAGACCAACACCTCTGCAGATAGTGTGCCAGAGGGAAACAAGCCAGAGTGGGCATGTGACTCCACTGCAGTTTTTTCACGCTGCCCATTATAGTTTGGCTGTGATGAACAGTTCCTGGAGTCAGCTCCAGGGATGTGTGGGCTTCCACAGTGCTCAGTAACTCTACCATGAAAGAACTCCACGCTCCATTGGCAAGCTTTGGGACTCATCCCCAGGGCTTGCGGAAATGCTGGCTTCAGTCAGGAAAGGAAAGTCCTAAAAATCCACACTGTGGACAGTGATCTGAACAAACAAGGTTCAGAAAGCAAGACAGGAGATCCACCTGCCTCTGCCTCCAGAGTACTGGGATTTAAGGTGTGTGCACCACCAGACCCGGCTCTTGACTTCCACCACCACACTTTGTGAGAAAGGCCATTCCCCAACTTGTCCTGCTCCCATCCACCCCGGAGCCATGGTCCCTTACCTTGGCGTGACCCGCGTGAGCTCGTCTGAAGGGTGCAGGATGCGGCAGGTGGTGAAGGTGAAAGTGGAGTTGGTCTGTGACATGCATTTCCCCGGATAGTGAGCTGGATTGGGACAGGAAGAGAACAAACACATTCCTTGCATCCAAATAAACCACAATAAAAGTTAAAATACAGCATGACCCTCCACAGACGTGAGAGGCGATGGGCTACCTTGTGAACTGGATCTGGGCAAGGAAGTCAAGACACTGATGTTCTGGACTGAAGGTGGTCCCTCAAAAATAACCATGTTTTTGAGCACTGGTCTGCAGAGCATCGAATCCCAGCTTCCGGCCCAATCCAGACAGGGTTCCTCATCAGAGTTCTGGACCAGTAGTGGATCCAGTTCCCAGGGGGTGGGGGAGGGCCAATGGGCCTTCATGGATAAATTTAGTTTTCCACCTCAGAGCTCAGATCTGCTCGCTTTCAGCATTGTTTGCCGTGTATTTCTTTTCACTGACAAGCAGGTGCCAATGCCCTGCCCAGAGGGAGGGGTGGAGTGGGCAGGGAGAGGTGCTTGGTACCTGGAAGCAGGGCAGGGTTCACGAAGCTCCCTTTTCTGTTCACACAAAAAGGGGCTCAGGGAAATTGGCTCCACTACTGTCCGCCTGCGATGGTCATGGTAAGAGACGGCCTTGGCAACCCCAACAACAACGTCCAGGAGCTCCAGAACCCAGTCTGGTCTGACACACCTATCCCTGCCCCACGCTCATGTAGCCTTCTTTCAGTCTCCAGGATGTCCATTTTACTAGAACTGAAACAAGGTGCTCTCCTCTGACTGCTCTACACGTTGTTGTTAGGGCAGCTGATGACCAAGGCTGGAGCCAAGCAAATCATGGGGTGGAAGGAGCATGCACCAGAAGCCAGCCAAGGATCAGAGAGGGAGTCTCCCAAGACATCGTGATTGTCAAGGTTGTCCGAACTCATAACTTGAGTATTGGTGGGGAAAGAGAAAAACAAGTGTGTGTGGGGGGGGGCATCAAAACATATGCATGATGAAGTCATAAGAGGAGCACCCATCCCATTGCCTCGCCCTGCAGCAGTTCAGCCCCCAGACACCTCCTGGAAACTCAAAGGCTATGAAGATTCAAACTACTAGAATCTTCTTGTGGTAAGTTTTCTCTTGGGTTTGAAAAGGAAAAAAAAAAAAGAATCTGGCTGTGCCTTAAAAGAAACCAGAAACCAAATGAAGCAAACACAAGTAAAAAATAATAATAATAAGGGGTGGGGATGGGTTGGAGACACAGATCGGAGCAGGGGGACAACTCCAGAGCACAAAAATAGTGGCGATGGCTAGAAGAGAAGGGCACAGGCAGTGTGTGGGCAGCATGCCCCCGCTCTGTGTCTGGGAGGGCCCAGGGACACCGGGGTGGCAGCTAGCGTCAGGACCTCCAGCAGAGTGGGAAGCACAGAAGGAGACACAGCAAATGAAACAGAAATGGCCTTCCTGGGGCTGGAGACGGCTCAGCAGTTAAGAGTATTCTTCCAGAGGACCTGGGTTCAATTCCCAGCACCCACATGGCAGCTCACAGCTATCAGTAGCTCCAATTCCGGGCATCCAACACCCTCATGCAGGCAAAACACCAATGCACATAAATTTTAAAAAATAAATAAAAAGAGAAAAAGCAACGGCCTTCGTGAACAATGGCTTTAGTATTGGGTGCAGGCAGTGGCTTCTGAGCTCAGGTAACTGAGAACATGCTGCGGAAAATGGATCAAGCTATGAAGACAGGGCATCCAAACAATCACAAGTCTTGGACAGCGACAAAGTCCACGAAAAAGAACACTAGGAAGCCTGAGAGGAGGGTTATTGAGGAAAGACAGACAGGGAAAGGAGTAAATAGATCATTAAGACAAAATGGTAGTAGGAGGAAAATAAATAACCAAGGCCAGGTGGGATTAAATTTAGAAGTGCAGCTCCATCTGAACATGTGGCCAGAATGTGCAACTGCCCTCCCCAGCCCATTAGGTGTACAGACTCCAAGAAGAACGTTTTAGAGATGGAGTTGAATCAACAGAAGTAAAACCCATCACATCCAAATGGGTTTGGGAGATAAGAAAAGGCTGCTAAAAATTCATGTCCCCACTCCCCAGGAGCAACAGACAGCTTTGAAGACCAAGATGACTGATTATCTGAAGAGCCAAAGCCAGGGATTCGGCCCCTCCACAATACCACGGGGATGTCTCGGACTCTCGGTGTCACCACGGACTGCCGGGACGCAGCTGCGCCTCCCTTCCTTGGGACATAATATATAGAGACAGTGAGTTCCCCAGGAAGGGCTCTCCAGAGCTCTCCTGTTTGTACTAGAGAAGCAAAACTTTGAGTCCTGACTCTTGGCTTTAGGAAAAGAACAATCCAGACATGAAAACACTCTCAGCAGTTGGGGCTTGGGTTCAAAACTGAAGTTGCCAAGACCACACTGCACACCAAAGCCCAAAGCCCCGCTCAAGTGCAAGTTCAAATTTTGTTTACCTCATAGGCTTCATTTTGAGGTTACAAAGGGCAGGGTTTCTTGGAAGGACTACTCCAACTTCCTGGTGAAGTCCTTATTCTTGTCTCAGCCTGACTGGAGGGCTTCGGGCATCATAGGGGATGGGCAGATGACACACTTGGTCACAGCCAAAGGCTGAGTGGCAGGTTGCAAGCAGGGTCAAGGTTACTGTTCATAACTAAGCAAGCCAGGCACTTCCAGAGGTGGGTCCCTGTGTAGACTTGGGCTTTGTGCTCACTAAGACAACAGTCCACGCTGGGTACCTGACCACATTTTAGATGGAAATGAATTTTTCTTTCATTTAACAACTCTTTATGTTTAGCTGGTCTAGGTTTTGATGCTGATACAAGAACTGGTAAGGTTTAAAATCAGCTAAGCCTTGGCTGTCAGAGACCCACAGGGGTGAAATAAAGATAACTGGTGAACCACACGCTAACACCCGCTATGGCCAGCTGTGGGAGGGTATGGGAAGGTTGAGGCCCACTTTGTTCTTGTTTGTTGGTGTGGCGCCACTGTGTGCTTCTGCTTGGAGTGAAGGCACCTGAGAAAGAACACTACCTGCTTGCCTACGGTGAGGCGGCTAGGACCCATGGTAGGTCATCCCTGACACAGTCCTGTGACTCCAACAGAGTTGGGTGGTAGGGTGGTGGGGAGGGGATGCACATACACCAGGGTGGCTGTTGCCCTGCAGAGTGCTGAAGCCTCCCAGGGCTGTTGCTTCCCCACAGCCCAAAGCTCTCAGAAGAGAAGAGTATGACCAGATGCTCTGCTGAGCTCAAGGGCCTGCAGGGACTTCGAGATGACTGGGGCCGCCCATCTGGGCAGCCACATTTGGACTTAGATTTCATTCAGCTATTTCTTTCACCATCCTCTGGGGAGGGCAAGCTGGATTAACCACTTTCCTCTCAGAACACCCTAGAAGCCAGTGGGCACACGCAGAGGCACTGAAGCCTGTTGCTGCAACTGGAGTCTTGAGGTATAATACAAACCCGGGCTGGCTATTTCACAGACCTTTGAGAATGGGGACACAGTGGCCATTCCACACACTCAGCTCTGTCCTGTTTGTTTTGAGATAGGGGCTCATGCATCCCAGGCTGCCTAGAGCTCACTAGACAGCCTAGGATGACTGTGAACTTCTGATCCTTCTGACGCTACCTCCCAAGTGTGGAGATTATAGGTGTGCACCACCACCCCTGGTTCACAGTCCTGAGGATAGAACCCAGGGCTTTGTGTATGCTAAACAAGTGAACCACATCTTTAGATATGTTTGTTAAAGAGCACATAAATAACGTCTAACAATGTCAAAATCATTTTTTTCAAATGTATATGGAAATCTTAAAAGGGACCCCATCTTTACAGTGCACAGAGTGCCTTCTGTACTCATCTGTGGGAAGTAGGTGCCTGGGGTAAGGAAAGTAAGAAAACCCCCCTTTCCTTGACTTGACCATTTGGGTGTGAAGCTGCTGTCATGTGGTGTGCACTTTCTATGAACTCTTTCTCCTTCCCCACCCTACACACACACACACACACACACACACACACACACACACACACACTTCCAGTAATGGCTACCACATCAACAGTGGTACCCAAGGGTCTTTCCTATCCTCCTTCCCAAAATTGCTGAAAAGCTGCTCTCTTCAAACTGGCTTGAGTCAAGCCCTAAGCACAGGAGCTGGTGTTTGTTTTTACAGAATACCCAGCTGGTAATGGCACTGTCCTGCTTGGGATGGGAAGGCTGCCTTTCCATGAGCCAGAAGAAGGAGGCCAAAGTAATGTTTTAGAGTTCTTCCTAAAGAGACAAACATCAGGGCAGGGAAAGTGTCACAATGTATCAGCACCTGGGAAAGACCATGTATAAAACCGTGCGCCCAATGGCCACATCCATACAAGCACAGAGAGAAGGGTGTTGCACAGTTAACCTGTGCTTTCCTCCATATGGGGATGTAGGTAGAGTTTTCCTGCCTGGCCCACAGTCACTCAGACCCAACCAAGTAAGCACATAGAGACTTCTATTGCTTACAAACTTAGGGCCGTGGCAGGCTTCTTGCTATCTGTTCTTCTATCTTAAATTAACCCATTTCTATTAATCTACACTTTGCCATGTGGCTTACCAGTACCTTACATCTTCCTTGTCATGGCGGCTGGCAGTGTCTCTCTTCCTCGGCCTTCCACCTCCCAGCATTCTCCCCTCTCTTGTCCCGCCTACCCTTCCTGCCTGGCTGCTGGTCAGTCAGCGTTTTATTTGCAGAGTGCTGTCCACAGCACAGGGACACTGCCACACTGGTTTCAAATGAGACTGCAAAACTTGTTTTGATATACAGTCTAGTTACGTTAGCTCAGGCTAGCCCTTGAATTTATAATCCCCATGTCTCAGCTCCCTGAGAGCTGGGATGACAGGTATCTACCCTACTTCACCAAGGTAAAAGTGGTTTTAAACTATGAATTGTTGTACTTTAGTGACCAAACTTTCTAAGCTCCTAGCTTCTGGCTTCCCTCCATTCCCAGTTTTCTCGATTCTTGAATGTTTCTTTTAACAGCCCTAGTCTCGTCCTGTAGCTCTGTGAAAGCCCCTGGCTCCCAGCCCATTACACCCCAGTCTGGTAGATCTTCTGGAAGTTATCATTGTGGAGACTGAAAAGAATCATGAGATCGTTTTCTGCTTCTATACAACTGACATTTAGTTCTTGTGAACTTAAAAATTCTATTCTCACCGTAGCAAACTGCCTGTTTTATCTGTTTAATCACAAAAATGTGTATGAATTAGGAGATGAACCACTTCATAACATCCTGCAGAGAGGGCAGGGACAGCTTCTGAGTGCCTCTAAGGTATCCCCTGGAGGAAAGAACATTTTAGAACATGGTTAAGCTGTCCAAGGGGTAAATGCACAACTCTCTCTGGATCTGTTTCACTAACAAGGCCAGAGCACACACCGCTGCCTCCTCGTCCTCCCTTCTGGGGCTGGCACAGAGGGCAGATTGGAGAGTATGTCTCCCTTTCTTCTCAAGGGGGTGGCTGTCGTCTGTCTGAACACCCCTGTATGTATGCTCACAAAGTCCTCTCCACATGAACAGAGCCACACAGCAGCTCTAGTGTCCTGGAGAGGAGACACTCCAGTTGGCTCTACTCTCTAAGTTTCAGGCAAGGCCGTGCCTGCACTGTCCATCTTTGAAGAACCAGGTCTTCCATTCCCTTCCTTTACTGCTCTGCTTCCGGTTGCAGATGGTCTGTTACGCTCAGTTCACCAAGCGCTCTTTGAAACAGCCCTAGACTTTCTTAGCATGTCCTGACCCAGGTGGATGTGAGCAGACCATTCACTCTTTAAGGACTCAAGGATGCACAGTCAGGGCTGAGAAAATGTCCCCATTCCATGGGGAACACGGAAGGCACTTCCTCTGCCAAAGACACCAGAAGGTCTATGAGTCAATTGTACCGACCTTCCCTTCCAGACCCACTGGGCCACTGGGCCAGCTTCTTCATACAAGCTATGTGCACCCTCCTCTGTGGATAGTGGTGGGACTGGGTGTAACATAGATTCAGGGAGGAGGGCTTGCTCTCATGGTACACTCGCTCTGTGACTCAACTGAAGGAATGCCTCATTGGCCAGACTTCTTCCCATGGCAGGCTATTCTCTTCATTCCTTCATTCCACAAAAGTTCCTGAGCACAGCTTGGATCTGTTTGGGTAAGGAAGTGGTACACAGGCTGTTTCCTGACCTCTGCCTCTGAGAACAGAACTTCTGAGGTCTGTTTTGAATGAGTGTGATTTTAATGGTCTACACTGATGCCAGTGTAGATCTTGGGGCCCAATTGTGAGTCATGGTCATAGGCAGCCTCAGGGTATTATCTCCATGTATGCCAGTGATAGACAGACAAACTGACTTTTGACTTCATCTCTGGTGTTGGTTTAATCTTTTCTTCCCCTGTGGGTCTTCAAGAGATTCAGCTGAGCTCAAGCCTGAGCCTCTCCCACCAGCCAGCTGCCAAGTGGACTAATTAACCCTTTTCCTCATGCAGACCATCCCCAACCATGAACTAAAACAGAGTACCAGGGACCTGGCGATGACTATCCTGAGAAAAATGTGCTTCCTGTGTCAACTTAGGACATCGAACAATCATCAAAATAAATAAAACTATGACCTAAAGGTTGTTTCAATGGTCTATTTTAATCTTCCAGATCATTCACAACACAACAGCATGGAACAGCCTTCTCAAAACATGGGATTAAGGGGGAAAAAAAATCACAGGGTGCTTCAAAAAGATACATTAAAATACACTAATGAAAATGTTTTCTAGGTAAGTCTTCCTACTCTTCACCCCTGCTGGTACCAACTGTAAGGAAGACTGTCAACTGCCTTCTGATTCAGACTTCTGCCCTCTGAGATGCTCCCAAGCACACAGCAGCTCTGGGAGCTCAGGTGTCAGTGCTGGGCCAGCAGGGACCAGGCCAGTGGGTCATAAATCCCAAGACTGTGGAGCTCCAGGCCTTCCCATGAAGACCCATCAGCCTTTACCCACTCTCCCTGACTATGCATAAGGAGCATTTGGGGCACCCAGCTTGTCTTGGGGTGGCGGAGTCTCGTGCTCCCACTCCTGACAGCAGAACAGATCTGTCATTTCAATGGAGAAAAGAAGTCATGTGGCTCTGCATACCTCTCCTCTGCATGGCTCTGCACACCTCCCCTCTGCATGGCTCTGCACACCTCCCCTCTGCATGGCTCTGCACACCTCCCCTCTGCATGGCTCTGTACACCTCCCCTCTGCATGGCTCTGCACACCTCCCCTCTGCATGGCTCTGCACACCTCCCCTCTGCATGGCTCTGCACACTTCCCCTCTGCATGGCTCTGCACACCTCCCCTCTGCATGGCTCTGCACACCTCCCTCTGCATGGCTCTGCACACTTCCTCTCTGCACAGCGCTTCCAAAGAAGAGTTTCTCATGAAGAAAACAGCTCTAGAGAACTCACTGCTACACGGGGCACCTTTCCTGAATGACTCCGAACAACTGATTAGCTCTGCTGAGAGCACACACCTCAAGTCTGATCTTTCCATAGTTTCTGCTCTACATGTGTTTGACTGCACTCAACTCAAGTTGCTGGCTGAATATGCTACAAGTTTCAGCGAGGGGTGGGGCATTAGGCCAGAAAGTCCACTATCACAGGAAAGGCAGAGGCTGGGCTTCTCACCCTCATAACCAGGGCTCTCACCCTCTGATCTCCCACACAGCTCTGGGTGCACTAATTTTATTCTTTCTGAACAACCCCCCACACACACCCCAAAAAGCACCTGGGGGGTGTGTCTTTCATCTTCCAGGATGGGCATTCCAGCTATAGCAAGGATCCATGTGACCTCTGACTGCTGTCCTTTCTCCATGGCAGTTAGCCAGACACTGGTGCTGTCCTGTCCTTTTGTTTGTTGAAACAGAATCTCACTATGTAGCCCAGATCCTCCTGCCTCAGCTTCCTGGGAACTGTAAGTGCTTGGATTGTAAGTATACACCACCAGGCCTAATTGTGTAGATCTCACAGGATGAACGCTCATTCCCCCTATACCCTTTACTTGGTAACTTACTTTAAAAACTCAAAACATAAATGTTTGTGATGATGCCTCTAAAGTTGACATTTAAAGAAACAGTTGGTCCAGGTCAAGCCTCTTGACCACAGCTGTCTGCAATTAACCTGGGGATAGGCGACACCACGAAAACCTGGCTTTGTCCTGCCTTGGATTGCATGGCAATGTTGTGGCCTCTACAAATTAAAATTATGAATCAGAAAGGTGAATATCCTTTCTTTGCAGCTAGTGACTTGGGGATGTCATGAGGATGACAGTATTAGGGTCACTCATCTTTTCTCTCACACCCCAAGTTCTTTGTCTTCCCAGGACAATGAGCTAGGAGGTCCAAGAACAAAGCAAGAGGGGGCATATGGATTAGCAGTAACTACATAATGCCCTAGAGGTCCCAGGAGCTCTGAGCACAAACCTCCCACCCCAGTGCAAGATGTTTGTGGGTCACCCTGTACACCCATGGTCACACTGCTGGTACCTGGTGGTGAGACAGGGGCTAGCCAGAGCACCTAGCATCCTCTTTGTTAAGAGATGAATGACATCTCTTACCGTGTATCTGGTTAAAGAGTGTCGCTGAACACTTATAAAAATCCATCTTGAATACATCCAAATAGCACACACTCCTTCCCACCCAGAGCTGTCGTGACCGACCAGCTCATCTAACTATCCCCTGGACGTGGTCTGATTTTCACACATCCTACTGCCTCTCACTCTCCATCATTCCCCTAAAATTGCTCAGCTTGCTCACTTTGCAAGTCCCAAGATGATATGGGAAACGGCCACATCAGAGTCAGGGCAGGATGGCCGCTACAGAACCCAGGAGCACCTGTTCTCGGGGCACCATATCCCACATTTTAGCAGCCTCTCCTGCTCCCCCTTGGGGCCCTGCTGGGCCCTGCACCTCCAATCCAAGATGGACAGAGGTGTCCACTTGTCATAAAGTGGAGGATGTGGTCTGTTTTAAAATCAGAACCTGACGATGGGAAAGCTTTCCCGGTTACCCGCACAGACGAGCGGAAGCTGCAGACACAGAGTCACTACGGATGGTGCCAGGAACAGAGGTGAGCAAGGCCCAGAGCTCTGTCTCTGGTGAAGGTGTCAGGTTTACAGGACTAATTGAGGCGCCCTCACCAGACCCCTCCTCCTCCTCCTCCTCCTCCTCCAGGCCCGCTGGCGCTGGTGGCTTGTGCATCTCCTCTGGGGAAGCCTGAGGCTGGCTGGAGTAACTTCTGCTGCCTGAGACAGTCACACGTGCTCGGGACCTCTCACCTGAGGTCTCCAGGTGCTGAACTGGCGTGGAGGTAGCTAGGCCCGTGAGGGAAATGTGGTCACCTGTGTCATCTTCTTCAAAGTCGTTAAGGCAGTACACTTCATCCAGGTCAACGTCCAGCGTCCGGAAGCCCTTGGTGACCACACCAGGACGGGGGTCCAGAATGCCCCCAAGATGAGGCTGGGCCAATTGCTGCCAGTGGTGAAGCGTGGCTGAACCTTGTGGGAGAAAAGAGAGAGGGAGGAGAAGGAGAGAAGGGGGTAAGGAGGCCAGCTAGAACAAATGTTTCCCACCCTCACACCTGTGCTTGCTTGCATGGGACTGTGGGAGGGACTGGGATAGAGCTCACTTGACCCTTCCATCTGGACCCTATCCCTGCCACACCAGGAGGGGGCACCACTGTAAAGAACCAACAATTTCTAAAGGAAAATACATGCTCTATACTGTGTGCCAACGTTTGGTTACCAAGTGTTTGGAGCACCCCATGCCAAACTTAACACACTGTCATTTCTGACAGAAGAGGGTGAAAATGGGCAGGCAGGAACCATAGGAAGCTTGTAACAACAGCATGAGAACACAAAGGGACCAGGAAGCCACGGGACACTCGGGCACAAGCCTGAAGACTCTTGCAAATGGAAGTTATAAAAAAAGAGTAGCCATGAAGGAAGGTAGGTGAGGATAGGGGTTCAAGAACAAGGTAAGACATCCCAGAGGCCTAAAGCAGTGGAGCCATCTCCAAGGTGACACTGGACCCTAGGACTCAGGTGACAGCCTGTGAGGTTTGTAATAACAGAGTGTGTCCCTGATGACCTCAGGTGTCCCAGGCGTTCTACCAAGAAGGAGCACAGGGCCAGGAGTGTCTGTATATCCTGGGTGCTGAGGAGCTAAGTGATATCTCAGACAGAAAGGTGGCTGGGGTGGGTGAGGGGCAGCTCAGGCCTCTAGTGCTTCCAGACACCTGGGTCAGGGACAACTTGCTGTGGAGGTCTGAGAAAGATTTTGAAAATGGACAATTTCAATCCCACTTAAAATGAAAAAACAAAGATCACACCTTGAGCCCTAACACCCTCAACACCCCTTCTAGGTCCACACCAGTTTTAAGGATGCACACTTCATCCTCCTTAACAGACTTGGGCCTACTGAACAGAGTTTAAAAACAAAACAAACAAACAAACAAACAAACAAAACACCCTCTGTGAGCAAAAGGAAAAAACAAAACAACAAAGAGGTTTAAAAAACAAAACAACATATTCACGTCTGTATGGACTCCAGAAGTCCTTAACTTAGAACAAAATACAAGTTCTTTTTGGTGACCACAACTTGGGAGAAACAAGAACGTTAATGCCATCTAGTGGCAGAAATCGGGGGTGGAGCTGAGCATTCCAGTGACCCCAGAGTCCCCACGGGCAGAAGACTCAGCTTCAAATGGCACCCGGCGCTGAGACCCAAAAAGGTCCTTAAGGATCCTTAAGGTCCGTATCTGTTGAGAATCTGAAGGAAATCGCTGACCAAAGGGGAAATGCATGTGCCAGGAACTCCCAAAGTGCCACTGTTTCGTAAATCTAGCTCATATTGGACATGACAGTGTGGTGTGCCTGCGTGATTTCCATGCATGGTGTTGATGGAGGACGGCAGGAACAGAAGAAGCACTACACTGTAGACTTCTCAAGACAGGGTTTCTCCGTGTAGCCCTGGCTGTCCTGGAACTCACTCTGTAGACGAAGCTGACCTCTAACTCAGAGATCCACCTGCCTCTGTCTCCCAATGCTCGTGTAAGCCACATCCTAACTTTATATTGTAGCATCATCTGCAAAACACATTGTAAGTAGTTACATATACACATTGTAATGGTTTCTTTGACCTAGGTGCAATCCAAATGGGACTTGGGAGGAACTCAAGACATGGTAGCCTTCATGTGTGCGAGACCTCCACTACACTGAGCTGACACAGGAAGTGATAGGGAAACACACCAGCACTGTGCAACTCAGAGATGAGGCTAAACTATGGAATGATTGGTTGCCTCAGTTTCCCCTCCCTATATAATTCGCTGGCTGGAGATGAGATGGAAGACAGGTCTCTGGCAGGTTGACCTATCATCTTCTCCACTGTCAGCTCACTGAATAAAGACAGCTTGAAGACTCCGTTCCTGCCTCTGCTTACTGGCATTTGAAATGATGGCACATGAACTCCACATTCCAATAGAAACTCCCTGGACTCTACATATGCAAGCACAGCAATGCACACCTCAAACTCCCCAGGAGGGATTCTTGCTCACTGTACAAACATGGGAATGGAAAGTTCCTGAAGCTAAGTGACTTAACTAGTGGTGTATGAGCCAGAACGTGAGTGCGTGGGCCAGGAACGTGAGCTCAGTGGGCAGCAGGGGCTGGCCATCAGCTGTACAGGTGGTATCAATAACCCAGAGCAGAACTTCCAGGTCGGTGTCCAAGGCCCAGCAGGAAGGCCACATACATGCATTGAGGGTAGCTCTGCCACCTCTGACAGTTCCTATCACACTATCCATGTGCTTTCTCACAGGTCACAGGAAGAAACCATCATCATCGCCAACTCGACATCCCCTGTGTCAGCATACCATTCATCAGGCACTTGCTGAGTGTCTCCATTTCACAGATAGGACAGTGAGTATGGGGAAGAGAGGCACTCGCCAGAGGTTGTATTAAGTAGCAAGCAGCCCATCTGGGATTAAAATGAAGGCCTCTGGCATCTGTTCCCTGAAGCTCTCAGCAGAGAGACACCCCCACCCCACGTGAATCTCATGAATCCAGCCAATAGCAAACCCAGATAGCGGATTGTGGAACAGGTGCTTTCAATCCCACAGACCTGAACACTGTTTCCGCCTTAGCTGTGATTTCAGTTACGTCAACAGTGGGTCTCAAGAGCACTTTCTCTTCCTGGCTGGTTCTGAGGCTCCAGGTATTCAAGGAACCCAGCACCTGAGCAGAGGAACACTCACTGCCCCATCCTGCCACTTCCAGGCCCCAAACCATTCTGTAGGAATTCCACCCATCCCCAGCTCCACCACCCATCCCTGCGACCTTTTCTTGAGACAGGGGGCACAGTTAAAGGTAACTGAAGCAGACCTTGCCAAGGTGAGCACAGGCTGCCCCTTTACCTCAGTCTCACCTTTCAACCTGGCTTCCTTTCCTGTCCAACAGGAAGCGGGAAAAGCACTGTGCTACTGACCACTTCTCATCACTTACTCCATCTAAGACTGCCACTCCTCCCACCCACATGAGAACACACTGGGCAGGCAGGACACAGGAGAAGGACTACTGCCCAGCTCAGTCTTTTTAAGACAAATATCTCTCTCTCTCTCTCTCTCTCTCTCTCTCTCTCTCTCTCTCTCTCTCTTTTTATCTTGAATATCCTGTTCTTTACTGGCATGGTGGTTGAAATGGGAAAAGGAGAAGTAGATGGAGGATACTGATTGGCTTCAGTGATGTTCCCAGACAATGGTCTCCAGGGACCTCACCCCAGGTGCCTTTACCTAGACTGCTAGAGATCAAGGATATTCTAATGGTGTCTCACTAGGC
The DNA here is from genome assembly GCF_903995425.1 of Onychomys torridus. Taxonomy (NCBI): domain Eukaryota; kingdom Metazoa; phylum Chordata; class Mammalia; order Rodentia; family Cricetidae; genus Onychomys; species Onychomys torridus. The sequence goes on along the minus strand of NC_050449.1, from coordinate 113,913,512 downwards.
CAATGGAAGCGCGTGTGAGAACATAACCCCATCATAAAGACGGTTCAGGGGTCAACAGCCATAACTGGGCCCTTTAGACCCAGGTGGCTGAATCAGGGCCAAGTCTGACATTCCTGTTTGATAGCTATATGCCCATGTTACAAATAAGGGAGATGGTTCAAGAAGAGGGCTCAAGAGGAGGGCTAACTCACCCACACAAGGACAGAAACTGTGATCAGGGACACTAACATCCCAGCTTAGAGCCAATACAGTGATGCAAATATTGACTGTGGAGGGAAAGGAGGAAAGAACCTATCAGCTGTCCTCTAAACAGCTAAGAAGTCTGAGAAATACAATAGAAGCCAAAAGGATCCATATCACAGGGTGTGTTACAGGCCACAGTGATAAGACATGACTTTTTAATGGTAGTAATTCAACTTCTTGGGAGTAGGGGAGGTGGTGCAGGACGCCACAGGTGAATTCATCTTACTCATGAGTGGAGTTTCTTCTTACTCACGTCATAAAAATAAAGGCACAGAGTTAGAAGAAACAAAGATGAATTGGTCAAATTTTGAGCTTTCAAAATCTCATCCTGCAATGCACCTGAAAAATGACCCCAAAATACATCATAGGTCACCCAGTGAAACACAGTTACGTATGGGAAACAGAGAGGTAGATGGTCAGTGTCTAATGAACTTTGAGAGACAAAAGGAGAAAAGAAAGGCAGAAATAAAATTGCAGAAATGGAAGGTTTTATTGAAGGTCAGAAAACACAAGCTCACAACTGAATAAACAATTAAAAAAGAGTGAGCCGCCCCTTCCCTGGAAGCTAGGAAGGACCTATTACACAATTAATTCATCATTATTAAAATGAAAAGCCAAAAATAGCCCCTCTTCTTTCTTTGGAAATACAGACTGTGGCACGCCTTTACTAATCATGGCCTCAGCTTGCAGGCTGCCTGTTCCGCAAGGCTGACAGCATCCCTGAGGCAACAAAGACAGAGGCTTTTGAGATGAAAATAATTGTTGTCCTCTCAGGTACAAGCCTGTACTGTGTGACAGAAACAACCTGTGGCATTGAAATGTCACGATGAGTGTGGAGCATAATTAGACTAAAGCATCCAGAGACGTTCCTTAGAAGGGACAGTGATAAAAGCTGAGAAAACACAGATGTGCAGACATCTGGCTTCACATACAAATGTGATGCATGGCTCTAAAGCAGGTCTTCCCACTCAAGTGGGAAAAGCAAGAGCACCATACACTTGGTGGCTCCTGACAAGGCCACGGGCTCCAGGGAACGTGTGACATGCAGAGCAAGAGAAGAAAGAAAATGGTGAGGTTTTCTAGGAACTCAGTTTCTGAGGAGCCCCTGGTGCTGATTAAAGAGGGAAGCCCCTGAACAGGGGCTTGCCGGGCTCTAGGGCCGGCCTCCAGCTCTACCTCCTGCCTGCCTCCACACTGCAGACTGCAGGGGCCTGGCTCACCTCCAGAAAGCCACAAATCCAAACATATGAACACACACAACACTTCCACGTGGCTGGGGGTGGTACTCACAAAGCTTGGTTTGTGCTATTTGATAGTGAAAATTCTGAGAAGCCAGAGCTTTCCTTCTCTATCCTTCTCAGACCTTTGGGGTGATCTAGATCTAGTTTGTTGTAGTGAGGACAAATGGCCACAGCAGCCATCGGGAAGGGTCTGAGGCTGCATCCCCGCCACTAGGCTTGGCTCCTAAGGCACTAAGGACAAAAGAAGAGACCTGCGGGCCACCTGTGGTGGCTCCCTAGGCCAGTTCACACTAGGAGTGCACTGTTAACAGAGGCCACCTCAGAGGAACTCAAACCAGCAGCGTGGGTGGCTGTCTCGAAAGAAAAAGGAATAGGTATGACAGAGGTGGCTGGCTTCCCTGTGGTGGATCAGGGCCCACAGTGAGTCACAGAGGAGGACAGAGAGGGGCCGTGGCCCCTGAGGGTCACCTTCGAGTGGCTTCACAATCTGCAGCTTCTCGGGCAGGTAGGAGCGGCTGCTGAAGGACATGCCGGAGAAGCCAGTGAACTCCGAGAAGCGTGAGTGTGTGCCCAGGGACATGATGCTCTCGGTGGGCGTGAGTGAGCCACTGTGCAGCTCGCCCTTGTCAGCCAGCTCGCGCAGCTTCCTCTCCTGCTCCTCCTCGAAGAACCTCCGCTCAGACAGGTAGTTCTCTCGACGCAGGGACAGCCGCCTAAGTGCCGTCTCCAGGTCGTGGGAGCCTGGGGTGCCTGGGGTGCCTGGCTTCTTATTGCGCTCCTCATTCCTGGGGAAGACAGGAGGTAAGTACTCTAAAGGGCACTGAGGACTCCTCAGGGCAAGGCCACTGCTTGGACAGGAGATGGTCTAAGGAGACCAGGCCAGCCAGGATGGGAGCGGACACTTGGAGGAATTATTTCTGTGGGCCCGAGCTGACTTTTTTTAGAGACAGATGGCTACATCAGGATGAACTGAAAAATTACACATAAGCAAATATGTGTTTCCATAACAATCTCCCTCCTGGTTGTTTTGGAAGACCTTTTGTAGGTTGCTATTCCTGGGTACCAGAGGGGAGCTGATTCAAGGGGCCCCGCTTTGTGTCTCTTAGATAAAAGGACTTGGGCTCTCAGGTCTGAGTGAAACCATCTCTGATCTTGGGTAGCCCTCTGTATGGCTCAACTGGTCCAAAGTACCTGTTTTAGAAGTCCAAGTGCTGGGGTGCACAGGGATGACAGGATGGGTTTGGGGTTCTATAGGGCTTAAGGGTAGAGAGGAACTGACTATCACTAAGGAGACCCCACAACAGACAGCCCTCTTCACCCCACCTTCTGAAGCAAACCAGAGAGCCTGGGTCCTCCTCACCCTTTCCAGCATCCAAGCTCCCAAGGGGCCATAGTGATGATTCATGGGAAGAATTTGTTAGTTTCCCCTTCAGCTTCATGTTATGGAAAAGCATGCTTTGGATATCAACTTGAGATATCCCTTTTGAAAACACCATGTAAGGTGGGTAACTGGGATGTGGAGAAGTCTCTTGGATGGTGGCTGAGTCCCCATTCAATGGGGCTCTCTTCTCCCCTCCCAACAACAGGAGAAAAGCCCATTGCTCACCCCAGGTCAGCTGCCTCAGTTTCCAGGAGGATGCTGTTGGTCTTGTTGTCAAGGACCACATTGCCAACATCGCTGCCGTAGAAGCTGGAGCGGGGGGTGCTGACGCAGCTGGACAGGAGGGAGTTCATGGCTGAGGACTGGTTGGAGCCGGGGATGTTCATAGGGGAAGGGGCCAATGATCTCTGCTTGACCACCTGATTGATGTTTCTCACCGTCTCAAAGACACGCTTCTGGTGGCTGGGGAGAACATGGCAGCCATGAGCAAACACATCAGGAAGAACTTGGAGCTAGCACCTCCACCTCCAAAGAAACACCTCAGGGAGCCTGAGTGGCCTGCTGCCTGAGGGCTTCATGTGTTCCTGAGGGTGTGGGCGCCTCCATCACAGTATGGACTGGGAAGATGCAGTGCCCAGAGGTTCTGGCACAGCTCAGTACTAGGTTCAGCCAGCCCAAATGACACTGATTCTCACAGATCCAAAGCCTGACCTGGAAATAACAGTCCTGAAGTATTGCTTTTGTCTTTAGTATGCTTGCTTCTTTCGGATCTACACCAGAGTGTGAGCTCCACAAGGGCAGTGCTAACCGCAGACATTTGCAGAATGATTATGTGTAAGCATTCATATAAAAGAAAAAGCAAAACTTCAAACTAATCTGAAGTTTCTACCTTGAGATGATAAATACTAGGCTATTTGTAGAAACTACCATTTCTCAGTGCAGAACCCATAGTTTGATTTGAATGTGTCTTCTTTTAAGGAAAAAAGGGTGGGCACATTTCTGGACTGGCTGCTTCCCCTGGGGTGCCAGGTCTGCACACTCTGAAGTCACCAGGACACCAGCCACTCAGTCTCATATAAATTCTGTCCCAGGAGTTTGGGGAGAGAGAAAACATGGTCCCCAGATTCCTTCTAAATGTTCCAGGGAGGTGAAACCTGAATCTGGAGTTAGGAGGGGAGCTGTAGACACCCAGGAGTCCCCAGAAGAAAACAAGCCTGGCTCACACCATTGAGGAGCCCTGTCTCATTACTGCTGATGGTTTTCTTTGTGTAGAGCAATGCTTTCCATTAGGGAAAGTGGGGATTGGCAGGGAGATGCAGCCTCCTTCCCACATCCTGGAAGCTCATCAAGTAACTTCTTTTGTTGCTTTGGTGTGTCTTTTGAGACAGGGACTCACTCACACAGGCTGTGATGGCCTTGAACTTCTGACCCTCTACTTCACCAGGTGCTATGAGGTGCTGGGATAGAACTCAGGGCCTCATGCATGCTAGGGAAGTCCTCTACCAGCTGAGCCCAAGCCATTATCATGAGAAAAGAGCAGGAAAAGGTCAGGCGTGTGGTTTCGGCTCCCTTAACTCGACAGGAAGGACCACAGTTGTGGCTGGTGGTGGCTGAGGTCCACACATGTCAGGTTATAAACAGAACCAGTCCTGAGTCAGTTTGTGGGAACTTGAAAAACAAAAACCATGCAGCCATACGTGATGTCTGGAGACTCTGGCTCTTCCAGCTGCAGCTCCTTACGCATAGTTCCCTCAATTTCTGCAGCCAAGGAGTCCTGGGAAAAGACAGAAGCCATGTTGAGTGAGCAAGGGCATCCATTTCTGTATCAGGTCTGAGGCCAGAAGAGCCACAGGGGAAGAAACAGGGGGTCCAGCTGTCTCCAGACTTCTTGCCACACAGCACAAGGCTAAAAGCATTCTCTACAGAGAGAATCTGCTGACCCAAGGCCAAGATGGGTTTTGAACACACAGCATCTTTGGGTGAGAGTGAACAGCCCTAACACTAATGTAGCTGTGTCTGAAAGCCAGTCCATTCAAGGCTCCCTTGGCCAAATTACAGAGATAAAATTGTGGCTACAGGACGGGGAACTTAAGGGGGCACAGGAAAGTGTGTTCAGAACAGCAGGAACAGACGTAGCTCCAAATATCTCTAAGCCTTCTGAAAGGTCCTACATGGCCTCTCAGCCCCCACAGGTCACACTAAGCTACTGTCCTCCCAGGCCCCAGGTCTGCAGTCCCAGCTCCTTAGGACTATGACACCCAGGAGGCCAAGGCTGTACCTCTGACTCCTAGGCAGGCACCCACCTGCCAAGGGCTCTCGGGCTCTGCAGGAAGTGTCCCTGCCTGCATGGACTGAGTCATGCGCACTGCCACCTTGGTGCTTTCTCTGGAAGCTCCTCACCCCACCAGCCAGCCCAACATCCACATTCACCATGTGCTCAGGAAACAGGACCGCTTCTCCTGGGAAGAATGCCGTATTTCTTCTTTGTAAACACTCCCTGCCCATCCCTCACTCCTGACATTTCTGAACCCCATCCTTTGCACATGTGTACCTCTCAACCCCTTAACTCCTACTGGTTTTCTCAGAGTACACTCCGCTCTTTGTGGGGCAGGAGAGGGTGGCGTGAGCTTTAGGGGCACCAGAAGGCTGGTTCTTGAACGCTACTGACTCCCTGGGTATACTGAGAAGGTTGACCCCACATGTGTCCCACCTAGACCTCTGATTTGAGGAATATTTATGAAAACAGAAGACATAGTTCCCTCGATATTCATGGGTCCCCAGATTCTATCCATGGATTACAGATTAAAAACTCCCACCACAAAGCGAAGGAATTGGGAACATTGCTGAGTAAAACCTGCTACTGGCAGTTGGAACGGCAGAGAGCAAGAGGCAGATCTGGGTGCTCAGCTCCAGGGACGCAGGCACGCTGCAGCCTTTCCTGCTTTAACTGCCTTTAACGCACAACGCCCTTTCAAAATAACCACCCTCAAAACCTGGGCTTGCCAAGAGCCTCAAAAAAGGCAAACAAAATCTTTTCAGCAAACATGACAGTTGAGAATCCTTCCAGAAGACATGGAAAAACATGTGTGCTATCCATCTTTCCTCGTGCAATGGTTCGAGTTTTTCTTTTTGTTTATTTTGTATGAGTATGCACACACACAGGGACACGTGGGTGCTTGTGTACCATGGTATACCTACTCCTCAGTCAGTTTTGGGAGTGAGTTCTTTCCCTCTGCCTTGCTGAGATGGGCGTTGTTCTCATTTCGGCCACTTCTCAGTGTATTCCAGGCTAGCTGGCCTGTAAACTGGGCAATTACCCTGTCTCTACCTCCCATCTCATAATACGAATTCAGAATTACAGATGTACACCACTAGTTCCGGTTTTCATGTTGTTTCTGGGGATCACACTCAGTGGAGCAGGCTTGCATAGCTGGTGTTTTTATGTGCTGAGCCCTGGTTTTACAAGACAGTTTTAAGCCCTCAGCCATGCCCCACTAAGTTACCCAGTAAACTCCTTGGCTCACTGAGCTGGACTTGGTGGAACTGTTCCTCTGGGCTGTGACTACCCTCTCTGTCTGAGGTGGATAGAAAAGAGACTTCCCAGGAAAGTATCTCAGCAAGAGCTTCCTCCCTAAATCCCTTCTCAGCTGAGATGGCTCAAAGAAGGTTAATTCCTGGAGTCCATGTCAAGGTGGAAGGAGAGAACTACTCCACAGAGTTCTCCTCTGGATTCCACACTTGTACCATATACAATGCGCCCTCTCCCATCATCACATACAAATACAATAATAATAAATAAACATTTTAAAAAATTAAAAAACAAAAACCTCTTCTCACTTCAGAGAGGATTTGTTATTCTGCCAGAATAATGTCTGGAACAAAGTCTGAATATACAGGAGCTCTGGGAGGCCTGTTCCCGAGCCATCTGTCTGTCATCCACCGTGCAGTCCATGTGGAGTGGCTTAAAGCCATGTACTAACTTGCCCAGTGCTGTGGAACACAGCTAACGTGTGCCCCCCCCCCTCGAGACACTATGGTGTCCTAGACGATAGAATGAGCCAGCTCAGTTCCCTACAAGCAGATGTCATAGCGGAACAACTGACTAAAGGCTCCACCCTCGTACAGCCCAGTGTCCATGGGGAGACTAAACCTGAAACCCCCTTTGTCCTTCATGTTCCCTTCAAAGCCCCAATACTGAGCAAGCCAGGCCAGGACTAAAATAAGATCATGGAGAAACACTATTTTTAAAAAAGTTGATTCAGATACTAGACACTAAATGATACCAAGAGAAGGGTTAATAAACACATAAAGAACCAGGAGAAGAGCAGGCTCTTTAAGACATGGGGAAGGTACTTCAGAGCAAAACAGCTCACACAGCAATAGCAGCCATATGTAACATCTAACTAAACAAGTTCCGCGTGAAATTATCTCTTAGCAGCAGGAGTAGAAAGAACAGACAATAAAGGGCCAGTCTGTCCTAGGGAATTAGGGAGCCCCCAGATGGGCAGGTCCAGGTCCAAACAGGAAAGATGCAGGCCCAGTGGTCAGAAAGGGACACAAAACCCCTGGCAATGGTCTAGGGAACAGAGGGGCACAGGAGAACCCACTTACCATGGGGAACAGGCCCAGTGAGTGGTAGCGCCGGGACGTGGTGTTGGGCATCGTCTTGTTCCGCAGGTTCTTCAGTTCCTCCTGTGCCTCGTGAAGCATTTCCATGCACTCTGCATACTTGTCCTCCAGCTCACGCAGCTTCAGGGAAAGGCAGAGGGTCAGGCCTACACTGCACCAGTGAGTGCCCAGGCACTAACACACCCACCAGCCCTCCCTCCCACCTGAGAGGCAGAATGATACAATAGTTCTCATGGAACCACAGCAAAGCCGGCTGGATCCACAAGGCTAGCTTTTCCTTTCATTTGGGGAATGCTTCTAGATGGAAAAGCTGCTAAATGTTCACTGTGGGCAAGCCGGACAGACACTAACTGGTAAGAGGCAAATCATAACCCCTGTTTCCAGCTCCATCGTCTTTCATTTCTGTTTGATCCAGGGACTTTGTCTGTAGCCCGGGCTAGCCTAAACTCATAGCAATCCTCCTGCCTCAGCCACTCATAGAATGGGATTGCAGGCATGTACCAAAATGCCCAGATTCAAGCCATATCTTTGAACAGCTCTTTACACATGCCTGTGGTATATTTTGTTCACCTAGTTGAACATCCTGACGGTTGGCATCTGTCAGGAACTAGAATATTCCAAGTCCTGAGCTGGTACTGAATCTGCCTCCTTGTGTTAAAACACCCACCAGAGGCGGTAGGCACAGGACCCAAGTAAAACAGTATTATGCTAACTCGATATTAAAATGTTTGTTATGAGGGGAATGACCTAGGCCTGGTGTGTGTGTGTGTGTGTGTGTGTGTGTGTGTGTAGTGGGGTGGATATGCCTTCCCTGGAACATGAGGCCCTAGAGAATTGAGGCAGAGACACCCACCTCTGCTGTGAGTTGCCGCTGGGCGTCCTTGGCAGCGCCCAGGTGCTGGACAAGCTCTTCATTTTCCACTGCACACTAAACATGGTAAAGACAAGTCCTCTGTTAAGACACCCAGAAGAGCCCACCTTTCCCTCTAGTTACCTGTCAACAGCCTGTCTGTGAGGAACTCAGCACCTGTCCACAGAGGACCATGACCTGACGCTGGAGCCAAACATTGTCTTTAATATAATTGGAAAAAAAAAACCAAAACACGTTCTTTTTAAAACTGATTTCATTCGTGTGTGCGCATGCATGTGTGTGTGCATGTGTGTGCACGTGTGTGCACGTGAGTGGTCTGCCTACAGTGTGGGTTGGTTCTCTCTGGAGATGGACCTCAGGTTGTCAGTCTTAGCAGCGGGTCTCTAACCGCTGAGTTACCTCGCCAGCCCCTTTCATGTGACTCTGAAGGTACAGCCTTTCCTCTGCACCTGTTTATTCTCCACAGCCCAACCCCCACCTCCAGAGAACGGCTGCTTTCTATCGTTTCTTCTTTCTGTCCCTGGAGGCATCTCATCTCCTCCTTCCAGTCAAAGCCCCCACAGGAAACTAATCAGCCAGCACACCACTCTACCATGGAATGTACCTGACTGGCAGAGTGAGAACAAAGAACAGCCCCATGATTTGTAAGTTAAAGGCCAAGATTCCGTATCTACAGCACAGCTTTAAGTGTGCCACTCATTTACAGATCATCCTACGATCATAAAGCCTCCGCTGACTCTCAGGGCGGTGGGTCGGTTCCTGAGCCCACTAAGCCAGAAGAACTGCATGTGTGGCTCAGGTGGGAAGCCATCCTCTCCAGTGACCACAGTCCCCATCTCAGCACGGCCACTCTCAGGGCAGCCAAGACGCAGGAGCCTTACAGCCTTTGCCTTCTTCTGTAAGTCCACAATTTGCGACAGCAGGTGCGTGATCTCCTCCTGCTGCCGAGCTGCATCTTCTGTCTTCTTGGCCAGCTCCTCTGAGATGCTCGCAATCTGGACGTTGGCATCCCCTGGGACAAAGTAATGACAAGCAGGTGGCTGAGTTGGAAAAGCACACACAAACCAGGGAGTGAACAGTGTCTTAATGGGGGGATTGGAGATGGGACATGAAGGGAGTCGCAGTGGACATCCTTTAAAGTGATAATGTGGCTCCTTCGGGCTGCAAAGAGAAGGAACCCAGGCTTCTCATGGGCTGTCCCCAAGGCAGGTGAGGCAAGCTCCAGGAAGGAAGCTGAAAGTGCCACACACTGCACCCAGCTGAACTCCCACATTCCACCATGAGCAGATCCACATCACGACTGGAACTCTGCAGACACTGCAATTCCCTGTGGCTTTCCACTGCATTTGGAGCAGAAGCCCATTTTACTAGATGTGAACATGAGCTCTGTTTCACTTCACCGAAATGCCCTTTCTTTTATCTTACCTGCAAACTTACAACAGAGGGCATGGGGAAATCCCATTAAAATTAAATATCCACCTCATTGAGAAAATGGGGCAAAAGTTGCCACACAGTCTGGCATAGGCCTCCTGCTTTCAGAAAAATGCCACTGAGCTATTGGGTGGAGGGGATGGTGATGGGAGTATCTGAGAAGAGAAGAGCATGTGGGAGGGGCAGACATACTCAGCTCCTTCACACAGTCGTTCACCAGCTGCTGTTCCTTCTCCTCATAGGTGATGGTCTCAGTCTTCAGCTGACAGGCCTGTGGATGGGACTTAGTCAGGGAACAGCGCTCACACAACCAGGCCTGGCACGTGGACCAGGGTCCAGGCTCAGAGCTGGGCAAACCCTTCAACATCTCTGCACCTGCGACCATCACATGTCCAGGACAGACACCTCATCTGCAATCCCTGCCTGGGTAATGGGCACATTCCTAAAGCAGAGACCTGAAGGCTATGGACCACCAGGGGGCGCTACACAGAGACGTGAGCATAAGTACTTCACTGAAAGGCCAAGCCACCTTGGTCTGTTTGTTGTTTGCTTGTGTGTGTCCAGCTCTTGTAGACATGGCACCTCTATGGGCCTTATAGTGCCTAAGACACTGCCCTGCCTAGAGCATGTGTTCTATGAACAGCAACACAGGAACAGAACTGTTACCACGTCAGACAAAGCTACCAGGTTCTCAAGTGTCATTAACTCTCTGGCTCAGCTCCCTAAGAACAAACTCACATGAAAGCACTAAAACACAGTCTCCAGAGCTTTCCCAAAATAGGGGGTGTGGAGTGTCACCTCTATAACCCTAATATTTGGGAGACTATCGCAGGAGAGCTGCCATGAGTTTGGGGCCAGCCTGGGCTACATAGTGAGCAACAAGTCAGTCTGAGGGCCTGTCTTAAAAACAAAATGGGCTGAAGCGATGGTGCACACCTTTGATTCCAGCACTTGGGAAGCAGAGGTGGGCAAATCTCTGTGAGTTCAAGGCCAGCCTGGTCTGCAGAGTGAGTTCTAGGACAGTCAGAGCTACATAGTGAGACTTTGTCTCAAAACAAAAGTCACACACACACACACACACACACACACACACACACACACACACACACAGAGAGAGAGAGAGACAGAGAGACAGAGAGACAGAGAGAGAGAGAGAGTGCATAGCTATCCACAGGACTTTAGATAGTTTGTTCTGGCTGAAAGGAAGAAAAGAGAATGGTCTAGAGGGCTACATAAATGCTCAGTTAACGAGTTGAGGACAGGTGGCTGTGAGGGCTTGGGTCCTGGCCACAGGCAGACATGAAAATTCTGAGGGTAGACATGGGCCATCAGGAATCCACACCTGAATCAGAATCCTTCAGCTAGCTCTTGGGAAAGAGGGGCTGGGTGCCTGGGACTGGGGCAGTCCCCTGGACCAGATGCCAGGAGACTGCAGACGAGAAGCATGGACCCAGCATCTGAGCCACAGGCTATCAGAGCTAACCTGATGACCTTCTTGGTTATCCTGCCTTGTGGTTCCCATTTGTAAGAAATAAAAGGTTGGTGGGTATGGGGTCTGCAAGGACAGGTCAGGTGCCTTGTAAGGTCCAGACGGGAGGCTCTTTGCAATGCATTGCAAGTCCAAAGTGACAGATGGCCTGTTCCCCCCAGGAGGGGCCCTGGGAGTCTGGAGTCAGCTTAGGTAGGCTCACGGCCCAAACCTGACAGCCAAGGGCCTGGTGGACAGGGTGGTGCCATCTCTTGCCTACAGACAAGCTCAATGTTCATTAAGACAAAGAGCACTAAATCTGTTCAGTACTTGTTTCAGAGAGCGGTGGTGGTGAGGAGGGAAAACTACTCAGGAGCAGAGGTGCAAACCCGGCCTTTGTCATCTACTAACCCTGACCTCTTCCAACACCCGCAGCCTGGCGCAGAAGAGGCTCGGCTCTTGGCCTTGCTGTGAAGATGGACAGCAGCAACAACAACAGTGACAACACAGGACGATGCCTGGCGCAGCGCCTTCCTTTCCACACAGGAAACACTCAGAAGCCTAAGTTCCCAGGCTGCCTCTGCTCAGCCTCTGCAAGCTCACTGTGTAACTGTCTCCATGTTCTGGTATACAGTCTCCTTGGAGCAGATCTGACCCTCAATAATGTGACAGCTGGTGTCACTCCAGCCTTCAGGCCATTGCTGGGGACCCCATGGAAGGCACGGGGTGAAGGAGAAAGGCCTATACCCCTTCAGTCTTCACCCGCTGTGATGGCCAGCCCAGAAGCAATGCCACCCGTGGCCGAGCCTGCATCTGGGCACCCTGGCCAGGGAGGGCACGCTCAGGCAAGACTTCTGCAGATGAACGCTATGCAGATAGTACTGTCACCAAAACTTTTGCTGCCAGAGGGACACCCCTACCCTTTGGAGGGAGCAAGAGCAGGGTGTGTGCGTCACCTCGGATCGAAGTACAACGTTCTCCTCTTCGAGGTCCTTCAGCTTCTTCTGAAGGGAGTCCAGGTGGAAGTAGTTCTGGACAGAGGAGGATGACTCATTCCTCTTCAGTCTGAGAGAAAAGCAGTCAGTCAGGACGGCTGTGTTTCCTTCCCACCCGGTCCCATGTGGAGACAGGAAGGGTTACCCCAAAGGTGTAGGAGCCACATTAGCTCAGAACTGGGGGTGGGGTGTGGTCAGTTTTATTTAACCAATTCAGTTCATGCACACCTATCCACAGAAATGCTTCATGGGCCGGTGGGACAGCTCAGGGAGTAAAAGCTCTTGCTGACACCCCTGACAGAGTCCAATGCCTAGGACCAACAAGAAAACTGATTCCTGAGAGCTATCCTCTGACCTCCACATGCAAGCTGGAAGTCATGACTTGTGCCCTCCCCCAACGTATACTAATAAATAAATTAAATTCAAAAGTAAGTGCTCTATGTATGCTGTATGTGAACTCAGTGACCCTATGACCTAAGTGTCCTTAACAGTTCCATCTGCGGTGTGGAAAGTAATCTGGGCTGCAGGAACACGGATTCTAAGTCACAACAGAGCTGGGACCCCAAATAGGTCCCTGGACTCCCAACATGAGGGCCTGCGGCCCCAGGGTCTGTGCTTCCTTCCCACAAGGGGGCCCACCTTCTTCCCAAGAACATGCCAGGGCAAATGGCCGCTCTGACAAGCCAGCAATGAAATCCGTAAGAGGGAAACAGCCACACACACCCCCCTGCAGCTCCCACGGAAGCAGTGAGATGGCTTCGTCTGTAGACAGAACCCAAGCTGCTAGTGACCTGCCTAGAGGCCTCCAAGGACATCCCCAACAGCCCTCCTGCCCTCAGGCTCCAGGGACCTGTGCTGTGACTTACGGAGTTGAGCAGACAGACTCAGGCTCACTCTCCTCAGCAGCACTGGTGTAGAACTGAAGCAGCTCATCCTTCATGGACAGCTCATGTCGGAGCTGAGACACCTACACAGATAGGAAAGAGCAGGTTGAAGGTTTCTGGAAGGTAGCAATGTCCATTCTGTGCTCAAATGCTTCCTGGGGAGGCACGATGCTCCAAATGAGGATTGATTTACTACTCAAAATTTAAGACATTGAGCTTGATACCATTTAAGAAAATCCCAATCAATGATGTCTAGGTGGGAAACTCTATGTTTATGATGTTTAGTTAGAAGGGCAGATAGGGGAGCAGAAGGCTCTGGAATGATCACAGGGGTGGGAGTGAGATTGTTCATTGGCTCTGGAAGCAGCCAGATGACCAGCTGGGCAAGTGGCCAGAACAATGGGCCATACGCTCAATGAAAGGAGCAGCCACTTGCTTTGTCAGAACTCAATGCCATCTCAGAGCAGATCTGGGCATGTGCTAATGCCAGGTGGGCTGCCAGGAGCAATTCAGACTCCACTTAGAAAACCACAGGCCGCCGCCCCTCCCCGCCCCCCGCCATGTGATCAGCACACCTCACACTGTCCCTGACCAAGGCAGTCAGGCCCTGTTCTGCACACAATGGTTACCGGGCAGAAACATGGAGTGTGTGAGGAAAAGATGAGCCGTGAGGAAAGCCAGGCTGCTGACTGAAATGTTGCCGATTTGGGCTCAAGGCTTTCAGAGAAGCAGTGGATACTGTCTCATCTGCCCTTCTAGCACTCAGTCCTGATAAGCACAGGACCAGGGCCGTAAAGGAGGATGGGAAGTCTGTTTTCTGACGTGCCTTGGGGTTTGTTCCAGCTTTCCTACACCACACAGGGAGAGGACTCCATCTTCCTTGGAGGATCCACTTGTATCATATGCTGTGTAAGGGTCCCCCTACCCAGAGGGACCACTAAACAATTCTCCAAGAGAAGTATGGCCTCAGAGTTTTCCCATTCAAAGCTTCTCCTGGGAAGCAGGCATCTGCATCCTGTGGAGTAGGCTGTACTTCATGCAGGCCGAGTAGGTCTCACACAGACCGCCATGGAAGGAGGTCAGTGGTTGGCCACCCACTCACCAGCTCCCAGGTGGTGTGTCCCTCTGCTCAGAAAGACATGCTGGCCCATGTGCTTTCTCACCTAACTGAGGCCATTTCCTTGGGCCAGAGAAGGCCAGAACAATTTCATTTCTCCAAAAACACTACAACACTCCAGCTTACCGTAATCTCAGAGAGCAAGTTGGGGGATAAAACTCTTTCTGACAGGTTGACTTGAAACAGTAAACTCAGCCCCAGAAGAGCTTTAATGAGAAAGACTGACTGTACCGTAGGGTTATGGAGAAGGGCGCCCTTCCCCACTAAGGAAGTTACTGACAGACAGTGAGGAAGAGTCCTCAGGGCTAAACTTACTGCTAGGAAAACAAGTCAAGGGAGAGAAGCTGGACTCTAAGCCCGAATCCCTGTTCCACCAACTGCATCTGACTCTGATAGTCTCGATGAGTCTATACCTCACTTCCAGGGATTAGCATCCTTCCTCCTGACTGTAGGCTCCCTTTGGAGATGCTGAGATAGTCTGTCCGCTCTCCTCTGACAGCCGTGAGTTAAGACGTGTATCATGAAAACAATGAAAGCTGCAGGCTACGGTGTTGCCTTGTTTTCTGCACTTACACAGTGATAGTGGTGTAAGGAATGAGTGGTGTAAGGGCCACTGGCTCCTTGCCTGCTTGCTATGTGGGCCTGTGTGTGCTTTTTCCCAGCATGGTGGGCCTCCATGTAGAATCTGGGCTCTCTGAGGACAAGGTCACGGCCACACCTGCACACATGCTCCCACCCGCCTCCCTGACAGCTCCCAGGCTAGGGGTCCTCACCTCCTCCCGGATGTGTTCCACCTGCTCTTCCAGTAGTTCATTCCTCTCAGTTAGAGTCTTGTTCTTCTTCAACAATGACTGGCCGATCCGCGCAGCCAGCTCCAAATCCCGCTCTTTCTATGATAGACAAGAGGGAGCATGGGGACTTAATCCAGCTCAGTGTCAGACGGGTATACTCAAACCAGTGGGAGAATTGACAATTCTCCATCTAGGTACTTGATGCCTGTTCAAGAACAATAACCTTGGCCATATATGTGCAGGGGCTATGCAGGAAGAGTTGGTGAAAACCAGGTACATGGAGGAAAAATTATTTGTTTAGTCATTCTCTCCACTTGAAAGCCAGCACATGGGAACACCACTGACTCAGCTGGATGGATGGGTGGGTGGGTGGACGGATATGTGGTGGATGGGCAGGTGAGTAGATGGGTGGGTAGATCATCGACTGATCTGGATGGACGGAGGGATGGTAGATAGGTGAATCAATAAATGAGTGGATGGATGGGTTGAATGTGCTCCTGAATAAAGCAAAGAGCTGGCACAGGCAGGTAGGCCTTTTTAGCGCACATCAGGCTGGACTGTGTTAGAACATGCTGAGTTCTTCATTAAACCTAAATGAAAAGGTTTAAAATAACTCAGATGCATCTGTTTTGCTTGTTTCATTTTCTTATTCAGGTTTTATTTAACTTTATTTTTAGAAAAAGAAATGTCAAAGCAGCTGGTCATATTTCAGAGGCACCGTTTAGGGATGGGATGTTTGCTAGTTCAGCCATGTCAACGGTTAGACAGAGACATACATACAAAGACATAACTGCCTCTGTGGGAAGAAAGGTGTCCCAGGTAGGGGACAGATGCCAAATCCAAATCCATCTCCACAAGATTCACCTGCTTGTGTTAGATGGGAAGCTGGTAAGGCAAAAGACGTTCTAGAAGACCGCACCAATTCACAGTCTATGCCAAGTACCCTGTTCACTTGCTCTAGGAAATGAAATCACAGAAGTGGCGGGCTGTAGCGACAGTCGGGGGCTCTGACTCCACACGAGGCACTACCTCGTGGCCTGAACATTTGTTTTCTCCAGAATCAGGAAACTATAGTTTTTGTTCAAACCATAGGCTATATAACTGGGAGCTGAGAAATCACTAAAGTAATTGCAATTGATGTCTTGTTCATCAGAAATAAGATAATAAGAAGTTTAAGAGATAAGTGAGGAGGAATCAGTTTTTCACTGTACAGAAAGGGGTACCAGCATGGAGACAGGCAAGTATGGGTGGTATGCTGATTTGGTGCAAAACAGTCATTTTTAAAGTTCTCGGATCATGAGAAATTCCTGTCCTCTTCTCCCATAAGCTGGGCTTTGACCCTCTAAATTCCCGTCTCACTGGTCTGAGACACCCAGCCTTATATAATGACTTGGAGTTTGAGATGACCCCCTTTTCTGACCGTGGGCTCAGTCATGTAGCAGAATGCTACATTAAGAGCACTAACTACTCTTCCAGAGGGTCCAGGTTCAGGTCCCCACACTCACATGGCTCCTCACCACCTTCTGTCCCAGGGATTTGATGCCCTCTCTGGTCTCTGTGGGCACTGGGCACACAGTGCACAGACGGCAAAACAGTCATACACATAAAATAAGCCTTTAAAAAAAAATTAGGTTGGGGATTTAGCTCAGTGGTAGAGCACTTGCCTAGCAAGCACAAGGCCCTGGGTTTGATCCTTACCTCAAAAAACAAAAAATTAGAGAAAATCAAACATGCTCATCATAAATGTGATTATTTGTAACTTTCTGTTTTGAGACAAGCAGGCATCAGCCGCCAGTCACAGGCGAGAGGGGTCTAGTGCTGCTCATCCATGAAGCTGATGGTCTCTAAGCACACCTCACATCAAATGCTCTCTCTACTCCCCACATTGTTTTCAATGGAAAACAACAGCTCAAAAATGAAAATACCAAAATGCCTCCCACATAGTTCGAGTGTTATTTAGAGCACAAGCTTTGGCCAGGTGTTTGTAGAAGTGACGCATAAATACCCTACACACCTCTATCTTGCTTATTTCCCATCATTCCTAATCACTCAGAAGCTCAGCACACGTGGAAAGGGCTCTTCACATGGCCAAGGGACACAGGAAAGCCCAGACAATCAGAGAGGTTCAACCCTGCATTTGTCACAGGGGCCATGGGGAGACAAGAAGACTCCTCGCCGGTGGCCCTTGGTCATTTCTGACTCAGTGGTTGTGCTTAGCTGAGGAAGGACTTGAAGAACAGTGTGACCAAGGCTGTCCAGGAGTGAGTGCCCAGAGGCGGACTCCAGAGCAGCACAGGTCAGAGTGCTGTGAGCTCTGACCGCAGCTAAACTGCAGTCACAGCATCCACTTCTCGGCAGAAGTCCAATTCAGGCCTGTTAGGAGCCTGCCAAGACACGCCCCACCCAGTCAAGGTGGCCAGCAGGCGCTTAAAACTCACTCACGTCCTGACCCCATTCCCCATTGCTTTCACTCTACCACACCGCCAATTTTCCACAAGCACAGATGTGAGTCCTCAATGCAGGAGCATCGCAGGCAGGAAGGAGGAGCGCTGCAGGCAGGAAGGAGGAAGCACCGCAGGCAGAAATGCAGGAGCACCGCAGGCAGAAATGAGGAGCACCGCAGGCAGAAATGAGGAGCACCGAAGGCAGAAATGAGGAAGCACCGCAGGCAGAAATGAGGAAGCACCGCAGGCAGAAATGCAGGAGCACCGCAGGCAGAAATGCAGGAGCACCGCAGGCAGAAATGAGGAGCACCGCAGGCAGAAATGAGGAGCACCGCAGGCAGAAATGAGGAGCACCGCAGGCAGAAATGAGGAGCACCGCAGGCAGAAATGAGGAGCACCGCAGGCAGAAATGAGGAGCACCGCAGGCAGAAATGAGGAGCACTGCAGGCAGAAATGAGGAGCACTACAGGCAAAAATAAGGAGCACTGCAGGCAGAGAATCAAGGTGCTACTGGAGGACATGAAGGATAAGGCTGCGCAAGGGACAGAGAGGGTTGGCACCTGGGAGGAATGAGGACAGAGAACAATCCAGGAACAAAAACAAGACGGCAGTGAGCTCCAACAGGAAGCCCTTTGCCCCACTGACCACGCCTCACACCTGAGGGCCTCTGTCCTCTTGCTCTCGTCCTGCTGAGAGCAGGGATCTCGGGCCTATGCTGGAAATCTAATCTTTCTTGTAATTACCCAGGGCATGTCTGCAGGATGAAAAGCAAGGAGGGGCAGAGAACTACTTATGGTGACAGGAAACCTGAGGCTGCTGCACCATCTCCAGTCTTTCTTGTCTAGCTTGTTTTTGGCTTTTTGGGTGTTGGTATTGTTGTTTTGAGACAGGGTCTGGGTATGCAACCCAGGTTGACCTTGATCCCCCTGCATGGCCATGCCTTGCTCTGTCTAGGTTTATCCAGCAACAGGCTACTTAGGTCTCTTTTGAGAATCACAGGTATGGGACAAGGTGTTTGTGTGCATGTGTGTGGGCTGAGTGTGTGCACGTGTGTGTAGGAGGTGAGTGTGTGAGAGTGTATGTGTGTGTGTGTGTGTGTGTGTGTGTGTGTGTGTGTGTGTGTAAGGGGTAAGGAGTCACCTCCTAAACATTTAGATCTAAAATCAAGAAAACAGCCAGGAAATGAGCTTAGCTTTCACCTCAGAGACAATCAGAGACTATAAGTAACTAACTCAGGCCCTGGAACAAGCCAAAAAAACCTAGTTCTTTATTCTTTGAGAAGTGAATCGAGGTGGCGTGAAAGCCTACAACCTGGTATTGGCCCTGTTACCAACACACCAGGCTGGCTAGCATTTTCCCTGCAGAGGCTTAGCCTACCTCCCACACTTAGCAATGACTCATCTCATTCACCAATTTTAGGATAAAAAGATTAACTATGGGCCAGTGGAAAGCATGCTGTTACTGGGGCAGAGAGGTGAACTCTGGGTGCATTCTCAATTCCACCAATCAAGATGAGCTTCAAGATCTCCTTCTAGTCAGGACCCTCCCCAACACACACACACGCACGCACGCACGCACGCACGCACGCACGCACATGCACACGCACAGGTACAGACACAGACATACAGACACATACAGACAGACACACACAGTGAGAAAGACAGACAGACAGACACACACACATATACACATAAAACACAGACCCATAGACATACAGACACACACACACACACACACACACACACACATACACAGCACACACATACACAGCTCATAGCTGCACTTGTACATCCTGGGCAAATCCTGCAGCACCCCAGAATGTGGCAGGCCAGGTGTGCAAGCCAGCATTCCTGAACAGAGGCCCAGCGCCCAGGCAGGGAGACTGACTGCCACATGACTGGCTGAGCAGTCAGACTCTAAGACGCCCAGTTACAAGAGAAAGGCAGGGACTTCCCTGTGATCATCTCATCAGGGCCGAGAACAAAGGGAACAGTTGCTATTTATAAAACACAGAGGTGCAGACTTGACTGCCCATCAAAAACAAAACAGGAAGGTACTACAAAGGGCCAAGGGAAGAAACTGTCCTAACGAGATGTGACATCCTTTCCACCAACTCAAATTCTTTTAAAGGAAAGTTCATATTTCATACAGCCATGCTTAGTTAGAAAATTAACCAGGAAAAAGTAAATTCTTTAAAAATAATTCTGAGTCAGTTTCATGTAGCTCAGGCTAGCCTCAAACTGACTAGATAGCTGAGGATGACCTTAAACTCCTCCACTTGGATCTTCAAGCACTGAGATTATAGGCATGCACTACCAAGCCTGAGCAGAAAAAGTTCTTCACAGGGGGCCTCTGCATAAAGGGCTAGATACCTCGAGTCCTCTGGAAGTAGCCTTTGGATGTGACAGCAGAGAGAAGGATGGAACCCCATGGAACATCAGCCCACAGTGAGGCCTCAGATGTATCACGGCCAAGGACTATGGGCTGTAGATGCCCAGGGCCACAGGGTAGCAGGGCAGCAGAGCCCAGGTCATATTCCAAAAGTGGAAATATCCTCCTGACAACCAACAAGCGATATTACCAGAGCCTGAAAGAATAGCAAATGCAGCAGGCAGGCAAAGATGCTGAGTCCCACCGGGGAGGGAGCCGGTGTGAGCCAGCAGTGGAAAACCCTTGGGATCTTGGCACTGGTCCCTCAGATTCAGGTTCCTCCACTATAACAGCATCTACTGTCAAGAGCATCCACAGAATTCATGCAACAATGGGTGATCGGCACATAGCTGCTTGTCAGATTTCACTCCTGAAAGTGCGCCAGGAGACAGGCATCCCACTGAAGGTCTGAGATCGCACAGCAGGAGCTCTGACCTGGCAATTTCTAACCGAGACACAGACTACCAGGTTCCAGAGCAGCTGACAGTGAGAAAGCATGAGAAATATCATGAAGTCACAAGGTCTCAAGGTGAAAGGTATGTCTGCAGTGACAGCAAGTCATTGCAGGCTGAAGAATGTGAACTGTGGACCACTCCGAATGCAACCTCAGAAGCCCTGCAGGCCAGGAAGGGGGTGAGGTCATTGTGGACAGTATGGGGTGACAGCAGAGGCCAAGAACTTAGAACAGGTAAAGGCAAACCCCACCACCAGGCTCAGGAGCCCAGAACAAAAATGAGGATATAGAGAATCCCCCCCCCCCCCCAAAGACTTGGCAGTTGCATGGACCTGGGGATAGGGGGAGGATGCCAGAAACACTTTTCCCACAGTGACACTGCTGGAGAAACGGATCCCACAGGGAAAGGTCAGCAAGGCCATTTCCAAATCCAATGTGCAGCCAAGTGGGCCTGCCACTGGCCCACGCCAGCCAAACAATGGCAGCAGCTGTAATGTCACCAGAAGGCCATCCCTAGGTGACTGTCAACAGTCTCACACCCCGACATCACCTATGTGGAGCTCTTGACTCCTCCTTCAGAACACAAATGTGTCCCAGGGAAAGTGGAAATGTCACACACTGAAGGAAGAAACAAGACGAGAGGGGGGGGGGGGGCACGAGGGATGGACAGTGGGGCTGCAGAAGCCCTGACTGCCACCGTGCTGCCAGCGCCTGTCGGCTTCAGCATCATCCACCACTGCCTGCAACAGCCACAGTGTCTTCTGGGTCTCCCTTAAGAACCTACCCTCTTCCCGGGGAGGTGCTAAAGAAGTCACTGAACCCAGAGTCATTGAGATTCCAGAAACAAGGCCCTAAGCCACCTGTCCACTGAAGGCCAGGTCTGTGGTGAGGGCCAGTGTGGAAGGGCAGGCACTGTTAGGGTCTGACCTAATCAAGGGATCCCTCCACAGCCCTGGTGTTTTGAAAACACACACACACACACACACACACACACACACACACACACACACACACCCCAGCTGGTGGTGCTGCTGCATTGAGAGGCTCTAGCAGACTGAGGAGGCGGGGCCTGGCTGGAGGCAGTAGGTAGTCACTAAGGGCTGGCTTTTGAAGGTTGTAACCTGGTCTCCTCCACTAAGGGCTGGCTTTTGAAGGTTATAACCTGGTCCTCACCCCTAGCTACCCCATGAACCACAGCCTCTCTGCCACACCTTCCCCTGATGTGTTGTGCTGAGATTCCTTGAAACTGTGAGCACAAATTAAAGTCCTTCCCCCTCAAGCTGTTTCTGTCAGATTTGGTCATGGTGTGTGTGTGTGGGGGGGGGATTACCAATACTTCTCCCCAAGCCCTGCCCACCCTGGCCTGCAGATACACAGGGTATACCCATGTGTCCTTATGGAACTGCACAGACCCTGTTCCCAAATGAAAACAAACACCGGGAGCAATTGAGAACGTCACAGTCGTCACAGTCTCTCAAGGGCGTGCAGCCACCCTGACCGGAGTGACCATCCCGTTGCATTGTGCTTCTGTGTTGACCCTGCATTCCACTCCACTGGCCAGACTAAGCAGGGGCGTAAACTACATTCAGGAAGCCACAGGTAAGGACATATTCTTCTCCTGGACAGCTTGGGTTTCTCTGATCAGAAACTGGATGTTCCAACAAGTACTTAAATGGCGTTGTATTTCTGTGTTGTAAATTCATAATATCAAAAATCTAAAAAGGTATGTCTGACCTGCACCCTGCCGAGTGACTGTAGACATCTCAGGGCAGTTAAGAGAGTGGGTCAACACACTTGTATATGGCAACGTCATACTACAATGCCAGAAGGTTGGGCAACGCAATCTAAAACATCAGCTGGGCATGATGGTACTTCCTGTAACCTCCGCCAGGAGGCAGAGGTCAGAGCACAAGGGGTTCAAAGCCAGCCTCGGCTTCTTCACAGGATTCTCTTTCCAGACAATAACAACAAATCCAATACATGCCCACAAAATCATCAGCTGCAAAGACCTCAGCACATAGTTACTAGTTAAAAGACAGAGTTACTGGGTGTGATGGTGATTATCTTTAACCTTAGCATTTGGGAGGCAGAGACAGGTAGATCTCGATGAGTTCTACGTCACCCTGGTCTACACAGCAAGTTCCAAGCCAGCCAGGGCTACATAGTGAGATCCTGCTTCAAAATGGATAAATAACAAAATGAAACCACTGGATTATAGGTATCCTGCAAGGGCCCAGTGTGAGGCTCCTTCCTGAATAGGCAGGGAGCCATGGGAACCCATCCCCACAGAAGCCCTCCCCTCCCCCAGACACTCACCTCTTCAAGAAGCCTCGTGACAGCATCTATGTCATTGTATGTCTTAGTCATCTGGCCAACTCTCTCAGCACATAGAACTGTAAACACAGAGAAGGCAATGAGATCGCTAATGTCAGAAAGCTGGCAACAGCTGCTCCTCAACTGTGTCTGAGCGTTAGACACCAGAGATTCTACCCACACTGTCCACGTCCGCCGCCAGTGACACTAAAGTGTGAATCACTACAAGGCTTGAGGACCCACTGACCACACAGGCCCAGCTCGCAGAAGGCAGACATCTGTATCATTATTAAACAACCTTCTCAAACTGACAAGTTCACAGGGACACACACACCCTTCTTCCTGACTGGCCTAGATTCCAAAGTTGTGTGGCTTCTGTATCTATATCGTACTAGCCTTTGACAATCCCCTCTGCAAGCTCTACCAACATAGCTGCTGCACACTCGTATACACACACACACACACACACACACACACACACACACACACATATGCATGCACACTGAGCACAATTTCATTACACATACAGCTCACTGCATCATGAGAGGCTGCTCATGAACCACTTTAGGACTGTGCCGTCCCATCCCCTTATCCCAGTGGAGGAAGGCTGCTAAAGTGATTGACGGCAAGGGACTGATGGTTCAGGGCACACCAAGAGTCCCACAACTTTTCCTCTGCAGGGGAAAGTGATTGTATTTGGATGTAGGGCCAATGAAAAAATGTTGAACCTGTCACTTTGGGTTAAATACAAGTATCCTAAGAGTGGATGCTTTTCAGTTAGTAAAGTGGTAAACGCAAGGCCCCAGGTTTGACCCCAGAACTCATGTCAAAAAAAAGAATCCAGGCATAGTGGTATCAGTTTATAATCCCTGTGCTGAAGAGATGGAGGACACTGGAAGTTAACCTTTGACCTCTACAAGCATCACCACCCCCACACATACAACTTCATAGTGATGCTATGTGATGCCATGTAACACAGACCCTGGAGAATAATTCGATTAAGTGAAAGCTTTCATCCAACAATAGCTCGTGAGAGGCACCTGGGACACAAAGCCTCTCACCAAGTCACACCCGGAGCCTTGCTAGAGAGCTGCTGCTGGAATTCAGTAGTCTCTCAATCATTTAGCAACACAAGCAGAGCTGATCCTAGAGATGAGCTCAGAGAAACCTGATCTGCTGGAATGATTTCCTAGCTCAGTAGAGTCTGAAATCTGGTTTTCAATCTGTGGCATCAGCACCCTGGAAGCAAGAGCCAGGCCGTCCACAATCCTCCCTCTGCACAGCCGGCACCCCCCAGGCCCCTCTGCCTTCTGACTCTAGAACCCCTTGCCTTCACATTGGCCAGCAAGGGGACAACAGGGAGATATGTAAGAGAGAGTTTAAACCCACTCTAATTTCATGTCCATGGAATCCAGCTCAAACTGCCCTGGACGGTTCAGTAGTTCAAGCCAACAAGTTGTCTCTGTGTGACACTGTTGTGCCCCCAACAGCACTTCTTCCGAGAAGCTAGGAGGTGCCACACAGAGGAAAAAGCCCAGTGCATAGCAGTCTCATGCTGGCCTGTTTACACTGGGGGCACCAGGGATATTCCACAGACTCAGGACCACTGGTTTTACCCTATCTGGGTAGAAACCACTGCTTGCTCTAAGCAAGGATGTACCAAACATTTCAGTATTTATGCTTTAAATATATACTAATAGTACACAGAAAGGAAAAAAAACAGAGCAACCACAAAAACACCAACATTTGGATAGAGATATGGCCAGCCGCTGCCATGACAAGAGTTAAGGTACTGGTAAGCCACGAGCCACATGGCAAAGTACAGATTAATAGAAATGGGCTAAATATAAGAGTAAGAGCTAGACAATGGTAAGCCTGAGCTAATGGCCAAGCAGTTTAAATAATATGAATGTCTGTGTGTTTATTTTATAAGTGGGTTGTTAAACTAATAGGGCTTGGTGGGGGCTGGAGAGAAGCTCTCCAATACAAATGGCGCCCAACATGGAGCAAGAGTTTCCACCTAAAACCTGACAAAAAAGATTCTAAAACAGAGCTAAATACAGCTTCCTAGTTGTCTCTCTCAAGTTAGCGGCAGCCTGCCGGTTTGAGCTACTATGGTGGGTTCCTGGCGTGTGCGTCTGACCTGCAGTGTGGCGGGAATGAGGAATCTACAAGCAGCACTTTACTCTGCTGCGTGGTGGATTTAGCCTTTGCTAGTTAAAAAAAAAAAAAAAAAAAAGGTTTCTGGGCTATGCACTGCTTTGATGGAACTGCTTCTGATAGTTGATGGTACACATGGCTCCAGACCCAGAGCTGGCAGTAAACTGTACCTCCGCCACTTTGGGAAGCTGAGGTGGGCGGAGCCAGCAGCCACAGCGGCATTTCAGTCTTACAAAGATGGATATTACACAGAGAATCTGGTTTATGTTGTCTTTGGAATTTTTAACTACAAAAAAAGATTTGATCATAAAAGCTGTTAAATTAAACACATATGTAAATTTTAAAGGTACCTTGACTTCAAATTTTGGATATAAGGATATGTTGCTTTGGAAAAGAGTCTCTGCTTTTGTTTCCACAGAAAGCCAGAGGCTGTGGATTTGTTCCAGATTAAGATACATCAGGTTTGATCAGCCAAGACCACCTGAAAGGTCTCCGATGACACCATGGCCCAGATGATCTGACATCCAGAATGGTTTCAAGGCAACTGGCTCAGAGGTTTACCCTCATGGACTACTCCAAAATCCTAAAATTTTCTTTATGTCCCCATAAGATACAGCGCCCCCCTCCAGCAGGAAGTAGTAAGAAAAACTATGCCCACATTCCCAAAATGATCAAGCTGGCTTTGGAGATGGAATTGGCTCACTCCTTCTCTAAACCCAGACATATTGCTAAAAGAAAAGGTTAAGAGATTCTTGTGTCCCAAATCAGAAGGTGTGGGACAGAGAAAAACCAATATTTTTCTTTAAAGCAGGTTGATTATAAATGTGATCTCTTTCTAAAGAATAAAAGGGGATATGATATAGATATAATAGGATGAAAGGGTAGATTAAGGAACTTACTTCTAAAGAGCAACAACTTGTTTAAAATGTTTTACATCGGTATAGATTTTAGTCTATCGATACAAACTTAAAGTTAATTTTGTTATACTGTGTGTATATTTCTACTCTTGTTTAAGGTATTTCATTTTAAATTGTAATGGGTAATTAATTAGTCATCTATGATAATCATACTCGTATCCATGTTAGTTAAGTCTTCTAGGTATACATAGAGATATTTCAGATAGATAGGTAATCTTCAAATACTTCAAAGGTCTACAGAATATGGCACTTAAAATATTTTTAAAATTTAGACTTTCTGGACAGTGAGACATGTCTGCTCCTGGCAGCACCGATTTACTTCAGAGAGGAGGATGGGCATTGAAGACACTTCATATCTTATCTTCACTTTAGCAAAAATAGCCATTTGGGCAAGAAACTGTTCTTGCCTGGACTGTTTGATCACCTGGACATGCAGGACCCATAGAAAGGTGACCACTAAACTTTGCTTGACAAAATGGTCCTTCAGGTTCCTGCTTCGCAGAGGAAACTGCCAGACAAACATTCTACAGGACACTGAGACAAGTGATCAAGAGACTCTAGCCCTGTGGGCTGAAGACAAATGCCCCAACTTTACAAAGGAACATTAGGTGACTGTCCAGGCTGCCAGCTGTCTCTGTCTACCCTGCAAGACTCCCGGAAGTTGCTGGCATCCTTCTCCCAGTTCTCAGGTAATATTATATCCTTCTGAGGTCTTTGATGTGGTTGAAGACTAGATAGTTATAATTTCCTCAGTTATGATAAAAGATAAGTTAGATATAAAAACCTCAGACTCACAAATATAAGATAGATATGATATCTTCCTTAATATTGTAACTGTAATTCTTGCATAATAATTGTTTTGTTATATGTAATTTTATTATGTAAAAGTTAAAACCTTCCTTTAAAAAAAAAAAAAGAAAAGGGGAAGTGCTGTCGATATTGATCTGTATAAATAAAATGTTGATTGGCCAGTAGCCAGGCAGGAAGTATAGGCGGGACAAGGAGAGAGGAGAATTCTGGGAAGTGGAAGGAGAAGGCATAGAGATATGGCCAAC
The DNA here is from genome assembly GCF_903995425.1 of Onychomys torridus. NCBI lineage: Eukaryota > Metazoa > Chordata > Mammalia > Rodentia > Cricetidae > Onychomys > Onychomys torridus. Next base: position 113,886,688 of record NC_050449.1, on the reverse strand, counting down.
CGCTGCCATAACAAGATGTAAGGTACTGGTGAGCCACGAGCCACATGGCAAAGTACAGATTAATAGAAATGGGCTAAATATAAGAGTAAGAGCTAGACAATGGTAGGCCTGAGCTAATGGCCAATCAGTTTAAATAATAATAATAATAATAATAATAATAATAATAATAATAATAACCAACATTTGGATAGATCGCAGGTTTTAACTTTCTTGTTTGTGCTTTAATATGATTCTGAAATAACTATAGTAATTCTAGTGAGAGGAATTAAGTTCTTTTCAGGAAATATACAGTTGGCTAAAATAAGGACATGGGACCTGAGTTGACATTTAAAACAAATTAATAACAGCAGCAAGCATTTTCTTAATTAATAGATAATAAAAATGCATCTTTATAGAGTGCAGCGAGATGCTGACCACATTTGAACATTGTGCACAGATGGATCCAGGCTGCTTGAGCATGCTCACTGAGGTCAGGCACTGACCTCATCTGGCTCTACAGATCGTGCAGCCCTCAGAGCAGTCAGAGAGGTCAGTCAGAGAGGTGTGTTGTGGAATATTCTTTTACACTGTGTGAAGATGTGCACTGTGACTGGTTCAATAAAGAGCTGAATGGCCAATAGCTAGGCAGAAGACATAGAAGGGAATTCTGGAAAGAGAGAGCTCTGGGAAGAAGAAAGGCAGAGTCACCAGCCAGATGGAGAGGAAGCAGGATAGACAGTACAGAGTTAAGGTAACAGAGTCATGTAAAAAAAACACAAATTAAAAAATATGGGTTAATTTAAGTTATAAGAACTAGTTAGGAACAAGCCTAAGTTAAGGCTGAATTTTCATGATTAGTAATAAGTCTTCATGTTGTTTTTTGCAAGCTGTCAACCCAAAGAAAAATCCTTCTACAGAAGTGGTTAGGTTACTCACACCATTTCACAAATCAGAAGATCAGGCTCAGAGAATCACTAAGTAACTTCCCCAGAATCACACAGCTGGGAGCTGCTGAGTTGAATACCAGATGGATCCAGGAAAGCAGCGGCTCACCTCTGTGTCTACAAAGTTGGACCCTGTCCCATGGGCCCTTCCCAGCAACCCTGCAGGTGGCACTTCTACATAGAGGACGGGACACCAAGGCCACCATGGAGGTCTGTCATGCAGCCTGGAGAATGACCTACAACAGTCATGCTTTGGTTTTGCTTGGGTGAGTTTATTAAGTGTACACCTAGCCAAAGTCAGAGCATAAGCAGCAGATAGCATCGTCAAACTGGTGCTTACAGCCCCCAGCAGACAACAACCAGAGAGGACAAGGCCATCAGCTGCAGTTCCTGGCTGAGCTTTCCCTCCACAGATGGTCTGACCATGGCTGAACCTTCTGCTTCCATCTCCACTGTAGGCATTTTTATTTCACAGGACAAAGGTCAGCAACTTCAGTTGGAAATGGCTTGCCTTCAACTGTCTGCAATGACACAATTCACTCTTGGGATATTTAGTTTTTCTATCCCTCTCCGTCCCAGAGCTGGGGGCAGGGGGTCAACTCACGTCCAGACAAGGGGCCTTGGAGGACACTTGACACAAACATGCTTAGGTCTGAAGTGGGGTGGGGCAACCTGGCTTCCAGCTTCTCTGTGAGCTCAAACAACACACAATAATTTGCCTACATAATGTCCATCACAGGTCAAAGAGAATGAGGCTGTGTTGTAGGAGCTGAACCTTGACTAGTGTGGCTCCTAAACTCAAATAAGGACACCATAAAGGACAGAGCAAGGCTGGGGCCAGGACACAACAGTGTTCAGAGCCTGTGCAAGAGAGCAGAGAGCACCCTGACCTGGGAGGAGGTCTTCACAGAAGGTAGGGCAGGGAACCCCAGGTCCCAGGCAGGCTCCTCAATTGCTGGGTCTTAGGTTCCCTCTTCCAAAAAAAAAAGGCGGGGGGGGGGGGGAGCAAGACTAAGAAGGTGAGAAAAGAACAAACCCACCTTTAAACTGTGAGGAGGCTACACAAAGGCTCTGCTTTCCACGTTTCACTTTTTACACATGAAATACCATAAATTTCAGCTAAGTTCTCTCTCCACAGGGACCCAGACAAATGCATTTCCACCCCAAAGTGTGTTCAAAGAGAAAGTACAGGAGCAGCTACAAATCTCTAACAATGAACACATGCTTCCATATACTATATATGGAAATATCTCCATGTACTGTACATGGAAATACAAATTCAATTCACTGAATACAATGGAAAACTATGGTCCAAATACTAACAAAGACATTTACTGTATCTTGCGCCAGACAGCCAGGTAGACATACAGTACACATCCTCAGCCTTCTGTACTATCACCAATTCTGAGTGATGTCGTCCTGCACTAGCCTCATGTACTGCTTGGGGTACACAGGAAATAGGCCAACTTAGGAGAGATATTGGAGATAAACAGTTGGAAGAGTCCACAGGTGCAAGCCCCTTCAAAGAGCTGGGACTGTTAACTAGGCAAAGAAGCATGCACCTGTGATCCCAGCATGCAGGTTAGGCAGCCCTACATAGTGAGACCCTATCCTCCATCTGTCCCCAAAAGCTAAGGATCTTGGACTTTTATCACAGGCCAACAGAAAACCACTAGAGGTTCTTCATAGGAAAGCATCAGTGTGTGGTTATATCTCAAAAAACATCTTGGCCCAGTGACCTGTGTTAAACAGGCTCGATTCTTCCAGAGGGCTCCTTCCTGGGTGACAGCAAGTGAACTCCTTCACAGGGGGACTGAGATAAGTTTGAGTAGGAGGTAGGACAATGTGGGCTCTTCCTTCTGGCTGGGATGCAGCCAGCAAGAGCAATCCACCCCCACCAGAGCAGTAGCAAGACAGGCTGCCAATGAAACCAGTGGCCTTGGGACAGTCACAGCACTGCAGATGAGGTTCTGAGTAGAGTACTGGCCACCGCTGGAGCAGGTCCAGTGGTAGAAATGCCCTCCAAGGAGCTGGCCGACTGTATTGCATTGGAGAGATTCCACTCTGAAGGGCTGGACGAGATCAAGGCTTTTTTCTTGGGGACTAGCCCTGGGCTGGCTGACCAGAGCAAGGGGCACCTTGGACTAGGTTGGCGTTCTGAGCAGTGCTTGGATCCAAAAACCAATGTGTAATATTTATGTAAATTAAACCACACCCCAAATGATTTTACAAATACATGCTGGCAGACCCCAGTCCCTGCCAAACCCCAAGCATCTGTGTGGGCGGGACTTGATGACCTTGGCTGAGGCCCAGACGCAGACTCTCCTGGGGAAGGAAGCAATGGTGGTTGGGGTCACTGGGTCAACGAGATGCTGACTACAAGGCTAGATCAGGCAGCAGAAAGTTGGGGTGCTAGACAGCAAGAGCAGAGAGGAGGCGCAGGGAAGAGGACAGGCTGTAAGAACTCAGATCTAACAGCACCGCCACTTGCTCTTCCCAAGGCACCTTTATCACCATGCCACATGTTACATCGACAAGCTTGATAGGCTCCTTGACACTGTGGCCTGATTGCTTGTCTCAGAGTTGGGAGATCTCACTCTCCTCCATTTTGGTGGAATAAATGCGTAACTGATGTCACTACTTAACCTGGCTCTGAAAACATCCCTCCTGTCAGCATCAACATCCTGTGTCCTCTTGTATTTTTGGCATTAATACATAAATGAGAATTTTACACATATGCATATATGTGTGTATATGTATGTGTGCAATTGTGGGTGCGTGTATATCAACAAAGATATTCCTAACCCTCAAGAAAATGCCATTTCCTCATAACTCAAAGACCACCAGCCAACATTCATGAATGAAGGCTATCAGGATCGCCCATCCAATCTGCATGTGGGGCTGCCTGTGCTTTGCCTTATGCTTAGGTCACTTAATTAAAGCAGGTTTTCGACAAAGTGTGCGCTAATAGCAGGTTTCATCCCCCAAGAATTTCCCTCCCGTCACTCACACCTTATCATCCACTTCTTATAAAAATAAGTTTTATCTTTCATAACTTTTATTATAAGCAGTGCCGGCCAGCTGACAAGATGGCTCAGTGGGGAAAGGAGCTTGATGCCAAACCTGCTGACTTGAGTTCATTCCCCATGATATGTGGTAGAAGGAGAGAACCGATTCCAGGAAGTTGTCCCTGACCTACATATACATGCCGAGGCATACGTGTGCACACATACAAATATATAAATGTAAGAAAATATTTTTCAACTGAGACATACTGAACATGCATTTAAAGCAGACATGTATGTACCCTAGACATTCAGATATGCTCGGGTAGGCAGAGCAGGTAACTGATGTGTGAAACAAGAGCCATCCATAAGTGGGTGGCTGGGTCCCTCTCTGCTCAGCAGCAGGTGTCATGATGAGAAGTATCACTACAGTGTGGCCCTTGATCCACCAGGAAGCAAGCATAATAAAGCCTACTGTCCGCCCTCTTCACACGGGTTGTGGGTGGAGGCCCAGAACCTATGATCCATATCCAAAAGACTCCCATCAAATCCTGGTTGAGTCACCACACACATCAAGTTTCCAGGCCTCACAAAACAAGCGTCCTGCAAAGCTTGTAGACATGCCTTTGATTTAACAGGCCCATGTGTGGTGGTATTGTGTTCCCCGAAATATTGTGTGTTCCCCAAAATAAACTTATCTGGGGTCAGAGAACAGGACGGCCACAATATTAAACATGAGGATAGGCAGTGGTAGCACATGCCTTTAATCCTAGCACACGCCTTTAATCCCAGCACTTGGAGGCAGAGCCAGGTGGATCTCTGTGAGTTCAAAGCCACATTGGAAACAGCCAGGCATGGTGACTCACACCTTTAATCCCAGAAAGGGAGCCTTTAATCCCAGGAAGTGGGGGCAGAAAGAGAAAGATTATATAAGGCATGAAGACCAGAAACTAGCAGCATTTGGCTAGTTAAGCATTTGGCTGGTTAAGCATTCAAGCTTTGGAGCATCAGTTCAGCTGAGACCCATTTGGATGAGGACTCAGAGCTTGCAGTCTGAGGAAACAGGATCAGCTGAGGAACTGGTGAGGTGAGATAGCTGTGGCTTGTTCTGTGTCTCTGATCTTCCAGCATTCACCCCAATAACTGGCTTCAGGTTTGTTCTTATTAATAAGACCTGTTAAGATTCCTGCTACATCCATGTCCTGCTTTAAAATGTCCCCAGCTCTGCCACTTCCTGCAACCAGCAGCCTCCATGCACAGAACACCCAGGGCCAACATCCTCTGTGCAGTCAGCTCTCTCCACCTCCTTGCCAGGTGCTCATGCCCACTCTCCACCCGCCCATGCACACCTGGTGATGTCACTCTTAGTCTGCCCTGGCCTCCACACCTGTTATTTCCTTCTGGGAAGACTGTCTTTCTCTCATGTCTCCACCGGGGAATTTATTTCCTCTTTTCACAGCCCAGCAAGAAGGAAGTCCCTCTGGCTATCTGACACCGTCTCTCACCTCTCATGCCCACATCTATGAAATGGCCTAGAAAGATCTGACAAATACCCATTAGCCACAGGGCATCTTTGTGTGGGTATTGTGAATGGGCAAAGAGTGGCAACCCCACAGAGACACGGGGCTGGGTAAACTGAACGTATTGCAAGCCAGGGAAACAAAGGCTCTGAGAGTTAGACTACCTAAAGTCACAGAGTCAGTCGATCATGCATCCTAAGTACCTACCAGTAGGAAATGAAGACATGCCTCTACCTAAACTTGAACATGAGTGTACATGGCAGCAATAATCACTATAAGCAAAAAGTAGAAATAATATACATTAACTGGTGAATGAACAAAGTATGGTGTTCCATACAATATTGCTTAGCCATAAAAAGGAATGAGGAATGAGTACATGCCACAACATAATAAACCTCAAAATCCAAAAGAAGACATAAAATTTTGCTTTGTTCTAGGATTCTATTTATATAGGAAGTGCATTAACATTTGCTCAGGACTGAGACTGAGTATAAACAGCATGGGGGTTCTTACTAGAGAGAAAGGGTGCAAAATCCAAGTGTGAATCAGAATAAAGGTTGCATAATACAGAGCATTTATAAAAACCATGAAACTGCCCAGTAACAATGGGTGAATTTTATAGGATGTAAATTCCATCTTAGTATTTAACATGCAAACAAGGGCCCCTAACTGCACCATATCCCTACCACTTCCCTATAGCAAGGTAATAATAGAAAAGCATTCTTTTGTTCCCTCAGCCCTGACTAAGCTTTGCTGGGGTTAAATGCTGTTGCCAGGCAGGGAACCATCCAGAAACAACAGCAAAGGAACCAGCAGGAACCAGGAAGAGGTCTTGCCCCAACCAAGCTGGCTGATATCCCGGAAAAAAAAAAAAAAAAAAACTAGAAAGATCTTTTTGTTTGCAAATAACAGTCCATTCCTACCCAATGCTCCAGAGAGGGGTGAAAACATCTTATCACCTCAAATGAACATGCATGCAGCTGAGTCCCTCACCTGGCCTTCAGCTTCCTACAAACAAGTTCAAGTTAAAGGTGACAAAAATGAAGAGCAGGTTTCAGGGAAAGATGTATTCTCAAGAGGGTTTCACAGAGCAGCTGTGACCCTAGCAAGCAGGAGGTAGGTGGTGGACATCCGTACCACAGGAGCTTCGGGCCTGCTGGCTTCCAGACAAAGGCACACTGGGGACAGCAGCATGGACAGAGGCCAGCCTAGAGCCAGGTCCACCACAACAGCGATCCACAAAGCCCTGACCCATGTCTGGGTGTGAGATGTCAAGAGCAGCTCCTGAGTGTCATCAGTTACTGAAGTGGCATGCCCCCTCATCTTGGTAGCCAGGAGGCTGAGGGCACCAAGCAATTAAAGTCAGAGAAGAGGGCGGGACACACACACACACACACACACACACGGACACGGACACGGACACGGACACGGACACGGACACACACACGGACACAATGCACCCAGCAAAGTGTTTGCCATGCAGCATGAGGACCTGAGCTGATCCCAGAAACCAGGAGAAAAGTTGGGCGAGTCTCATGCTGGGGAGTGTCTGAGTGTCGCTGGGCGATAGTCCAGGCCAATCAGTGAGCTCTAGGGTTAGTGACAGACTCAATCTCAAAAAATAAGGTAGAAACTGATTGATAAAGACACTTGATGTCAACTTCTGGCCTCTGCATACAGAAGTACACAAGCATGTGCACCTATGTACACACACACACACACACACACACACACACACACACACACACGGCAGAGAAGAAAAATGAGAGCTAGCCATTACTAAGATTGACAACATGACGTCAGTGACCTGAACACTTTATAAACACTATTCTACTTTTAACCAGAACAAACCTACAATGCAAACATGAGCCCCATATAGCAAATCAAACAGAGACTAAAGCCAAGTTTCTAGTTCAAGGACAGGTGAGGCACTACTATAGCATTAATGAGACCTTGGTTCAATCTCTAGACCTGCAGCTATGGACTTAATGCAGTAATCACAGGCCTCACCCCAGAATGGAACTCTTAATGTTGACCTATGGTGGCCACTTATCACCCAGACATTTAGCAAGGAGATAACCAAATTGCTCATTCCTGGGAAGCATGGTCCTGGCACTTGGCCAAGTGTGTATGCATACCCTCTTCTTTGTAGCTGATACCCATCCCAGAAGAGCCCACCCCAGTGTCTTCACAGCTATTATGGGGTGGTGGAGGTTGACTTGTTTTTCCCACAAGCTGCCAGAGACCACTATCTTTTGAGCAAATAAATGGGCTCCTTAAGGAATTATTGACCTAGTTGAGAAGGAAGGACACACATACATTAGTACAACACAGAGTGGCCAGCAGACAGGCAGTGCCAGGCAAAGATGCTCCTGGGAGTTTGGAGGGACCAGGAGCCCAGAGGTAGGTGGATCTGCCAAAGGACCCCAATACAGAGACCTGGGGTGACCTCCACACATGACTCACCTGGGGTGGTGCTGGCACCCCACAATGGTTCTGATAAACCAGTTAGTCTGTTTTTCATTTGTGACTCTACAGGGGTGTCCCAGGAACACCTGAGTCCTGCTGTTCACACAATGTTACATTCCACAGCCAGCAGGACCCAAGGCTCCGCAGCTCTGCACACAGACCCTTTGTTCTCTGTATGGCTGAGCCGTCCCCTGAAGCCCAGGAGGCTCTCTGAACTGGAAGAAAATGCTCAGTTTATACTTCCCAAGCTTCACCTGGGCACCAACTGGGGGCCTTGGCTGGCCAGTAGATACCAACCTGGATGCTGACATGGGGGCTGGCTCAATGTACTCCACTGAGCTCTGGGTTTCCATGGTAGCTACCATGTCTTCCCAGTTCTCTTTGTCCAGATTCTGACCTCTGGCTAGTGCTCTCAAGCTGAAAACTTCATGCAGGTGACTGATACCACCTTTTGACTCAGTGGCCCCCGTGAGGACAGTGGGATGCATATGCTATGGCTTCCGGGACCCTGGACCTGTTACCAGAGGTGTGTCAGAGCTGGACCCTAGCAGACCTTTTACACCAAGTTCAGCTAGATGTCCTCATATAGGTCAGGCAAACAAACAAGGAATAGCAAAGAACAGAAAGTAGTATTGTTCAGTGTGGCAAATGGGGTACAGTGGCCTCTGAACCCATCTTCAGGATCTGACGTGAGGCTAAGATTTAAACAGGAGGCAAGAAGCATGCTCAGCTGTGTACCCAGGATCAAGGTGTGGTCCCAGCCATCATCACCGTCAGCACCACTCTCCCTTGTGGTCAACACACTATCAGCTTCCTTCTGGCTGGCACCAGGCTCCCGCCCTTTCCTTCTCCCCACACAAGACTCCTGGGGAAATCACTTCTTGGGGCCCACAGTCTATACCCATAAGACGGGCTGCAGCATCTCTTTAGAATGTTTTCCTGCTTCTCAGGATGGGTACATGTTCCTCTGAGTCTCAGTACACTCTGGCCCACTCCACGTGCTCTCTGAAAACGCTGACTTCTGAGCAATCCTGGAAGGCACCGACCTAAACTTTCACAACTCATTTTGCAACTGGGGACAGGCTGGAGAAGCAGCCAGGCGAGAAGGGGTGAAGACACCAGGTTTCTGCAGGCGTTTTCTTGAGAAAGCCATGGGGACCTGCCAAGCAATACACCATGGTCTCTGCTCTCTGGTCTTCCTCATACCAGTGTGATTCTCAGGTATAGAGAGGGTGTGAACACTTCCCTCACACTGTTCAGCCCTGCCTGATGTCATCCCAGGAGAGAATGGGATTGGTGGGAGGCGGGGTGTCAGTAGAACAGAGCCCCTTTGAGCAGGGCTCACAGCACTGGACACCAACGGTTTCTGCTGCAGCTTCCCAGGGGCCTGAGCTATGTGCCCTGGCAAGACTGCAGGAGCGCAGCAGCAGCAGCAGCAACAACCCTCTCCACAAGATGGGTAGGAGTCACGGGGACAGTGTGAGGAGAGGGTCTAGAAAGCCCTGGAGCCACATGAGAAAGAAAGATCCTGGGTGTGTAGCAGGGCTCACAGGGCCTGCTAGGTTGGCCTCTCCGGGGTTTGTGGTACAGCACTATCCTCCCAGACAGACTACACCTGCAGCAGTTCAGCTGTGCCTATTAGCAAGACTGATCACAGATGGCTTGCTAACTTGATGCTCCCTCGCAGAAGGAGGTGGAGTGGGTGATGGGACTCTCACCTGTCTATCCGGCCTCTTTCTAGTCAGTTGTGTGGAATTCTGTCCTAATTGCACAAAGTCTTAGGGTCTGGGGCAGGGGTTAGAGTATACTGGCTGAGGAGGACAGGAGAATGGGGATCCTTCTATGGAGCCATCATCCATGCTATGTGTAGACAGTCTCATGCAGCTGCTTTGGGGGCACCATGTTTCTGTCAATAAGCCCTCATCCACGCCCTCAGTACACTCACTGGTGCCCCAGGGTGAACTCTGGGGAACTGAACATTGGTTTGTCATTGGAACCTTACAAAGAAGGAGCAGAAGTCGTATCATACCCATCAAGGTCCCTTAGCTGTGAACTTAGAACAGGACCCTCGCCCTAGGTGTACAGTTGGGGACCCCCAGGACAGGGCCCACCTGGCTGAGGTCTGGGCAGGGCCAAGTCTTTCATGCCTTAGGAGCTCTTGGGAGCTGCCTGGAGCTGGAGAGTGTTAGCCAGCAGCATAGGTGGGCGCAGAGGGCTGCTCTGCTCAGGGACATCTGCGCTTGTGCCTGGGGCAGGCTGGTGTCTTCCCTCCTATGAACCCGTAAACTATAACACACTTAACCCCACAGTGTGTTAAGAGTCCACACAGGGCTGGAGGGCCGCTCTAGCATTAGGAGAGCTTCCAATCTTGTAAGGGCCTGAGTTTCCAGGAGCCACACAGTGGCTCACACCTGTCTGTAACTCCAACTTCAGGGCATCTAACATCCTTTTCTGACTTGTGTAAGCAACACACACCCCAAAACCAAAATGAGAAAGAAACCCCAAAATAAAAATAAATCTTTTAAGTTGGATCTGGTGTCGCATGCCTTTAATTCTACCACATGGGAAGCAGAGGCAGGGGGATCCCTGTGAGTTTCAAGCCCAGCCTGACCTACAGAGCGAGTTCCAAGACAGCCAGGGCTACACAGTGACACCTTGCCTCAAAAAACAAAAACAAAAATGTGTGCATGTGTACACACATACATGTGTATGTGTCTGTCTGTATGTGCACGTGTATTTATATTTGTATGCATGTTTGTGTGTGTGTATGCATGTATGTGAACTGTGAGTTTGTAAGGTGTTCCATGAACCTGTCCTCCACTCTGAGGACATATGAAACCATTCCAGAGTCCTCCACACCCTTTGATTTAGAACCACATGGCTCATGAATGGTTTAAAAATCACCTTCTTGTGCTTGAAATCAACACTTTTTTGTTTTGTTTTGTTTTTTGAGACAGGGTTTCTCTGTGTAGCTTTACGCCTTTCCTGGAACTCACTTGGTAGCCCAGGATGGCCTCAAACTCACAGAGATCCACCTGGCTCTGCCTCCCGAGTGCTGGGATTAAAGGCGTGTGCCACCACCGCCCGTGAAATCGACACTTTGATGCTTGCACACATCTTCAAATCTTGTTAAAATGCAGATTCAGGGTCACTGGTTCTTGGCCAGTGCCCAGGCTTCTGCATCAGCTCCTGGTAATGCTGGCATGGGCCACACTGGAGCAATGGACTTACAGGACAGTAAAAAGAGCTGGTGGTGTCTGGGCTGGACCAGGTTCCACAAGCAAAGACCATGCCTTTCTTCTGACCATTCCCAGGGACCATTTACTCCATCAGAATCCAGACACCAGCCTGTCACTCCTTCCCCAACCCACCACCTCTGTCAGCCCGGCATTCCTCCCCACACCCTCTTACCTGTCACCCATCACTCTATCCCAACACTACCCCTGTCACCCATCACTCCTTCCCTACCCACTGTCTCGAAGTCTAGTGAGACATCAGATAAGCTCCAGCTCTCAAAACCAAGTTCCCACTCTCTCTGGCTTGCCCCATTTCCCTTTCCTGCAATCACATATGTGTAGCTCTCCAGGGTACCATGGCAACGGCACTTTCAGGATACTAACGTCAAAAAGAAAAGAACTTTAACTATTAGAGTAGTTTGGATAATTCTGAAAAGTTAGCCTGAGATACAAAAATAGAGCATTCTAAGGCAGCCTGACGGCTGTCACTCAAAAGACTCAATGGTGTAGTCGCTGCTTAAAAACCTGTTTCGCTTCCAAAATTATTTTTCTTAGGTTTGCAGGTGAAATCCAGAAGCCTGATTGGTGTTAAGATGCACCAATATTTGGGCATACTTCACTGAACCTGTCTTCCCCACCCAAGAAAGCTCAGGGTCAGACGGTTACTATGTTAGCCTATGATATCTCTGAAGTACTTCTAAATGAAAAAAATATATATTTCCCATTTGGGTGCAACAGCACACTCTGGCAATGCCAGCACTCAGAGGCAGAAGCAGGATGGTGGACAATCCTAGAATAGTCTGGGCCACATAGGCAAGACCCTGTCACCCCAAAAGAAAACAAAATCTCCATTTCAAACGAGTGATTAGTGTTTAATACACTCTGCTTGATAGGAAGGCTGACTGGTTCTCCTGAGCCCATCAACTTACTGAAGACCACTTAGTCCCCAAACAACTGAAACTCCTAAGCCAGTGCTGGACTATCACAAAGGCAAGCAACCCAGACCCTGTGAATCTGGAGGGATTTCAAAACCAAAAGCGTAAGCCAGAGGTGGGAAGCAGGACCACACACAGTGCCCAATGATGGGTGTGCTTACAAGGATCGGGAAGGGCTGAGGCAGATCCTAGCGGTCTCTGGGGAGGCTGAGAAGACGTCCCAGGGAGCCCAGCTGCTGCTTCACCTGGTGTCCTACCTGGACATCAAGCCATTTGCACACCTACCTGCTCCTTTAAGAACTTATTTTAAAAGTAAAAGAATGTGGCAACATCGGTGATCAATCTGACCTGTCTAGATAGTAATAGGAAAAGGCTCAAACAGAAGTAAAATGTAGACTTTACCCTCCTCCAAGATGTCCAGGGTATCATGCTGCTCAAGGGTGGCTGCCTTCTCTTCATCCTGGCAGTCGTTTTCAAAACATTCCTCTTCCTCTCCCACATCTCTCAGGGACATTGTTGAAGTTGCCCCAAATTTGAAACACTGTCCTAAAGGACTGTCCTTGGGAGAGCCTTTGGCCACCTGCCCAGAGGAGCCATCGGAGCCTGTGCCCAAGGGGCACATGCTGGGTTCCAGACAGGGTCGCAGGCATGCCCCGGCTCAGCAGGAGTGGACGGGTGTGCACAGGGCCACCCGCCCAGCATCACTCAGGGAACAAGGACAAGGAGGTTCACAGGACCCTGGAGGAGGGGCAGGCAGAGCACCTGTCGGAATGGCAGCACCCTGCCAAATGCCCTTGACACAGAGGGGAGCCGGGCAGGAAAGTCTGTACTGTGAGTCAGGCTCTTGGCCTTCCCCCCTGGACAGGAAGAGGAATGGTGGCGTCCTGAAAGTTTCATAGCAACGGAGAAACAGCAGCCGCGCCTCAAGCAGGCACACTGGTCTGTAGGAAGGCACTGAGCTGGTCCTGGTGGAGTTGCCCAACACCCTGGAGCAGAGAGACTTCCTGCGGGTGTGCTTGGGAATCCGAGGAGAAGGCACTGGGCCAAGGACTGTGGGAGCCAGGGAAGGCAGGCCCTGACTCCCAGCAAAGGGAGCAGTGTGTGTGGGAACCATCCATGGCTCAGGCTAAATGTAACCACCCAGCCCTCCTCTGGCATACCAAGCGGTACATACATATTCTCCTCATTACCCTGGGTTTTACAAACTCCACATTCCTCTTCAAGCTGTGTCCACAAATCCAAAAAGATTTCTCTCACTGCTAGAACAAAACAGAAAAATCGAAATCCTAATAGCTTGCAATGGTGCCCTAAGGAGGATGCACAGTTAAGGTTACCTTGACAGAGATCCCTCTGCATTGCTTGATTTTGCCTGCAACAGTCACTAACACAGACTCTATCAGATTCTCTGTAACTCGCTGGCTTCAGCCTCCCCCAGCTGCACTGTGACTGGTCTCCCAGCCCCACAAGTCTATGCCTACTGGCCTCTTCTGTCTCTCTGGTCTTGTATAATAGTAGAAGGACCAGCCTTAATATTATACATCCCAGGGGCTCAGGAGAGGGAACTACCAACGGTGAGGACTATTTTCAGGAAGAAGAATCTCAGCACACTGAGCTCTTTAGTCCATTAGCTTTAATTCACCATTCAGTCTCTAGCTTTACAGTTATATACCCAAACAATCACAATCCTCCCCTCCAGCCAGGTCCCCAGGCCTGAATTCCTGCAGGGTCGGAAAGGCAGGTAGGAGATTCCTCAGGCAGTGAGTGTCAGGCTTTCTTTTACGACCTGAAAATGGGGTGGTGAAGGGAGGCGGTCAGCTGAGAGCTAACATCCGTATATCAAAAAGAGAATTTATGTGCTCAATCTACATTCCTAGGGGTGGTTAGGTAAGAAGTTAGGGTCTATCAAGTTAGAAGGAGATCGAGTTAAACTGTGTAAACCTACTACTTAAGGTCCACCTGACCTAGGCAGTGTCTCCTTGTAGAATTTACCTTAAATCAGGAGACTAGCATGTGGTGGTCTGGACTCATTCTGTTAGTCCTTGAATGTGGCTAAGGGAGACATCTGATTCCAGTGCTGAAAGGGAAGAAACAGATGGGCTCCGGGGAAGGAAGCCTTTCCTGAGGCTCTTCTCCAAATACCTTGAATGTGTATGTTCACAGAGTGATCAGTCCACACTGCTAGCAATTCTTAGGGAAAAATCAATTGGGAAAACTATGAAGGCACACATGATTTTCATAAAGAAGCCAGCTGATATACAACAAGCCAAATAACACCAAATGCTCCCTGGGATTTGGCTTCCTCTGAAGGAAATGATCCCTTCAGGTAGTGGCTTTGCCATAACCAGCTGAGTTCTTACATTCCTGCGGCCTGGAGCACTCTAGCTGTTGCCCTCTGCCAAGTAACCAGGAAGGGAGATCTGAGCAGCAAGGACATCAAAGCTGAGGTCTGGGTTCCATCCAGCCTTGAGGCTGAGGGACTGAGGAGTCTGTAAGGCTGCTGAGACTGCCTGCCACACTGAATTTCTGCCTTCATAAAGACTAGTACCAAATCACATATGAGTGCTCAGGCAGGAAGCCACGAGAAGAGAAAGATTTCATTAAAAAATTCCAACTAGGGGTAGGTTAAACCTAGGTTAAATTTTTAGAACTTCAAAATGATTGCTCCTTTGTAACACATTAAACTTGTGTTGTTTGGGAAAGACAGTGCTGCAGAAATCATGAGCAGGTTTCAAAATTAGAATTTCAAATTTTTTGAAAAATTATGTATACAAGCTTTAAAGATAATGCTTTTTAAAACATACCAAGAGTCAGGCGTGGTAGCACATGCCTGGAATCCTCTCTAAGGCAGGAGGATCACTATGAGTTCAAGGCCAGCATGGGTTACACAGCAAGACTATATCTCAAATACACACACTCGGTAAAAAAATAGTTTAGTCTCAATAAGCATTATCAAATCATGCTTACTGACTAAGTTCTAAAGATAGTGAGCACAGGCGGATATCAGGGCTTTTCCACCTGAGAAAACTGGTTGGTTACTCCAAAGTGTGGGAAGGAGGACGGGGCGGGAACCCCCCACCTGGAGCATGACTCATCTCTTGACTACTGGATGCAGAGGATGCTATGCCCAGAAAGTAAACGACAACAAAGGTCCATTCACACATTCGGGAACACGCAAGTGATTTCACCATCACTGAGCTGTTCACATCCATCTTTTAGTCTAAACTGATGTTTAAAATGCTGTCCAGGTCACCCCAATGGTCTTGCTTATGCCAATTTAAACTGTAATTCCCGCACTCTGTAGGTGAAGGCAGGAGGGTCAAAAGTTCAAGGTCTTCCTTGACTACAAAGCAAGTTTAAGGCTAGCCTGGGCTACAAGAGAACCTGTCTGGAAAAAAAAAGCTACTAGTGAGACTTCACCCGATGTGAGTCACTAACACTGTTTGGCTCAGAGTTCAGACTAAATGCTGAGTACATGTGGATGGGTTCTACAATGGCAGCTGCAAATCACTCTAAGGCACTGAGCAATGAATGTCTTCCAAGTCTCAGGGTAAGATGCCGCCAGAGCCTTGTCAGACCCTTCAACATCTGACTGTGTGTATGTGTGAGCAAGACCAACATACCTGAAACTGAGCACGGAGATGGATACAGTAACTCAGCACCAGAAGAAACTCTCTGGGACCTCAGAGTCCAGGAGGGAACACAGCTGGCACCTAGTTCCAACTTACAGAGGAGGGTCCTCGCTGCCCTGATTGCAAATTCCCACCTTCAGTGCAACTCTGTCCATCATGTGTGAGTCAGGACCTCCATCATAAATGATGACTTCACATCTTTCTCAGCACTGACTCACCTTTTGCTATTATCATGGAACGTTCCTTGAAGCTTCCCTCAGTATTGATTCAAAGGCCAACTGATAAAGACAGATATAGCAAGCGTCTAATAATTTGCTGTGTGAGACAGCCACATAAAGAAGAAAAATATTATTTCCAGGCTAAGCTGCCTGAAGCCAGGAAGAACCCAACTAGTTAGAAATGGTAGACCAGGGCCAAGAGATGGCTAGTGAACACCAGCATTCACTGTGCCAGTATGACAACCTGGATTCAATCTTTAGGAGCTTCACAATGGTGGAAGGAGAAAGCCAACCCCATAAAACTGCCCTCTGACCTCCACAAGGGCACTTGGCATATACATCCCCAAACACATACAAGAAGGAAAAGGAAGAAAAAATGGTTCAACAACCCCAGATCAGTATTTGTGGGGTTCCTAAGCAGGTGATTTCCAGGCCCCAGGCCCTTTCCCCCGATCCTGCCATCTTTAAATGGGATTAAGAACGTTCTACTTGTTCTGGTCCCAGCAACTTCTCTCCCCTGCACCTGACAACAGGGTCAAAGGTAAAACGTCAAAGACCTTGCTCTCCACAGACTCAGATGGCAATGGCAATCAACTGATGATCAATATTTAGTGACCCTGGGGTCATGAGCCATCCCCTCTTCTATTTCCCTCACTCTCAGGAAGGACCCATCATGATGTCTACAGCCAAAAGACTCTTGAGAACCTGAAGTAAGAAAGTCCTGGTGGACAGCAGGTAAGAACGGTCTCCCATGCCTCTCCAGATGGGGTACTGAGCAGCTGGCTTCCCTGAGAACTGGACAGCATAGCCATGGTCCAGACACTAAGTCCTCCTCCCCTGAGGATGGCTCAGGGACACACCCAAATCACCCAAGGGAACTGAATCTCCCTAAACCAACAAGACACTGGAGAAGAAGTGAATGGCATTCTTAAGAGCACCCAGTGACCCACAAATCACCAAGGAAACCAGAAGTGGCCAACGGCGGCTTCCAAAAGGCAAAAAGCCACACTGCCTCTCGCAGGGCAGTGACATGATGGGAACTTGATTTAATATATATATACACATAGAGAGAGAGAGAGAGCCAAGAAAAGAACGCATCTATCCTTTTTCCAAGGCTACAGACACACCTCACTCTCCTCATTACCCAGAATGCTTGCAGATCAGACAGACCCACATGCCAACTCCACCTACTGCCAGGGGACAGAGTAAAGTTTCTCTCTACCTTTTAAGAACATGGCCCAAGAAAGCCTCTTGGCCTCTCTGTTGCAGCCCACAGCCAGGCATTAGAAGATGACCGATAATCACATAGCTCTTTTAGCTTACTAACTAGGCCAGCTCTTGGCCTGTTACATCACAGGGTCTTCATGCGCAGTTGTGTCTCGAGCAGTCAGAAACTTGTGAGTCAATTAATAAGCACTCAACCTTACCTCCTAATGGGCTTGAGGGAGCTGAGAGGCCTTCACTTCGAAAAACAGACTTCCAAAGCAGACACATGAACTGTCTCTTTGGGTAAAGGCTTGTGATTTAAGGGTCATTTGCAAAGAGAGACTGAAGACAAGAAGCTCTTACAGTCCACAACGCTGCCTCCCGACTAGGCCCTTCCTTCAATCCCTCTCAGAATACCTCTCAACACTGTTTCCCCTGTACTTGAAACCTGCTGACACCTGTCCAACCACACACCTCAGCCACCAAGAGGCTTCCTTGAAAGGGCCACGCCCTCCACACAAACCCAGATGGCTCCAGAAAGAAGGGCAATTTCTCTCTTTGCCCCTTCCATGGGCTCCTGGGCCCCATCTGTGCTGAATGCAGCCAGCAAAATTTATTTGAATCACCCGCTGCTGGGGAAGCTGTTTCTGCCTCCCCAGCCTCCCCACACCCCCAGTCCCAAGGCCTACTACCTACTTATTGACCTGCTAAACACATACTTCCAGCCTCTAGTGCCCCAAGCCTGCCACCAGAGCACAGGGGACACACTTTCCATATATACACAGACACGCAAAAATTCAAGAAGTCCCATGCTTGCAAACCCAGAACCCAGCACACAGAAAGCCATTTATGTCCCCATTCCAAGCAAATGACTGTGCATGGCAAGAAACACCCACCACCAAGAGTGAGCCCTGCCCACCTGCCATCCCCTCTGTCATGCTTGCTGTGCCTTCTGGGGTGCCAGTTCCTGTGCCCCCATCTCCCTGGGGAAGATTTGGTACTCCCCTCCCCCGAGGTACAATGCCGCCACTGCTCATCCCCGCTCTCCCTCAGGGGCCTTAATTACCGTCTGAGCATTCTTCATAATACCAATCCAGTTCATAATAATCCGTGTCAGTGAATTTCTGCATAGTCAGTATTCTTGCAGAGGAAGGCACGGACTTCACGGCGCCATGAATTGTCAAGTCAAACGCTGCCATGCCTCCCAGCCCTTCCAGAACACCCGGCAGAAGAGCATCCCCAAACACCGCAGAATTTGGCTGTGCATTCTTAATGATAGTCTGGAGCCAGGATGGGCGAGGGGGCAGGGGCAAGGAAGACTCTACAGGGGCGGGAGGGTGGGGGAGCCGAGGAAAGGAAGGCTGTTGGCAGGGCAGTGGAGAGACCCTGCACGCCCGGCTGATGAAGCACACTGGACAGCGGCCCTGAAAGGGAGTAGCTGTAATCATCCTATCCAGATTCCCCAAAGGTGACGTCAGAGACACACACCACCACCCGCTGGCTCCCTCAAGCCTCGCCCCCTGCTCGCTGCTCAGCTTTCAATCTAACTGTTGCCATAGAAACTGGCTAGCTCTGAAAAATGATACAGAAATGAAGAAAATGTCTTCCAAGGATCCTGGGAGCAGAGGTGCAGCGCGGAGAAAAGAAGAATGTAGGCGGGGCTTAGAGCCACCCCCACCCTCTTTCAGGAAGGAGGCCCGGCTCCGGTACCTAAACCTGGGTTACCCCAGAAAGTTGGTTTTTCTGCATCTGAAAACAGCCACCTTTTAATTTGCAAAGGATTGCTTTTGGTTTTCTTTCCTCAACTTAATATTAACATTTAATAGCCCGTCCTAATATTTTTTTTTATTTTAAAACTTACAAACACCAGTCCAAGAAGATTTGAATGACCCAGAAAATGAAAACATTTTCATTCACATTCAGTATTATTAATGCTTGTGTCTTTACCCAAACTTCTAGCCAAGTAGCAACACAGAAATGGAGGGGCCGCCATTACAAAGGACCTGCTGCTTAGGTGTATAATCAAGAACGGCCACCAGGGGGCAGATGCCCTGTGGAAGGGGTGAGGCAGGGGGGTTTAGAGACTCCCTAGGGGGACATGGAATGGTTTGCATCCATAAAAATAAAAATGAAATGAAATAAAAAGAAACAGTGAATGGTCTTAGTTCTAAGTATGGCATGCTTAAATATTTCATTATAAATATCATGGGCGGCGCTGAATGTGGGTGACAGTTGTGTGGCTTGATCTGTTTGTGGGGTCCCTGGCAGCAGGACCAGGACTTATCCCAGGTGCATGAACTGGCTTTTTGGAGCCCATTCCCTGTGGTGGGATGCCTGGCTCTGCCTTGATACAATGGGGAGGGGCTAGGCTCTCCTTCAACTTGGTATGCGAGACTTTGTTGACTACCATGGGAGGCCTTACCCACTCTGAGGAGTAGATGGGGGTAGAGTGGGAGGGAGGTGAGGAGGCGGGAGAAGGGGAGAGAGAGAGGGAACTGGGGTTGGTATGTAAAATGGAAAAAATTTTAATAAATAAATTTTAAAAAAGATACAAAGCAAAAAAAAAAAAAAAAAAAAAAAAAAAAGGCTGGGTGGTGGTGTCGCACACCTTTAATCCCAGCACTCGGGAGGCAGAGGCAGGTGGATCTTTGTGAGTTCAAGGCCAGCCTGGATCCAAGAAAGGTGCAAAGTTACACAGAGAAACCCTGTCTCAAAACAAAACAAACAACAACAACAAAATGTTTCATTATAAAAATAAAACACTGGATAATGGGACAGATCTTTTTAGGCTTACTATAGGTTAACTCCATCCCAGAAACATTTTTTCTCAGCACTCAGAGAATCCTTTATGGAAGACTGTCCTTGGCATTCCAGAACGTTCTGCAGCACTCTGACCTTGACCTACTAGATGTCAGTAGCTCCATGCTCTGATCTCCAAATCTGACTATCAAAAATGTATCCACTTCTTTCCCCAAAACAACAGCAAATACTTCTGCATGGAAATTCTGAAATTGTAAATGTCTAATACTCAGCTATGAGAGATTCTGTGAATATGTTTAATAATTTTTATTTTTAAATCTCTAGAGAGACTGGACAGGTGGCTTAATAATTAAGAGTTTGCTGCTCTTGCAGAAGACCTGGGTTTGGTTCCAGTTCCCACATCAAGCAGCTCACAACCACCTACAACTCCAGCCCCAGGGTATCTGTCTGATGCCATCTTCTGGCCTCCATGGGCACTTGCACATATGTGATGTACATAAACTCACATAGGCACATACACAAATAAAAATAATTTTAATATTGACAGTAAGAACAAAAATGGGTAGAACTGGGAAATCACCATCACATATTTATACCATCTATTCTTGGCATCATGCTTGGTTCCAGACCCCATGGATGCCAACCTCTGCTATGCTCCAGTTAAACACTACAGTAGTTACATATGTGGCACACCCTCACCCTACCCTCAACTAAATAAAAAAAATTCCTTATAAAAGATGACAGGCTTCATAGTTAAATGAGTCATTAACAGACTCCCAAAAAATTGACAGAATTGCCTCATTCTGTCAGCTTGGGAAGCTTCGAGAGAAACTAAAAAGGGGGTGGTTTGGTAAAGGATTAAGGGGTGCCAGACAGTGGTGGTGCACGCCTTTAATCTCAGCACTCGGGAGGCAGAGGCAGGTGGATCTCTGTGAGTTCGAGGCCAGCCTGGTCTACAGAGTGAGTTCCAGGACAGCCAGAGCTACAGAGAAACCCTGTCTCAAAAAAAAAAGAGGGCATGTGGAGATGACTCAGTGAGGAGTACAGATCCCCACAGCGCCCAAGTCTGTTTTGTTTTTAAAGCTAGAAATGGCCCCTAAGCCTAGAACAGCAGTACTGAGGAGTGAAGATGGGGAGGTCACTGGGTACTCACTAAATAGCTAGTCTCTAGTCTGTCTCAAATGGCAAGTTCTAGGTTCAAAGAGAGACTCTGTCCCCAAAAATAAAATGGAGAGCATGAGAAGAAGGCATCTAGTGTTGATCTCTGGACTCACAGGAATGCAAAGGCTAACACAGTTGCATACATGTGCACCCACATGCACATGCATACAAATAAATAAAAAATGAGAAATAAGAAAATGAAGCTCCTTGGGGCATGTAGAAATCTTCAATGAAGCTACAAACCCTTTCCACTACAGCTGGGCACATGGATCTTACAGTGCTATGAACTTCATTAATATTTATCTATGCCTCATCACATATACAAGCAAAGGCTAACAGGTGGGTGGATGGCAGTTATTGTCTCTGACCTTGCTAGAAATACCAGAGATGTCTGCTAAGTGGAGGTGATGCCAGTACCTGCTGCAGGGATGGGGCGGGGCTAGAGCTAATGGACATCAGCATGGGTTTAGGACAAGGCAAGCTAGCAAGAAATGCTGGTTGCAAGCATCCTCACCACTAACTCTTTATAAAAAGGAAATAACCCAGCATGAGCAATTATGAGTACAGATCCCCAGCTATAATTAGGGAGAGGAGGTAGAAGCACCATTCATGTGCACGCACGCGCGCGCGCGCGCGCGCGCACACACACACACACACATACACACACACACACACATACACACACACACACACATACACACACACACACACACACACACACACACACACACACACACACACACGCTGCAGCAGAGCAGAAGTCATGAGCTGCCTGGGAGCAGTGAACACTAAGCAGCAAAGCAAAGTGGTTTTGGCCACAACCTGTATCAGCACAAACCTGCACACACATTTCAATGTTTAAAGCCTGGGAAAGCGGCGCTGGGGAGATGGTCCTGTGGTTAAGGCACCTGCTGTGCAGATACGAGGACAGAGCTTGGATTCCCATTACCAGGTGAAAGTCAGGCAGGTGGAGTGGTCCACCTGTAACCCAGCACTCTGGTGGTGGAGAAAGGGAACTGTGGTGGGTATTGTGTTCCCTGAAATATTGTGTGTTCCCCGAAATAAACAAATCTGGGGTCAGAGAACAGACAGCCACTAGAACAAAGCCAAAAATGGTGGCTAGAAAATGGGAAGAGTAAGCTATAGCAGAAGTTGGGTGGTAGTGGTACACGCCTTTAATCCCAGCACTTGGGAGGCAGAGCTATCGGATCTCTGAGTTCAAAACCACTTTAGAAACAGCTAAGCATGGTGACCCACGCCTTTAATCCCAGAAACCCAACCTTTAATCCCAGGGAGTGGGGGCAGAAAGAGAAAGGTATATAAGGCGTGAGGACCAGGAACTAGAGGAAAAAGCATGTAGTTAGTTAAGCATTTGGTTGGTTAAGCGTTCAGGCTTTGGAGCAGCAGAGTTCAGCTGAGAGTGATTGGAATGAGGACACAGAAGCTTCCAGTCTGAGGAAACAGGATCACCTGAGGAACTAGCAAGGTGAGGTAGCTGTGGCTTGTTCTGCTTCTCTGACCTTCCAGCATTCACCCAATAACTGGCCTCGGGTTTGAGTTTTATTAACAAGTACCTTTAAAATTCCTACTATAGGGAACCCTTAGAGCAAGCTGGATGTCTAGACTAGCCGAACAGACCAGCTCCAGGTTCAGTGAAAGACCCTTAGTTAGGGTTTCTATTGCTACGAAGTCACCATGACCACAGCAACTTTTATAAAGAAAACATTTCACTGGTGGCTTACAGTTCAGAGGTTTAGACCATTATCATCATGGTGTGACATGGTGGCATGCAGGCAGACATGGTGCTGGAGAAGGAACTGAGAGTTCTACATCTTGACCCACAGGCAACAGTGGTCTGTGTCACTGGGAGTAGCTTGAGCAAAGGAGACCTCAAAGCATGCATGCACACACACAGTAACACACTTCCTTCAACAAGACCACACCTACTCCAACAAAGCTATAGCTCCTAATAGTGCCACTCCTTATGACCTTACAGGGGCCAATTGTATTCAAACTGCCACAGACTAGGATTCAGTAACAAAGGGAAGATGAAGGAAGACAACCAGTGTCGACCTCTGGCCTCCACATGTGTGCACACACATATGCATGTGCACCTATATACATGTGCCCACATGAACATACCATACCACAGAGAACAGAACATACATGCACTAGCACACTCATGCACACACACACACACACACACACACACACACACACACACACACACACGGGGTGTGTGAACAAACCAGAATGCATCAGTGAGCACAAGCAAAGGACCCCCCAATAGGCTCTGAAGGAGGAAATGATCCATCCATATCTCTGCAAGGATGATTAAAAGATTAACGCACAGCACAGGGGCTGGAGATGGCCCAGGGCTCAAGAGCACTTGTTGATCTTGTAGAGGACCCAGATTTCAGTTCCCAGTACCCACACGATGGTTCAAAACCATCTGTAATTCTAGTTACCGAGACTCCAACACCCCCTCTGACCTCCCCGGGCACCAGACACATACAAAGTGCACAGACAAAACAAAACAGACAATATAATAGATAAATCTGAAATAAAATCTAGAGGCGGGACTTTCTACCGCACATCATCCTCAGACCCCACAGGTCATCTGCTCTCCCACTGTGTGCACAAGGAAAGGGACTCAGATGACAAGCACCACCTGACCAGGATCCACAGCAAACACTCAGAGCGGCCATTATGGACAAGCCTGCCCGCTCCCTCATCAGTGACCCAGAGAACACCAAAGTGGGGTGGGGTTGACCGCAAATGTAATTTGAAAGAGAGAAGAGAGCTGTGTGGACAAGATGAGAACTAGAGTTAGCAGCTCACGAAAAACAAACAGAAGCAGGTGTTGCTGGGGACACTTGTAACCTACACCACAGAGGCAGGGGGAATCGCTGTAAGCTCCAGGCCAGCCTGGTCTACATAGTGAAAAGAATGCTCCTGTCAGTAGGGGTAGACCTTGGGATCTGTGCTCTATCAGTGAGTGACATCTGCAGCCCTATCGTATTTTTATTTTGAGACAAAGTCTCACTAAGTTGCCAAGGCTGGCCTTGAACTTACTATGTAGACCAGGCTGGTCTCAAATTCTGATCTTCCTGTCTCAGCCTCACAAGTAGATTGGGTTACAGGTCTGTCCCACCAACCCTGGGTCAGTGTGACTTCTTCATTGCATGTGTATGTGTATATAGTGTGTGTGTGTGTGTGTGTGTGTGTGTGTGTGTGTGTGTGTGCATGTTCACAGGTGTGCTTAGGTACATGTACATATGTGTGCAAGTGCATATGGAGGCCAGAAGCTACATCAGGTGTCTTAATCGGTCACGCTCCATCTCATATATATTGACAGAGGTCCTCATTAAAACCAGAGCTGGTGATTCTGCTAGCCTAGCCAGTCAGCTTGCTCCAGGGACTCCCGGTCTCCACCTGCCGAGAACTGGGTCCTGCCACAGTTGCCTGGCATTGTATTTGGGTTCTGAGAGTCCTAATTTAGGTCCTCGTGGATGAGCAGATAGCATGGCACCCTCGAGCCACCTCCTACATCCTTGCTGTGACTTCTTGATATTAAAAAGAAACACTGCTTCCAGCTTTGCCATAGTGTAGCCTGGCAAGGACACTTCTCCCCTACAACAGTACATGAAATACCCCTCCCCTACAACAGTGCACGGGACACCCCTCCCCTACAACAGTGCACGGGACACCCCTCCTCTACAACAGTGCACGGGACACCCCTCCCCTACAACAGTGCACAGGACACCCCTCCCCTACAACAGTGCACAGGACACCCCTCCCCTACAACAGTGCACAGAACACCCCTCCCCTACTACAGTACATGGGCACTCCAGGACCCACTCTGGGTCAGGGAACACTCAGGCTCCCTGCAGAGCTGTTGACTCCACAGGCTGAAGGAGCAGGGAAGGATCATGATGGGTCTGTAAGCCCAGGTTCTGAAGAAGCAAAGGTCATTCCCAAATGTCTCAGGAAGAGAGAATGGACAAAGCCAGCTTAAAAGAGCTGGACCACATTGTGACAATTTAAATACTATAGGGGAAAATACAGCTAATTGTTTTTAAAGGGAACAGGTGGCATCATTGTAAGCCATGACACCACAGGGAATGGAATATCCAGAAAAAAGGCAAGCAGGGAGCACACCAACTGATCCACGCAGGACAGAAAACTAACAGGGAGCTATTTTAATCCATCTTAGGAAGTCGGGTAGGTGTGCCTTACTGCTCCATCCCTGCCACCCCACCTTCTGGAAGACTGCTTAATGCATCTCTGTGTAGGGTGGCTATGAATACACCAGCCGGATGTGGATGAGGACAAGGTACCAGGAACAGAAAAGCCTGGCATTGTGGGTGTAAATGACACCCAGACAAGAGGAGGGTCAGACCCAGGGCAGCAAAAAGGCTCCAGAGGAGAGCAGACTGCCCCACATAGGGTGGAGTAGGGGTAAATTCTTGAGGTCAAAGTGTAAAGGACCCAGTTAACAGATACAGCAAGACACGAACAGATCTGTATGTGGATCCCAGGACGGTGGATCTAGAGGTTGGGAGAGTAGGTTATGTCACAGCATTCAAGGGCAAATCCTGTGTCCCTTCAGAGAACAGCAGACTGAAGGCCGAAGACCTGTGTGAAGATTTACCCCCTGGACCATCAAGACAGCCCAGTGGGTAAAAGCACCCGCCGCTTAGCCTGACAGCCCAAGTTCAATCTGTGGGACCACTGGAGGAGGGCGAGGACCGAGTCTCACCGGTGTCCTCTGACCTCCACGTGTGTGCTGTGGCTCACATGCACCCCCACCCTACCCCTCAGAA
The DNA here is from genome assembly GCF_903995425.1 of Onychomys torridus. Lineage (NCBI taxonomy): Eukaryota > Metazoa > Chordata > Mammalia > Rodentia > Cricetidae > Onychomys > Onychomys torridus. The sequence goes on along the minus strand of NC_050449.1, from coordinate 113,860,800 downwards.
AGAGAAATCAGGGAAAATGTAATTTAAAAGGAAAAAATTACCATTGGAAGCTATGGATCTAAGTTAAGATGATATCGTCCTAAATTACATAGACCAAATCCAATGGCCGGTGTCCTTCAAAGTCACAGGACAGTCACAGGGTGCCAGGGGCAGTGGAATGGTATGAGGTCTTCCTCACAGCCCCCTGGACTCTGGGCTCCTGACCTTCAGAACCGGAAGTGATGGGATGTCTACTGCTCCAGGGCACCAGCTGTGTGGCCATCTGTCCTAAGCACCAGAAAGCTAAGTAACTGCTGAGAGAAGGTAACTTCTTTACCAGCTGAAAGACTCCTGAGGGGAGATGGGCGGGGATAACTCAGTTTGTAATGTAAGGACCTGGACTTGATCCCCAATATATGTGCTTAAAAAGCAGGATGTGTGGGCTGGAGAGAGGCTCCCAGAGGATCTGGGTTCAATTCCCAGCACTCACATGGTGACTCACAATAGTCTGTGACTCCAGGGGATCTGATGACCTCTTCAGGCCTCTAGGGGTACCAAGTACTCACATGGTACACAGACATACATGCGGGTACAACGCTCAAATACATAAAACAATGTTTTTAAGCCAGGTGTTGTAGCCTGCACTTGTAACCCTAGTCCCGGGGAGATGAACATAGGCAGATCCCTGAGGCTCACTGGCCAGCTAGCCTCGTATAATTTGGTGAGTTCCAGGCCAATGAGAGACCCTGTCTCAAACAAAAATGTGAATGAGGAACGATGGCTGAAGCTGTCTTCTCAGCCTCCCCTGAAACTCCACAGGTGCAGCAGCACACATGTACACACACACACACACACACACACACACACACACACACTCACACACACACACACACACTCACACACACACACTCACACACACACACACAATTATTGGAAAAGAGAGAAAAACATGCATCATCAAATGAGGAAGGACACTCGGAATGCCATGCTTAACCCTAAGTACCAGGAGCCCGCTGTAGATATTTGCAGGCCCCCAAGCCCCATCTGAAACATGTCCCCAGGCTCTAGACCTTTCATCCCCCAAAGAGCACTACCACCTTTGCCCATACCCAGATGGAGCCAGGAGGCTTGAGGCAGAAGACAGGGAGAGCCTGACCAGAGAGAGGGCTCACTCAGCATGACAGTCCAGCTTTATCACTCCAGTCTTCAGTGCTGGAAACGGCCCTGCCAGCCCGTGAGGCCTCACAGCAGAAGACAAGCTGCAAGGAACCGCTTGCTGTCAACTGCTCCTTCTAACCCAGGCACAGGCCACCCCACCCCCACCCCCCAGGAAGGCCACCCCACCCCACCCCCCAGGCACAGGCCACCCCACCCCCCCCCCCCAGGAAGGCCACCCCACCCCCACCCCCCAGGCACAGGCCACCCCACCCCCACCCCCCAGGCACAGGCCACCCCCCCCCCACCCCCCAGGCACAGGCCACCCCACCCCCCACCCCCCAGGCACAGGCCACCCCACCCCCCACCCCCCAGGCACAGGCCACCCCACCCCCACCCCCAGGAAGGCAGGGGTGGAGACCACCATTCATAGAAGCACCCTCAAGCAGAGAGACCAGTGTCTAGGTCTCTGGGCAGCTGTCATTAACATCAGCCTCCTCGCTGCAAGTGCAGGGGGAGAGAATGTATCTTGGCATTAGGAAGAAGCCTGAGCGGGCTGAGTCCCCCACCTGTCAGCACAGAAGGTCCGGGGGAGAAATCTCATGCCCATGACCAGCATGGCTCACAGCTGATGCCATCACTTCAAAACACACATAAACCACAGCCTCAAAAGACCCCAGCCCCCGCTCCTGCCCAGCCCCTGCTCCTGCCCAGACCCCACACAACAGTGGCAGCCTGGGAGACAGGAAGTGACCGCTGAGCTGTCGTGTTGGTCTTCCTCCCAAGCTGGGTCCAGCTCTGTCTCCAACTCACAGAATGAACACCAGGAGAAAACAATCTGCAAGGAACAGCTTGCCAACCATGTTGTTCTTGAGCAGAAAAAGATATTGTTGGAATCTGTTTTGATCAAAAAGATGAAAGGCTCCAGATGACAGACATGGGACATGAGTGTGGGCTGCTCTCCAGAAACCGTCCAGGAGGCTGAGGGCAGCCAGGCATTCTTACATGTAGCAGCTTTCAATAGGCAACTCCATCCCTCCACAGCAGTGCCCAGGCCCACGGCTAGGTGGAGTGGCTCCTGTGTGAAGGGACGCGGTGGTGGCAGGACCACACTGCCCCCTTCGTTCCCACAGCTGCCCCCTCTGAGCCAGCTACTGCAGAGCAATGTGGGACCAGGCCTTGCTGATGGAAGGAATTTACAAGGTGAGGGCACGGGTCCTGGACCTCCACGGTCTTTACCCATGAGCAAAGTGGCAGGAAGGGCTCTCTGCTCGCATGGAAGAAACTCGGGGCTATACTCAGGAAGGTACTGTCACAGGTGCATTTTGGCAAATCCCTCTGGCAACTTGATCTCTTTTCGATCCTCCACAGACTCTCATCCACTTTCTTGTCTGTCCTTCCTTCCATCCTGTCCAGCTCCACCTGGATAAGATTGGCCTCTTCACTGACCCTCCCCAGGTGTGTATATACATGCACGTGTGAGTACACACTTGTGTATACATGCATTCTTGGTTAGCTGTACACACACACATCCTGAAATAACCAATCACACTCCCAGACTATCTGTCTTTACCCTCTCTGAGCATCCATTCCTGGATATTGGTTACCTGTATAAACAACAGTAAAGTGAAGGTTTCCTTCCTCAGACACCTCATAAGAAATCTTAGGGTATGCTCAGACATCTGAAAAGTCTACGTCTGGTGGTTGGGGACAAACAGCTTATATATACTACACTGTTGGCCCTGACATCTAGAAGCAAGATTATCTATGGCAGGGCTGGGAGAGCAAGAGGAGAGAGGAGGAGGAGAAAACCCCGGACTTTATTAAGCAATGTGCTAACTTAACAAATAAATAACTCACACTCAGCTTTAAAAAGAGCTATCAGGGGAACTGAAAAATCTAAGTATGAAATGCACATTTGTGCCAGGCATGGTGGCACAGGCCTGGAATCCCAGCTGGGGGAGGCTGAGGTTCATGGCCAGCCTGGGCTACAGTGGGTTCAAGGAGCAGAAAGGTTCTGAGAAGGCAGATAGAGTATGTGTGGGAGGAGATGTGGGGGAGCGTGAGGAGGAAGAGGAAAGGGAAGATGAGGAGGGGAGGGGGCAAGGGAGGAGGGGGAGGGATTAAAACGAGAGAAGGGGGAGGGGCGGCCACTGCTGCAAATGATTTAACTGCATAACAGAGTAAACTCCAGTGGGAACACTTTGAATAAGGCTCTCCATAGTCAATCAGCACCCTGGTACCCTACCAGTAGGCGCTCTCTGGAGGTGAGGCCCCTCGGTGTGTGAGATCAGCCAGGAAAAGACCCTGGAAGCAGAACAGAAGTGTGTTCCCACATCCAGCCAGCACATGGCTGGACGCTGCCCCCAACCTGCCAGGAGGAGCAGGGCAGCACAGTCACGGTGTCCCAGAGGACAGGATGCCCCAGAGAGGAGACCATTGTCCTTACTACCCCACCACAAACCTGTACACGCCACAATACCAGGTAAAGACATGGAGAAGATCAAAACTGCAGAGATGTGTTCACCTCCTTAGTCAGAAAACCTCGGCAGAATCCAAGCACTAGAAGGCCTGCTGTGCCTGACCTACCCTGAATACACTGGCTGCTTAGATTTCTTCACAGTGAGAGCAAACACTGGGCCAATGCTCTGAAACCTGTTTGCTTGGGGACCTGCTCTTTCCCGTCACCTCAGAGGTGGGGTGGTCAGCAGACCCCAGGTGTGACACAGAATTCCTTCTTGGATCAATGTGTGTTAACCATAGGAGGCTAGGGAAGAGCGACCCACAGGAGCATGTCCACCTAACACCACACATGGTGACCTTTCCCCTTGTGCCTGCTGACTGGTCTACTGCACACAGGACACCATCAGACCACACAAGGCAGCTGGACATCACAGAGCAATGACATGAAACTGTGTCCGTCTATGTAGCACATGTTATGTGACCGTGAGCCATGGAAAATGAATTATTGAATACATAGTTTATAAATAAATAAGTTTTTAACAGATCCTAACACTGAGGTCTCGAGGAACTGAGCTTTGTCTTTTGGGTTTTATCAGGTGAGCGGTAGCCTTGGGTTTCTCTCCCCTTTCGGCTGCTCTCAGAGAGGGCAGGACATGACAAGGTGACCTACGTTTCAGCACCCTTTTTGCTGTGTCTCTGTGGGGAAGCTTCCTAACTTCTCTGGTTCCTAGGATTCTCAGCTATGAAACAGGGACAGCAGGAGTGAGGGTGAGAAGGCCCTGCACATAGGAAGTGCTAAACATGAACTGTTCTTACTTCCTGTTCAGCCGTCTGACCTCAAATACCCAATACTCATGCGCATGTAATCTGGAAGTCTTTCTTATTCTCTGCATTTCTCAGATTCATCAACAGTTAGCTGGGGAAGCGCTGGAGGACTCTGAAAAGGTCAATGTGGAGGAAAGCCACTCCAAAAGGAAGATGTGGAAACTTTCCTTCTCGTCAGCCAGAGGGGGGTCCGAGTCTTAGCCCAAACCGACAGCCAGGAAGAGTCTACTCTGGCTGCAGAGTAAGATGTAACTACCCACTTCTGGTTTCTCACCTTAAGGAGTCCTGTACCCCCAACTCCACCGGCAACAGAGGACACTGCCCTACACAATGTTGATAATGGAGCTAGGAGGGAACAGGAGGACACTCACAGTGGCCTGATGCCCATGATTCACTGTGCCGAGTCACGTATCACCTGGGTTACGGACGTGTAAACAGATACACAAAACCCAAACAGGGCCGGGATGATAGCTCAGTCGATAAAGTGCCTTTGCCTTATCGCTGGTTGTTTGTTAACACTTTGCTCTTTTAGGAGCCTGCCATCCAGCTCCCAAATACATCACACATGGAGGCTTATTCTTACTTATGAATGCCCGCCTTAGCTTGGCTTGTTTCTTGCCAGCTTTTCTTGACCTAACCTGTCCTGTCTACCTTCTGCCTCTGGGCTTTTCCATTCTCTGTTTCTGTATATCTTTCTTTCCTTCTTGTTCTGGCTGGCTGGCTGGGTGGATTACTGCCCCCTTCTTTTCTTGCTCCTCCATCCTTCTCCCCTCAGATTTCTCCTCCTATTTATTCTCTCTGCCTGGCATCCCCAACTATCCTTTCTCTTGCCTAACTATTGGCTCTTTATCAGACAATCAGCTGTTTTAGACAGGCACAGTAACACAGCTTCACAGAGTTAAACAAATGCAACATAAAAGAATGCAGCACATCTTTGCATCATTAAACAAATGGTCCACAGCATAAACAACTGTAACACATCTTTAACTAATATTCTACAGCTGTGCAATCCCTGGCACCCACGTAAAAAGCCAGGCATGTTGGAACACACCTGCAACCCCAGCTCTATGAAAGAGGAGAGAGGAGGACCCCTGGGGCTCCCTGACCAGATAGTCAAGCTGAGTTAGTGATCTCCAAGTGCAGTGAGAGAGCCTGTCTCAAAACGTAAGCTGACAGTGAGCTGGGCATGGTGGCGCACACCTTTAATCCTAGCACTTCGGAGGCTGAGGCAGGTGAATCTCTGTGAGTTCCAGGCCAGCAAGGGACACATAGTGTCTTACTTAGGGTTCTATTGCTGTGAAGAGACACTATGACCACAACAACTCTTACAAAGGAAAACATTTGATTGGGGCTGGCTTACAGTTCAGAGGTTTAGTCCGTTATCATCACAGCTGGAAGCTTCTGAGCCCTCAAAGCCCACCCCCAGTGACACACTTCCTCTAACAAAGCCAACATGGCCACTCATACTAATGGTGCCACTCCTACAGGCCTGTGGGGCCATTTTCATTCAGCCACCACACATGGTGAGACCCAAACAAACATACGTTAGAGAGGGATAGACAAAGGTCACGACAACCTCTGGCCTCTACATGCACATACATATATGCATATATGCATATGAACACACGGATACCACAAAAAAGAAAAAGAGAAAACAGTAAGACCAGGCATGGTGGTACATGCCTTTAACCCCAGGACTCAGGGGGCAGAGACAAGTTGATCTCTTTGAGTTCGGGGCCAGCCAGTGCTACATAGTGAAACTCTTTCTTGAGAATAAACAAACAAATAAATAAAAAACCAGACACCAGACAGATAGGGTCCCTAACTGGCGCCTTCTACACACCACCTGCACTTAACGTCTGCGCAAAGGGAAACAGCTTCGTCTGCGTAGTTACTAAAACCCAAGGAGAGTCAAAGCCGTAACATAAGAGCAACTAATAAACACATTAATAAGGCGGTCCATTGCACTGGAAACAATACCCAGCATCTTCAACCCAGTGACAGGCAGAGAGGCAGTTGCAGTGTCTGCCAGCTGCTGTGCCGCATACAAGCGGCTCTGACCTCGACTGGTAACAAAGTTGCATATTCTGCTGCTCACACTCAGCCTTGTCTGCCAGTCTGACATGGAGGATAATGTTACATTTCAGTCTGAAGTTAATGCAAATAACTAAATTCACAAAACTCTAAATTTTCTTTACAGACCATTTGGGGGTCCTAGGATTTCAGTTTAAGTCCTGCATCTCAAAGTTAATGCAAAAAAATATATTTCTTTTATTTTTAATTATATAATTAAATAATTATATGTGTTTGTGCTTTTGTGGGTGTGTGTACTTGCGAGTGCAATGCCTGCAGAGTCCAGAAGAGGACACCCAATCCTGTGGAGCAGCTGTGAGTTGCCTGATGTGGGTGCTGGAGACTGCTCTCAGGTCCTCCGCAAGAGAAGTAAGTGCCTTTAACTGCTAAGCCATCTCTCCAGATCCATCAAGACAGCTGACCACCTGGCTGAGCACAGAATCTGCAGGAAGAATGAATCAACGAGACTCTGCCACACCCAGCTGTAAGCACTTGTAAGACCTGCTCCATGCTCATTCCGGCCCCTCCAGTTGTGTTATACGCTGCAGAACCACTGGTGACCCTAACAGGGTTTCTTACTCATGTAACTGAAAATAAACAAGAGAGGCATCCCTGTTTGTGTCTCCTGATTAAAAAAAAAAAAAAAAAAAGACCTGGCCGGGCGGTGATGGCGCACGCCTTTAATCCCAGCACTCGGGAGGCAGAGGCAGGCGGATCTCTGTGAGTTCGAGGCCAGCCTGGGCTACCAAGTGAGTTCCAGGAAAGGTGCAAAGCTACACTGTCTCGAAAAACCATGGGCTGGTGCTAGAGCAAAGCAGCCTTGCCTGCCTGCAATGCGTCAGTTCTGTGACAGTCCTGTAAAATGGTCGTGTGCATCCATGAATGATGCTCTAATTACACTGCACACGTCCATGGCCAATCGCTGTGTGAGGAGGAACCAGGAGTCTCCCGTGGCAGAGACAACAGTGAGGCGCTGACAGAAGAGCAGGGACACAACACTTTCTCACAAATAGTTCTACTGTGGACTTCTACAGTGGGAAACATACAGAACCTACAAGAGAAGTGACTTGGCTTCCCATGCACAATCCCACATCCCTTGCTGGTGCGTATGCCCTGGCTAAACAAAACTGACTCACAAAGAACTCTGACCCACTGTGAGGCACATTAGACACTCTAGGCATGGGATTATTCTGTTTTTTGTTCTTATTGACACTGGTTATCAGCAGTGCTCAAAAAGATACTGTGTGGATTGCATCGAGGAAAAACTCACAGGTCAATCCAAACAAAATTCCTTTCTTATTAGTATTTAATACAGAGAACCTGAGAACAGTCCTGAACACACCCTAAAGTAGAGGCCTTCAGTGCTAATGTGTTTATTATAAATGATCTTGGAATTGGAGCAACTGGTCTAGGCTAGTGAAAACTGCAGAAAGCTCGGTGATGTACCACAAACTGGTTCTCAGCGAGTGACATCGCCAGCAGAGAAGCAGGATTGTCTTTAAAAGAGGGTAGCATGATGACACATGGGGTATAATAATGAGAAATAAACAGATATGTAAATGACAAAGGAGACATTAATTTCATCTTCAGATTTTTTAGATTATGTGTATATGTGTATATCTGGGTGTAGGCCTATGGATGAGTGCAGCTCACACACTCCGGAAGAGAGCACCCAGTTTCCGGAAGCTGGAGTTACAGATGGGTGTGAGCTGCCCCACTCGGGTGCTGAGCTCTGGTCTCCTACTGCTCAGCCACCTCTCCAGACCCAGACCTTGTGACCTTCTAAAGAACAGAACTACAGGGATGGAGGCTAGCTCAATGGCAGAGCACTCGCCCCACATGTTGGAGGCTCTGGATTTATCTTACTGTGGGAGAAAATAAGGCAGCATTTATTGCTTGGTGTGGTAGTGCCCTCCTATATTCTCAGCATTGGAGGCTGAGGCAGGAGGATCGCCACAGTTTGAGGCCAGCCTAGACTACATAGGCCATCTTGGGCCACCTAGTGAGATTCTATCCAAAAAAAGGAAATTTTATAAAAGGCAACCCTTTAAAGTCTGGATGCACTGAGAACTGGTAGAGTACTTGCTTAGTGCCTAGCATGTACAAGACCTTTGGTTCAAATGCCAGCATTAAAAGAAGAGAGAAGGGGAGAGGAAGAAGGAGAGAAAAGCAGCTGTCACTTGAATAAGCATTAGTAACATTAAATATTAACTTTTAAAATCACGATCCTCTGTCAGCAGCACCAGGCCAACACACTGTTCTCCCTCTCTCCCCCTCCCTCCCTCCTTCCTACATCTCTGAGCCCTCCTTAAATGGAAGTTCACCCACCAGGAAGCAGCTCTGCCACCTAGTGACATAACTTTATGCTGCAATGGTTTGACTCCTGGAATTCCAGTTTAGCCAGTCAACCTTGGTCCATGTCTTGCTATGGGAGGAAGCTGCCTCAATTTCCTGTGACTTTTGCTTTTAAATACAGACAGACTCACTCCCCATGTAGGTAAAAAGGGAAATGATGGGGCTGGAGAAATGATGCAGAGGATGCAGGTTCAATTCCCAGCACCCACACAGTGATTCATAACCATCTGTAACTCCAGTTCCAGAGCATCCAACGCCCTCTTCTGGCCTTCTCAGGCACTGCATGCAATATGATGCACATACTGACAGGCAGACAAACACAAAATAATGCACAATAAATATAACAAATAATTATTTTTTAAAAACAGAAACAAAGGGAGATGAGAATAGTTTTAAGTTATTCTGCATGGTTCCCCACTACTCATCCAGATCAAGAAGACCACTAATAAGGCTAACCCACTCCTCAGGCCACATCCCCCTTGGCCACCCTTCTACAGATGTCATGGTGACTCATGGCGGACCTGACTTGGGGCCCTAGCAAGGAAGGACTGGTCATCACACTGCTGTGCCCACAGAAGGGGCCAGCTACTTACGGAAGTATTTCAGCGTCTCTTCAATCTGCTCGGTTGTGAGGTCGATGTTGGCATCTGGGGAAATGAGAGGTGTATGCAGCCAGTCATCGTGGTCGTAACCGTAGATGGTGTCAGCTCTTAGCTTGTAATGGGGCAGCTGCTCCTCCAGCAGGCTAATGATCTCAACTTCTGGAAGGTTGGTGCTGTTACACACGTCTAGAGAGAAGAAGATGGAGGCGTAAGTGTGGTCTTAGGGAGCGAAGGAAGACACTATCACTCATGTCTTGTCAACCACCTGCCACAGGCAAAATCCAGGCAAGGACACATCAGGGATCTTTTCTAATTTGAAATCTACTCTCAAGACTTAGAATTGTTGAGGTGGGCATGTCTGATGGACAAAGGGTACAGGTAGATACTGAGCACAGTTTGAACATTGTACATCCCAGTATGGTGTCTCAGTCAGGGTGACTATCGCTGTGATGAAACACCATGATAAAATGCAACTTGGGGAGAAGGGTTTATATTTCTCACAGTTCCATATGGCAGTTCATTATCAAACGCAGTCAGGGAGGAACCTAGAGTTAGGAGCTGATTCAGAGGCCACGTAGGGGAGCTGCTTATTGGCTTGCCTCCCATGCCTTTCTCGGCCTGCTTTCTTATAGAACCCAAGACCACCAGCCCAGGGATGACCCTACATACAGTGGACCCCCACCCACCAATCACTAAAGAAAATGCTCTACAGACCTGCATAGAATCCAATCTTATGGAGGCATTGTCTTAATTGAGGTCCCTTCCTCTCAGATGACTTCAGCTTGTGTCAAGTTGACAAAAAACTAGCCAGTACATATAGTAAATGTGGCCGACAGCCACTAAGTGTATATTTCAAAATAACCAGTAGAGAGGATTTTGAAGGATCCCAACACCATGAAATAAAAGGTGCAGTGCTCCCTCCTGTGTCCACCATCCTCCCAGACACACAATGCTCCCTCCTGTGTCCACCATCCTCTAGGCACAGCTAGACCATAACTGCTCCCTATATTCACAGTGCCTTGTCAGAACTATTACTGTGTGAGTAGGTTCTGTCTTCTGAGTACGATGGCACTCATCTCATCTGGCTATGCGATGCAATCTTTCACACACAGGTCCTCGATTTGCCCATGAACCCCACAGCTCCATCTCCACTGTGCTCAGGTGGGAGTGTAGCCAGGCCTGGAATGGTATGGTGGGCAGTTTTCCTGCTGCTCTGACCAAACCCCTGATAGGAGCCGACCTAAAGAGGAAGGGCTGACTTGGGCTCACAGTTTGGGGGGACACAGTCCACTGTGGCAGGCAGGGCACAGTGACAAGAGCACAAAGTGTCTGGTGGTACTGCAGCCCCTCAGGAAGCAGAGATGAGAGAACACTGGAGCGAGGCTGGCTTTCTGCTTTCCTCGAAGCACAGCAGTCCAGTGGATGGATTGGTGCTGCCCACATCGGGGCTGGTCTTCCCACTTCAGTGAGACCTCTCTGGAAACAACCTCACAGACATCCCTGGAGGTGTGTTTCCACGGCGAGTCTAAATACAACCAACTGACGGTGAACCTCCTGCACACAGCCCACCTGTAGCACGAATCCTAATTGGTCTTAATAATAAAAACCTGGAGTCAGATACTGGGGTGAAAGCTGAAAGATCAGAGAAGCAGAGTAGCTAACTGTTGTAGAATATTATTTTAAGGTGTGTTACTTTGTTTATGCTCTGGAACATTTGTTTAATGATGCAAAGATGTGTTTGATTAAATAAAATTCACCTGTGATCAGGATGCTGAGTCAGCAACTAGCTGACAGGGAGAAGCCAGGTGGAGAAGGGTTTATTTATAAGGAGGGGCGAGGAGAAGCATGAGGGCTTTCTGGATGACAAGAGCAAGGAGAAGAGGTGAGCTACTTGTTATTCAGCCTCTCTGAGGAGAATTCCACCTTAACCTTTGAATCTTGAGTTCTTTAGATAGAGAGATGTTTAGTTAAGTTCCCTTCATAGCGTTGAAAGAGTCGGAGCCTGAGGGAACAGAATTCCCTCCAGCTGCAGGCCAGCGGAAATTTTTTAAAAAGACAACAGCAGCCACTAGAAAGACCCCTTACCTCTAGGGAGCCTCAGACTGAAAGGGGCCCAGGCTCCTGTCTCCTCCTGCCTTGTCACTACTCTCTCAGCCCAGCCATAGCACTTAATGTTTCCTCCTCCCAAGTGCTGGGATCAAGAGTGCGCCACCACTGCCTAGCCTCTAGTGGCAAGCTCCGAACTCTGATCTCCAGGCAAGCTTTATTTGTTAGAGCACAAACAAACTATAACCACATTCCACCCAAGCAGTCTTTTTAATTAAACGGTAGTTCAGCCATGTGACACATGGAATGAGGACACAGACCATAGTACCCTGCAGACTCTTCTACTCCATGCTTACTCACAAGGACAGATAATGATGGAATCAACATGATGGAATTCTGGCATCAGCCATGAGCTCAGCCCTGTTAGCAGGAGCCTACAACAGTAAACTGCCCTGGGAGCAGGAGGGGTCTTGCCAACCCGGAACCAAGTTATCTTCCTGTGAATAGGGAGGGCAATGAACTCTGGGTTTTGCACTAAGAATCAGTCTTCCGCTGGGAAAAACCAATCAGAAAGTTAGCAAACACTTTGAGTGGACAGTTAAGGAATGTGGGAACCTGGATAAAGGTGAAGATGAGGCCCGATCACCTTCTGATGTGCTCCAGGTGGAAAGGGCAGGGGAGGGAACACTCTGGAATATGAAACCACCTGCCACATGGGGAAGTGGAGATGCTGAAGGGGGTACTGCTAAAATGGGGAGTCCCATTAAAGGGGAACAGCCAAGCCCTGACCACACACTCAGAAGAAATGATTGATTGGCACCAGTGACTAGGAGGGAGCCACATGAGAATACCAGCTAGGCTGGGCCTCCCCTCCTCCCCCTGGAGCAGCCAAGGCAAGATGGAAGAAGGCAGTGACATGGTGGGGAGGCAGGTACCGCACAGGTCAGGCTAAGCCAAACCCTGCTCCTTTGTTCCTGATGAGGTGGCCCTACAGCTCCCTCAAAGTGTATTAAATCATCTATGAGCTGTCCCTCTCAGGCAGGGGCCTGGCTGTCCACCCCGAGATTCCCCCAGCCTGCACCACCCCACTCAGTTCAATCTGTAAAACCTCACTGCAGAACGTTGCCATGCAGAGAGCCAGCATGGTTTCTCAAAGTGCTCAGAAGAATTAACGATTGGAAAGTAAGGCAATGGGGATTTGAGGGTGCTTCAGGGCTACGGTTCAGCCCTGTGGAGGGGGAATGTCTGCATCTGGGTGCAGGGGCTTCTCTGCCTAACATGAGAAGGGTCATGCCCAGCATATTCGGCATCTCAACTAGCAAAGCCTAGACCAGACCTGCTGTGTCCAAAGGAAGGTCTGTGAGAACAGAAGCCATGACCGCCCTCAGAAAGTGACAGCCCAATGTCCTCAATACAAGGACCTCCCCTTCCTGCTCAGCTCCCAGGGAAACACTGTCCACACAGGCCCACAGTGATGGCTCCTCCTAGCCACAGTATGAAAGGGGAGCTGGGATCAAGACGGCTGCTGCCAGTCAGTGGCGTCTTTTGGCTAAGCCAGCTCTGACTAAACCAGCGCTGCACCGCTGCTCCAAAAAAGCCTGTCTGCGGGAGAGTGGGCAGGGACCGACACATTTCCCCCAGCAACACCCACATGACAGGCTGCCGCCCTCTGGTGTCTCCATGTTGTTTGTGGGGAAGAGGACAGAGCCGGGGTGCGTGGAGAGTCAGCTGCTCAGCTACCTCCCAGGACAGGGCCAAACGCATTCTCAAACTTCAGGGCATTTGACCTTTTGTAATGTGGCCAACCATCTAGACATAAGCAAGGCTTCAGTTGCCTTCAAAACAGAGAAAATCAATCATGAAGGTCATGTGTAGGCAGCCAGGGATCTCTCCTTGGCCTCAGGCTCTGCGGAATTCCTATGAAAATGGGCAGGAGTGTGCTGGCTGGCTGGAGAAGACACACCAAGGTCTGAGGGTGGGTAAATGTAGCATAAAGAACTACCAAGAATCTCAGGATTGAGACTGGGGGATGGCTCAGTCAGCAAACTGCTTGCCATACATGCATAAGGAAACCCCAGGTCAACTGACAGGAACCACATAAAAAAGCTGGGGTGTGGCAGTGTACACTTGTCATCCCAGCTCTGGGGAGGCAGGGACAGGCGGGTCCCTGAGGCTTGCTGGCCAGCAGCTTCGCCTGCTTGGTAATCTCTAGGCCAGTGAGAGACTGCCTCAACAAACCAGGCGTCCAAGGAATGACATCCAAGGCTTTCTCAGGCCTCCATACACACCTCACACACCTCACACACATGCATGAAGGGACACAGGATCCACAGGAATGTCGTCAACGCCCGAAACCCACAGCCAGGTACTTGCAGACTGTCCCACCTGGAAACTGATGACAAGGTTCTATTTGCTCAGCTTCATAGGTGAAGAAGCCGATTCCCAGGAGCACGGAAGACCTTGTTAGTCAGGGTCACGTGACTAAGCAGGTGGCAGCAGTGCCCTCCGCAGCAGCTAACACAGATCCTTCTGCCACAGCTGCCCATCTCTGGAAGCATGCAGTGAAACCTGGGATTTCCCATAACATCACACCAGGAGGCAGGTAGAAGAGGATCCCCTCGAGGGCCAAGGACGAGACTCAAGCTGTGTCCCTGCCACCTGCCCAGTGCAGGCACTAGCCATCTTTAGCCACACAGGCAATGCCAGGGCATGGTCACAGCAGCCCCGAGTGCCTGGACAAGGTGAGGCGAGCACACACGGCATCTTCCATGTAGACTTGAGGGAGAAGCACATGAAGGCCTGTGTATGGGAATCCTAATTAATCTTAACAATAAAACCCCCGAGTCAGATATGGAGGGTGAAAGCTGAAAGATCAGAGAAGCAGAGCAGCCATCCACCAGAGAGACTTCTTACCTCTAGGAATCCTCAGGCTGAAAGGGGGCAAGATCCTGTCTCCAGAATCCTCAGACTGAATGCAATGAGTTCCTGTCTTCTGCCATATATTCCCCTCTCTGCTCAGCCATATCCCTTCCTGTCTCCACCTTCCTAGTGCTGGGGTTAAAGGTGTGGGCCATCACCATCCTCTGTTTCTCTTTTAGACTGGATTAATCTCATGTAGACCAGGGTGGCCTTGAACGTACAGAAATCCAGATGGATCTCTGCCTCCCAAGTGCTGGGATTAAAGGAGTGTGCCACCACTGCCTGGCCTCCATGGCTAACTAGTGGCTTAGCTCCACACTCTGATCTTCAAGCAAGCTTTATTTGTTAGATCACAAACTATCACCACAGGCCTGCCTTAAGGGTCACAATCCATGAACGGCTCTGCCTCTGATGAAGCACCCAAGCCCACGACGGAACCACTCTTCCCAGCTCAGCCCCTGCTGTTTTTTCTAGCTTCTGGTCAGGTAAGACAGGCCAACCTCTTGCCATTCTTCAGGGCTCCCCACCCCAACACTGCACCCTAAAATGTCACTCAAATGCCAGCTTGTATTTGTGAAGTCTTGCCTGACCAGTTCCCCAGGCTACCACAGTGCTCAGCACATACACAATTACACAACATGCCAGGCAGGGCTTTCTCCATAGCTCCTCCCCCTAGCCAAGAGCTACTCAGGCCCAACCTCAAACAGCCCTGAGGACGTCTGTCGCTTCAAAACTCAAAGTGCTTGGAAGTGTTCAGATAAACAAAGGGAAGCCAGGGCAGCAGGGGTGGCATGCCTCTCATTCACCCACTGACCCAGGATGAAGCGCCAGCTCCTCCTGGTGCAGCCGTTGCTGAAGAGGTCATCTCATGTCCCCAGCTCTATCTACTAGGAAAGAGTGTCACAGGGTGGTGGAAGTACCAAGTCCTGGGGAAATGCCGACATGCCTGCCATGGAAGTCTGCTCCTATGATACCTCAGGATCCCCAAGCCCTAAGGTCTGGAGTGATCCACCTTCTAAGACAAGGGCACCCCTCAGAGTTTCCTGGGAGGAAGGAAAGGGTGCAGGGCACTCCAGGAATCTCAGTCTACAGAGGTGGCTTTCTCCATTCCCAGGGACTCAGACAGAATCCACACCCTCAGAGGGGGCTTCAAGGAGCCCCTCCACCCGAGGATTTGCTCTGTGCTGAGGTGACCTACCCAGGTGCCTCTTTCTTACAGCAGAGACAATGGTTCTAAATTAGCATTCAAGTTTAAAACTCAGAGAAACTTAGAAGCCCGGTTCTCACAGCTGGGTGTAGTGGCTCACACATTTAATCCCAGCACTCGGGAGGCAGAGGCAGGTGGATCTCTGTGAGTTCAAGGCCAGCATGGCTTACACAGAGTTCCAGGACAGCCAGAGCTGTTACACATAGAACCCTGTCTCAAAAAACCAAAACAAAACAAAAGTCAGGTTCTCAACAAAAAGGGGTGGGGAGGAGCCCCTTTCCTGCAGCACATAACTGCCCTGGGGTGGCCACCCACAGATGGAGATCCACAGGCGAGGGGAAACATCAGGGAAGGAAGGGATAAAAGGGAGAACCAGGAAGGTAGAAAAAAGGAACCGAGGGGGCAGGAAGAGGAAGCCTTCCAGGACAAAGGGGAAGAAGCAGTGCTACACTGTCACCTGCTGGACATCCAGCCTATAGCAAGGCTTCGAGAATACAGTCGGGAGGTTTCACAAAACAAAACAAAAACAAAAAAAAACAAGACAAAACCGAATATATGACCAGCTTCAACCACTTCTACATGTTCACTCAAAAGACTCCAAGTCAGCACACCCCAGAGATCTTTGCACATCAGTGTTGACTGCAGCACCATTCACAATAGCTGAGTTATGGGACCAGCCTAGGTGCCCAGCATCAGAAGACTGGATACAGAAAGTGACTTTATATGCACACTGGACCACTTTTCAGCCATAAGGAAGAATGAAGTCCTGCCATCTGCAGGAAAATGGATGCAACTAGAGACTACCAGAGAGAACAAATTAAGGGAGTCTCAGAGAGGCAAATGCCCTGCATTTTTCTCCCATTTTTAGCTCCTAGATTTTATACAGATCCATAATATTGGAGAGGTGCAGGTAACATAAAAGCTAAAATGGAACTGTCCAGACCCTATACTGTAAGGACAAAGCTGGTGATTGGAGGTGGGGAGGCTGAGACAGGGCAGGTAGAGGGTACAGGGTGAACATGCTCTGAAAACAGCCTCATGTAACCCTGTATGGGTGGGTAAGCACTCTGGAGAAAGGGGCTCCAGCGCTGTTCTGCCACACTCTACCTTGTAACCCCATCCAAACTCCATCTTCATCCATCTGGACTCAGTTTCTCTACCTGTAGAACTATAGCACGAGGACGTCACTCTCTGCCCACCAGAAATGATTCTGAACAGCTACAGAAAGGCCACAGGAGTTACAGAGCCTCCTCTGGGGTACCCACCACCCACAGCCCTTCTCTGTCCCCCAAATGCTGTTTTCTGAGACTCAGGATCTGAACTTTTCACACAAAATTCTCTGACTTCTTTAATTTTTAAACTCACATTTATGTATTTGGGGACATACACGCCACAGTGCACATGGGTGGAAATCAGTTCTCTCCTCTACCACATAGGTCAAGGTGACCAAACTCAGGTCTTCTAGCTTGGTGTCAGGCGGTGGACCCACTGAGCCACCTCACCAGCCCTCAGGTCCCTTGATTTCTAACTGCTAGACTAATTTAGAAGTTTTAAGCACTCGAGGGCCAAATTAAACAAGTCTGTCTGCAGAGATTTCCTACCCTGCACGTTACTGCAGACCTCAGGAGTACGTCACAGCTACATGAACAGTGAGTGACAAGCAAGGGCCACTCAACAAACAGGACCGAACTGCCAGCTTCCATCTGTCTCTGACCTTTCCTCCCAGTCCCTCCCCATTCCACAGCTTACCCATCAAATTTGCCTGAGGCCATAATGGTGAGGAATGAGCCAGCCTGGCCCCAGGTCCACTCCCAGGAGCTGGCTGGAAACAGCTGCCCTCTCTGTAGCCTGCCACCCTTGGCATGGGCTGTTATCGACCTCACTGTGCCAAAGCTTCACAGGCCCCTCATCTCCACACAGGCCTGGAAACCACTGGACTTTCCTGACACTGTAAGGATGAAAGGACACAGACCCAAAGACATATAGCCGCCACACAGTGCAGGAAATGCATGAGACTGCAATCAGTATCTGATGACCTAGAGCATTCTCATCTCAGGACCCTCTGGAAACCTGCCTAAGCATCTCTGGAGAACTGTCTCAATCACTTATTTCTGCCTGTTTTGAAGACAGACCTCCTCTATCCAGCATACTGCAGGGTAGCATGGAACACCCCCCATCCCCGGCTCTGGAGTCCTGGGACCACACACTGAGGCCACTGACACTATCTTCTATAGCACAGACACTGTGACTCCACAGATTACAGGGGACCATCAGAGCTATCTACTGTCTCAACCACTTCAGCCAGTGACACCAAACAGCCCAGAGAGGCTGTGATACTACACAGCAAAACAGTAGCCAGACATGGGCCTTGAGCACAGCCTTCTGAACACGGGTTCCTGAGCTGTCTCAGCAGCTTCTAGAACCTGCTAATCCACAACAACTGCAAGGCTCTGCTGGACCCTGAGTGCAGGAGACCTGGAAGTATGTCACAGGCTGAGAAACAAGAGTGGACAGAGGGGAGAGTGAGGCCTCAGAGCCCCAGGGTGCTGGGTGAGCTGTGGGCTGAGCAGCTACCAGACAGAAGGCAGGACTCAGTGTCTGAGGTACTCCGTGCTCTCAGCAGCCAGGAGGATCTCCAGAGAACAGGACAGACAAACACTTAGGAAACCGAAAGCAAAGGCCAACAAAGCTGAGCTGCAGAGAAACTAATGACGCTGGAGAATTCTCTAGAATGTTTGCAGCCTAAACACCTGAAGAACTCAGTATCCAAAAAACCAGCAGTGGCTTAGTTCAGGTACATGGATCTGCCCACCATTCCCAACACACACACACACACACACACACACACACACACACACACACACACACACACACAGGCCTAAGATACGTACCCTTGTCAAGCAGCTGAGCTGAGACAGTCCACCCACTCAGTCACATTTAGAAACAGGGTTTCCAGTGTGAGGCTAAAGGTCGACCTTGGGCAACTGATGTGGCGTGGTCCACGTGAGCATGCTGGTTTGTTGTGCAACAGAGCAGGCAGGAAGAGCAGAGCAAAGGGAAGGAGGAGGGACCTGCTGAGAAGCCGCCTCCAAAACGCCCAAAGCAAAGCAGATGGTCTCATGCTGGTGACGTCGTGGCTTACTGTGGGCAAGCACGCCCTGGAAGGCCCACACATCAATGCAATCGGCTATTGATACATTTCCCTGGATGCAATCCTGTCGCTAGGTGATGGATGATAGTGCATGGCTGTTTATGGGTGGTGAAAATGTCCAACAACCAGGCAGTGGTGGGTGTGCAGTAGTTTAAATGCACTAATGGCACAGAATTAAGGACCGAGGCTGTAGCTCAATGATAGAGTGCTTGCCTAGCATGTATGAGGCCTTTGGTTCAATCCCCAGAACTGCCAACTTAAGGGGGGTGAGGCAGAAAGGGTACAGAATGATATGCTTTAAAAGTGTTCATTTGGCCAGGCAGTGGTGGCACATGCCTTTAATCCCAGCACTCGGGAGGCAGAGCCAGGAGGATCTCTGTGAGTTCGAGGCCAGCCTGGTCTACCAAGTGAGTTCCAGGAAAGGCACAAAGCTACATTGACAAACTGTCTCGAAAAACCGAAAGAAAAAAAAAAAAAAAGTGTTCATTCAAGCTGGGCAGTGGTGGCGCATGCCTGTAATCCCAGCACTTTGGAGGCAGAGGCAGGTGGATCTCTTTGAGTTCGAGGCCAGCCTGGTCTACAGAGCTAGTCCAGGACAGGCTCCAAAAGCTACAGAGAAACCCTGTCTCGGGAAAAAAAAAAAAAAAAAGTGTTCATTCACAAATATGTATTTTTAACACAATTTGTAAAAAAAAAAAGTACCCTTGTTCAAAGATAATACATACAAATAGAATGGCTAGAATCCAATGGCAAGTACTGGTGGGGAGACCTCAAGCCCAGGGCAAAAAGAAGACAGGGGATCCCAGAGCAAGGGAGACTAGCTGCATCAGTGAGCTCTGGGTTTGATTAAGAGACCTGCCTCAATAAAGGTGGAAGATCAATAGAAGATTCCTTACATCAACCTTGGGCTTCCACATGAATGTACACACATGTAAGTGTACCCATACACACATGTGCCCACACATACAAGCATGCATATACACACAAATATACACTACAATATAGTGATATTTTATTTGTACTGAAATGTGATTTTATTTGTATATTAATAAAGTCGCCTTGGGATCAGAGCAAGCCATAGCAGAAGCTGGGCAGTGGTGGTACATGCCTTTAATCCCAACACTTGGGAGGCAGAGCTAGGCAGATCTCTGTGTGTTCAAGGATACCGCCAGCATGGTGACACACGCCTTTAATCTCAATACCAACCATAGAAGACCTGGAGGTCTGTATAGATAGGCAGTGACGAGGTCATGTGGCTGGGTTTACAACCAATGAGAAAACAGAACAGAAAGTCTATAAAAAAGACAGGACACAGGAATTAGCTCTCTTGCGGAGAGGAAAGACAGAGCATCAGTGAAGGGTAAGGTTTTGAGCTCTCAGCAATTGCTCTGACCTCTTGGCTTTTAACTCTGCAGTTGGCTCTGTGTTTCTTATTTAACAAGACGGTTACATCTACACTACAGCATACACACGCAAATATGCATTATAATACTCTCTCTCATACACACATGAAAACAGGAGGCAATAATGCCAGGAGTTGGCAAGGACATGAAGAAGTTACACACAGTAATAGAAGAGGGAGATACAATGGCTCTGACAGCAGTACATGTCTATAATCGACTTAAACCTTCACTGAAGTCTACACTCCAGATCCGTGGCTCATGATAAACAGACCTCAGTTAAGCTGTGTGGGTCTGACTTTGTCCAGTGAGCCTAGCTCTGTCCAATTATGACACAATCTAAAATCAAAACTAAAGGTGATCCTACAGATATGGAATAAAGCCCTGCTCCCTGGCACTCTCCCACTGGCTCATGGGAGCCCCTTCCAACCTAGGCATGCAGGGTCGCTCCCCATGCTACAAGCAAGCTACAGCCAATCTCAGCCAGGGTCCCTGGATTTAGTGCAGGTTTCCATTGCCTAGAGACAACATTAGATCCCACATACCACAGGTTTGATTCCCACAATGCACCCCTCAATTTCAGATATCAGCCGCAAGCCCCAGAGTCCTACCCGTGCTTCTAGCCAAGGACTGATGAATCTGGGTTCCCACAGTCCACTTGTGGATTCAGTTAAATCTGCCTGGATGGCTCACAGAACTCAGAGGAACGCAGCTCAGCTTATGACAGACAGATGAAGCTAGTACAGAGCCATCTCAGTGTGGGCCAAGCCTCTTCTTCGGTGCCCACCATCCTGAAACCTCAGGTCCTCAGCTACCAGCAAGTGAGGAAAACATCAAAACAGCATGGCCAGCCACGTGGAAACGTGAACAGGACAGTAGATCAGTGAAGACTGCCCACACCGGTCTGCTAGGATTCCTCAACCTTTCCTCCCTGAGGATGAGGGCAGTCCCTTATGAAACAGGGTGTCTCTTCTACTGTCCAACAGGTACAGGATGGAGAGGCTTTGCTCACAGGCCAGGCAAGATGTGAGGGTTGGGGGAGCCCGAAGAAGGTAAGGACACTTGCTGCCAAGTCTGTCGCCTAATTCAATCCCATATTGTGGAAATAGAACCCTGGCTCCTTCCAACTGTCCTTTGACCTCCACTCACTGGCATGGCACACATATACATACAATAAATACATCAGTGTATGTATGTGTGTATGATAAATTCATTTTTAAAAGAAGTGAGGGTGGCTCACTTGTGAGAGAAGCAGACGGAGGCGATGACTCGGGAGACCGCATGAAGGCAAACCATCAGAAGGCTCAGGAGCAGTGGAGAAGTCTGAGATTCCAGAGCTGATAATGCTAATTATAAACAAAGGGAGTGTGTGTGTGTGCGTGTGTGTGTGTGTATGTGTGTGTGTGCACGTGCTTATGGAGGCCAGGGGTCATGGGTGTCTTCACTCTTTCTCCTAGTTTTTTGAGAGTTTCTCAGTCTCTTTCTTTTCCCTGGTCCCCCACAGGCTAAGCTAAACTGACTAGCCAGCAATCCCCAAGGGCCTGCTTGTCTCTGTCCTCAAAGCTAGGATTACAGGCAGAGACTAGCACCCCCGGATATTTTTTATGTGGGTTCTAGGGACTGAACTCAGGTCTTGATACTTACACTGCCCATCTTCAGCGCAAGTTCTTCACATCAGAGAGAAATAAGTAGTATCAGGTGAAGCTGCTGTTCAAAACATTCTAACTTCACCTTTTGCTAATAGCCATTAAATGACTAGCTGTGAACCGTGCTTCCCTAGTGACCCAGAACAAAGCAGGACAAGTATCTGTGAGTCACTTCACATCCCCAGCCCTCCTCTTGGGCTTTACAGTGATAATGTGGGGCTTTGGACCAAGTTTCCTGTTCTCAAGTCACTGCAGCTCTGTACAGAATCATTGGTATCTGTGGCATGAGTCCAAGCTTGTAAGAGCGCTTGAGCTGGGCTGAGACATAGCTCAATAGGTACAGCTGCCCAACATGCATGAAGACCCAGAGTCAGAGCCCAGGGCCACATGCACTGGACGTGGTGGCACATGTCTATAATCCCAGCACTTGGGAGGTGGAGGAAGGACAATCAGGAGACCTAGTTCATTCTCTACTACATGGAGAATTGGAGGCCAATCTGGGCTACATAAGACCTGTCACAAAAAACCAAAACAAAACAAAACAAAAACTTCCTGAGCATCTGGCAGAGATCAGGCCCACACCCTTTCCCAGCCTCTCCTCCCAGTGTGAGCTTGCCTGGGGGACAATGGGAGTCAGCTGAATGCCAAATCTGGAGACATTCACCTTATTAGTAGAACAAAACCCTGAGAAACCACAGCCCCAGGGGTGGCTCCACCATTCAGGGCTCTTACCTGCCTTACTGCTGGTCTACATTATTTCCTACACTCCGCTAAATGAACAATAGTGGTATTCTCAAAACAGCAAAGTGAGGTCACCTGCACAGCAGAACATTCCCACCTCACACTGTGCAGCTAAACACAGAAGACCCACAGAGTGAGAACAACTTCTGTGGCCTGAGTCCACGGTACTCAAACCAGGCTTCAACCCAACCTCAGAACAGAGCATGGCAGACATGAAGGGAGAATTTCTGTCTCCTCTGTGTGCGTGTTTGTGGAGGCCGGGGTCAGCCTTGACTGTCATTCTTCAGGAGTCATCTGCTTTTGTGACACAGGCCTCTCACTGATCTGGGACTCGCGGAGCAGGGCGGGCTGGCTGTCCAGAGAACCCCAGGAAACTGCCCATCTCTGTGTCCCCAGCACTAAGACAAATGTGCACTATTGTGTCCAGCTGTTGGGTTCTGGAGATCAAACTCAGGTCCTTGTTGCAACACTTTGTCAGTGACTAAGCCCATGTTCCCAACCCAAGGGCAAATCTCAAAGTCACTCCTCAGTGCCATCATCACTCAGTTCAGGTATAGACCAGAAAGCTATGAGTATGCACTCCAGCATCCCCCACTCAGCTCTGCCCACCCAGACAGTGAGCCCATCAGCATTAAGAACAATACAGACAGCGGGGTGGTGGTGGCGCACACCTTTAATCCCAGCACTCAAGAGGTAGAGGCAGGTGGATCTCTGTGAGTTCAAGGCCAGCCTGGTCTACAGAGCTAATTCCAGGACAGGCTCCAAAGCTACACAGAGAAACCCTGTCTCAAAAAACAAAAACAGACAAAGAACAATACAGAGGACTCAGAGGGCCCT
Organism: Onychomys torridus; assembly: GCF_903995425.1. Lineage (NCBI taxonomy): Eukaryota > Metazoa > Chordata > Mammalia > Rodentia > Cricetidae > Onychomys > Onychomys torridus. Next base: position 113,837,401 of record NC_050449.1, on the reverse strand, counting down.
GAGAACACAGTCAATATGTAGCCATCCTGCAGGGCAGATTTGGGGATGGCTAAAGGCTATGCAGTTGCTTTGTGGGGGTGCTAAAAATGCCCTAACACTGTAAAAGTGACTGCCTACTCCCAAAGCACACCGAAAGCTACTCAATACTATACATCTAATATGGATGGAGTGTCTGAATATAAATTGTACCTGTGTGAGAATTCCAACACAAACAGCCAGAAAAAAGCCCGCACTCCAGCCCTGGAGGAGGTTGCCAGATCCCGGGATAGGGCTGTGCTGACCACAGAGATCAGGATGACTTGTCCTGAAGGTCAAGCTGCCATCTGTGCCAGCGGCATGCAATGCCAGGCAGCTTCTCGAGGTGCCTGTGTCGTGGTTCTGCAGAGGATGCCATGAGCCAGGTGACACACACCTGAGTACAACATGACTGTGTGGCTTCAGAGCTGAGTGGGTGGGGCTAGGACCTCATCTGGCTTCAACAGAGATCTCTCTTGTTAAGGCTGGGGTCTGGGGCGGTTCGTTTGGTCAGGATGACTGGGTTAGCTGAGTCTGGGGCATCAGTGAGGCCTTCCTTCCCATGCCTCTGTAAGGATGCTTCCAGAAAGGATTGACTCGGAGGGATGATCCATCACGAATGTAAGCAGCACTATCCCACCAGAAAGGGTCCTACACTGACAGACAGGAACAGGAGAAAGCCAGCTGAGTACCTGATCCACTGGGATATGAACAAGCAGCCTCCCACTCCACCACAACAGACTGCACCTCTCAAACCGAAAACCAGAATCAACGCTTCCCCTTTAAGGTGTCCAGCATTTGGTCACAAGAAAAGATGTGAGTGCCAGCTACCCATCTGCCCTTCACAGGCTAGGCTGGAGGTCTCCAAGCCACATCCCATTGGAAATTCAGCCTGTTCTCATAAGGATGGGTTCTGACAGCCAGTCCGCCAGCCCTGCTTCTGAGCTGCAGGGTATGGCACACTTGGCCAACACACCTGAAATGCCCTCTGGCCCTTCAGAGGTTTACCAACTCCTGCTCAAGGCCATCGGAGCTGTGCCCTCTTCATTTCTCCCAACTTCTCTGGCCCAGCAGAGCTGAGTGAAGTAGAGGGCTTGGAGGTGTCTGTCCCTGGGAAAGGTCACCTGTTTGCCTGTCATCGTAGGCTGTTACCTCACAGCCTGCTGGGACAGAACCTGCTTCTGTTCCCTACCCCTCTGTGCTCTGCTGATTTCCTGCAGGTGAAGCAGCACACACTACACATGATGTGGTCCATGTAAGCATGCTTTTATGGCTCAGTGTGTCCTGAGCAAACAGGTCACTCACTACCTCACAACAGACCCCTTCTCGGAGATGCTGAGTGTGCGTTATCAGAATGCTACTGTAGTGCTTTACAGACCCACTAGGTGGCGCTGCAGCACCACCCTCACGGCCCCACAGGGTCCTCCCATCCTGCAGCCTAACTGCCAATCATAGGCCTGGGAAGGAGGTGAGAACACAAAGCTTCCACACCAGCTACAAGGCGTATTTGGCTCTGCTCATGTCTCCTCTGTGCACAAACACCAAAAAGAAAAAAAAAAAAAAAAACACCTGCCTAAGTGACAAGTTAAAAAGAAACTCGGGACAATGGCTGACTGTAGTGCCTGTTAGCATACCAAAGCAAACACTGGCCTCCTGGCTCCTCTCAGCTCTTCTCTTCCTGACCTGTGCCCTAAACTTCTCCAGCTCATGGGCCTCCCTTCCCCCAGATTCTGGGCCCCATAAAAGCACTCAGGCCAAGAGTTCTCCTGCTTGTCTTCCTCTCTTGGCCTCTTCGGTCGTGTCTCTCTCTTGGTCCTCTCCTTCTCTTCCTCCCCCACCCCCAGGCAAGTCCAGTCTGCTACTTTCTCTCCCTGTTCTGGACTCTTCAGATGCCTCTGGCTGCACTCTCCCTCCTGTTTATAAAAACTTCCCTTCCACCACACCTGGAGCAGTCGTGTCCTCGTACACACGGACAGCTGTTAGTGTTGAGCCAAGGAACCCAAACCAGAATAGATGTCTGCAAGTGGGGGCAGCCTTGGCAAAGCTGTCTTTCCACAGGCTCAGGCTTGTGGGAGGGGTTGCAGGAAGGACCTGTCTTCGTGGACCCAGGGCTGGGGTGTGTGGCTCGCTTGCAGAGCACAATGCCCTGAGATCCATCTCCAGCACCCCAAAAGGCACTAGAAACAAGGCCTGCCTTCCTTCCCTCTCTCTCAGGAGCTTAGTCTGCCCAGGTTTATATGGAGGCACCTGGGCCAGTCCAGCTGGGACTGAGCCCTGAGTGAGAGTCCTGCACTCTCCCCAGCATCCAGGTCTCTGTCTCATAGGCCCAGAGAAGGTCTTACTTACTAGAGACTCCCATCGTCCTGTAGGTCCAGATCCCGGGCTCACTGGGGTCTACTCATCCTCCTCTGGTATTTTCTACCAAGTTCAGCCAGTCATCCGGACTGCAGCCACCCTCTCACACCTGACACCACAGAATCCCTGCCTCTCAGTTCCAGGGCCTCCTCAGCAGCAACAGGATCATATCTGGCCTCTGCCAGCCACACATTGACCAGTTCTGAATTCTGAACCTCCATACCTTGTCTGACCATAGCCTGTGTCTCCAATGCCACCTCTGTTTCTGTCAATATTCTGATCCGCCCCTTGACCCCACCCTGCATCCTGATGTAAAAGCCTCTTTTTAAGGAAAAACTCTGCCCCTCCCTACTCCCCACTCTCGATTTTCCTCCCATGAGGTGTACACTCTTGACCTCTCTCTTCTTCTCTCTCTTTCTCTTTCTCTTTCCTATCTCTCTCTTCATCTCTCTATTAGAATAAAACTCTCCATGTGGATGCAGCATTTGGGTTGTGAATTACTGGCCGCAGCCATCACGCCCACATGCCGTGCATCTGCTCAGCCCACTGCTGCATCTACCCAGCATGCTTCCTTGCATGTGTGGGATACCCTCAGGGGTCCCCTCACACAATAACTCATAACAGTTTCTCCCAGGATTCCTCATCCAGACCAATGGCTGGACAGTCTGCTCAGCCTCAGTTTGCAATGGGTCCAGGCCTGATGATGGCCCTCACACCAGGGTATTTGCAGAGCTCCCAGTGGGCAAAAACCAAAAGTCTGGAGAAACCTGTTTTCATTTGCTTCCTGTTGCTGTGATAACACTGTGACTTGCAGGAGGAGAGGATTACATGCCTTTCACGTCCATGTTGTAGTCCATCATGAAGGGAAGTGAGGGCAGGAAGCTGGAGGTGGGAGCTAAGCAGAGACCATGGCGGGCACTGCCTCCTGGCTTCTGTGCAGCCTGCTTTCTTACACAATCCAGAATCATGTGCCCAGGGGTGACACACCAATCATTAATCATGAAAATGCCCCGCAGACTTGTCCACAGGCCAATCTGACACAGGCACTTCTCAACAAAGGCTCCTTCTGCCCAGACGGCTCTAGTTTGTGTCCAATGACAGTGACAACAGTAATACCAACGAGCAGAACAGTGAACTCACGTCCCGAGTCTCCTTGGAAGTGGAGCTAATAAGAGCCCTGGGATGCTGTGGCCGGCCCTCATTTTCCCAGAGAGGCCAGGGAGGTGGGGAAGGTGGATGGGAGGAGGGAGCAAGAGGGAGATGAAGAGGAACTGGGAAGGGGGAGGGAGGGTGGGAAGAGAGGAGGGGGGTGCAAACAAGGGCTGGTGGGACCACTGTAAACAGCGCCCTGGGCCTCATGCTGTAGCTACAGTGGCCAATGTAAAGCCTTCACTGGTGCTACCTGCACATCTCCACACATCAGCACAGTGCCAGGCTCTTAACAGGTGCTGTAGAGAGGGGAACATGTTGGTCAGTAGATGACCGGCCTGGGGTGGACAGTAAGGGCCACAGCCACCACTGTGAACAGTCCACTCTGCCCCAGGGCCCTATGCTTTCAGTCCAAGCTCCTGCCTGCAGGAGGTTAGGCAGCTTCTCAGGAGAAAATGCATGACAGCTCCCTGAAGGGCAGTCAGCCAATGCTCCCCATACACTGGATCAAGAACCACAGAACCCTTAAAATCAACATGAAATAAGATCAGTCTGCACACTCACTGAAAAGGCAGGGTTAAACAGAACTGAAGTGACAGAGGGGAGGGAGGGCTCCGGAGGGGGAATCCCGCTTCCTTGTGTCCAGCCCCACCCAGCCCCTCCCAGGGTGGTGTCCTGTCTCTCCCTGGCCGCTCCCCTGTGCGCATCCTGGCAGCTGCTCTCCCCGCCCTGAAAAGGGGGGAGGGGCTGGAAGAACAACTTCTCTCAGCAAGTGAAAGAGACTGAGGCCAGGGGACAATTGTTACTAGGATTTAAGGACACTCTGTAAGTGTCACAGGTGTGCTGATCTGGCCACATCTGCAACTTAGAATTTTGGGATCCAGGCTAGTGCCCCCATGGGGACAGGAACTGGGAAGAGGCCCACAAAGGGGGTCTAGCTGCAGGGTCCTGTCTGAAACAGCTCTGCCAGCTTCCCTCAACTGCCCTTGGCTTCCCCACAGCCCAGCAGAGCCACCAGGGTTTCCTCCATGCCGAACAGATCCATGGATAAACAGGCAAACTGGCAGGCAGACAGACAGGCAGTGACAGAGTGAGCTGGCTAAACATGGAGCTGTAACAGAGAAGATGCACATTAAGTGAGTACTGACTGCATACTAAGCCTTCCTACTCTGCCTTATGTGTGAGCTCACTTAGTCCCTTCAGCAGTACAACAAACGGTAAAGAAAGGGATTTTAAAGGGATTTCCTCACCAAACTGAAGGAGCCCACTGTGTGAGCTACAGTCAGAACTGACAACACAAACAATACAGAAACCACAACATCTCTGTCAAAGCCCATCAAAACTCAAGTCTGACTCCAAGCAATCCCATTCAGACATCTAGGACATCTGCTGGGTGGAAGCAAGGGTCTCCCCAGCCCTAGAGAAGGATCTTCGAAGTTAGGAGTAGCCCACAGGCCTCTGGAGGGAACTAATGATATCAATGTTGGCTTTGGAGACAGTGAGTAACAGCTACCGACCACAGCCGTGAAGCCAGCTTGCTCGTGGGGAAAGGTCTCAACACAGATGGCTGTGAGTAGAAAAGGCAACAAGGTGTGTGAGGAGCTTCCTGAGGAGAGGGGGGCTCCAGCAGTGGTTCTCAACCTTCCTAATCCTGCAGCTTTAATACAGATCCTCATGTTGTGGTGACCCCAACCATAAAGTCATTTTTACTGTACTTCATAATGTTGCTACTGTTATGAATCATAATGTAAATATTTTTGGAGACAGAGGTTTGCCAAAGGGGCTGTGACTCCGAGGTTGAGACCCTCTGGGGTAGAGGGTCACATATGTGCTGTGGTGGGAACTCACTCCCAGGTGTATTCTTTTTCTGATATTTTATCACTATTTTATGTGAGGCACCTCAGGGTGAGGTACAGACTGTGGGACTGGCTAGAGTGGAAACAGGGGTCTATGTTTTTGCAAAGACAGGAGGAGAGAATACTGCAAGATCCTCCCGACTACAAGCAGGCGGGACTACAGCTTGGCGAATCACCGTTCTCCTTGTTATCTAGGACAGAAAACATCCCAGGGACTTCTGTGACCAGAGAAGGGCATCCTGGGGTGCTCTGGGGCTCTGTCTGCACACGAGTCACCATGTATCATGACTTTCTTCCCGGTGGTCTCAGTGCAGAAAGCTTGGACAGCAGAGCTCGAGGCAGAGGGCCCACATTCAAGCCTGGCTTCACCAGGGACCTGTAAGGCTTCAATTACGCTCTCCGTACTTCAGTCATCTGTACCTCATCTGTATATGAAGAGGGTGTAAGACAGACTTTCAAAGGTTGTCATGCTGCATGGCTCATGGCTGTAGGCTTCTAAGAAGGCCCCTGGTCACCCTGGCCTGCCTGTGTGATGCCTATCACCAGCTACACGGCACCACTGCTGGCCCATGAGTCACTGGGATTGGAAGGGGACCCCTGTGTCCTCTGAGGCTCCAACACAGAAACAGAGTGTCTGCCTGGTCTTGTTCTGGACTCCTCACTCCTGTGACAGGGTACACCTAGACCTCCAGGCCCCCAACAGCACACCCCTGCGGAGTAGGAAGAACCAGGTGCCAGGACTCAAGTCCAAGCCTGATCTCAGTTTAATTTTCCTCCATTATAACTTATTGCTTGCTTGCCTCCCCACAGGGCTTGAGGTGGGTGGAGGTTGTAACAGATGGCATGCTAATGAGAGCCACTGACTACATTAAAAGCCTGTTTCCAGGTAGAACTAACACCAGTTGGGAGGAAGATAAAAATATAACAAGTACTTGAGAACTACAACCCAAGTTACAGGTCAAGAATCTGATTTTTTGGGTCACCTAGAGGGCTCAGAGCACAAAGGGGTCTGCTGCAAGCCTGACAGCCTGAGTTCAATCCCTGGGACCCACACGGGGGCAGAAGAGAACTGATTCCCACAACTGACCTCTGATAACGCATGTGCTCATATTCAAACATACAGAAATATAAAACTGTAATTTTTAACATCTCTTTTATATTAAAAACCCTGTGGTCAGTGTCTTGTCCATCATCCCAGGGTCAGAACAGGAAGCAGTAGCTGTGCACAGGAGTGTTCGGTCTTTGCAAAGATCAGACTTGTGCTCCAAAATCAGCACAAGACTCACAGAAGGATCTCTGTCATCCGTTTCATCTACAGAACCTGACCGCTGTTAGGTCAGGGCGATCCACGGAGGGAAAGGATAGTAATGGTTCCAAATTTACAACTTTAGGAAATCCTAGGCATTCCCCCAGATTCTAGGCTGCGGCTTCTCATTGTGTCCACAAGAGATATCCCACTGTCCATTCCTTCCTCATTCATTCATGGTCAAGTAAGTATCTCTTAGATTGTGATTTTTCAAAGGGAGGCATTAAAATTAAACTTCTGGAATTACTAAATAATACCTGAGCTAAATCAATGAACTGTACAGGAAGGCCACAATGTTTTATTTGAGTGAGTCTGAGGGAGGTAAGATGCCACATTTGGTGGGTTAAGTTAGTAATAAGGGACAAGCTCCTCCTGCATCTGCTTTGAAGTAGGGGGGCTGGTTTGTTTTAATGAGTTCATGTGTATACATGCATGTATGTACATGTTCCGACGATGGCCAGAAGTCGTCAGCCTGTGTCTTTCTCAACTGGTTTCCATCCTAGCTTTTGAGACAGGGCTTCTCATTGGCCTGGAGGTCATGGATTCATTTAGATGAGTGGCCAGCAAGCCCCAGGGATGCTCCTGTCTCTGCCTCCCCAGTGCTGAGAAGTACGTGTCACCACCACACCTGGCCTTTATATGTGGGTTTAGGGATGGAACTCATGCCCTGGCCCTCAAGTGGTGAGCACTCTCCTGACTAAGCCATCTCCCAGCCCAAGCATGGTCTCCTTCAGGCAGGACAGATGCCAGAAGCTCCTGTCCCTGAGTTCTTGCTTGTCTTCAGAGGTTTACAGCCGCTCACACACACCCATGCTCACCTCTGGGCTTTGAGCAGAACCACTTCTCACTGAGAAACCCCAGAAATTAATAGAAGCCCAGCAAGAAGCTTGTCCTGAGCATTTATGGCCAAGTGTACTAGCATCATCAGTAAGACTGTAGGTCTAAAAAGTCATCAGGCTTAATATGATTTAAACATCTACAAACCTGAAATTGTTGGTAAGGGACAAGAAGAGGTCACACCTCCCTGAAACTCAGCAGGGTTTGGAGTGCACACAGGAACTAGATGGGTCATCCCACTGTCAGACTTGAGTCTATCCACTCAGAGGAAGTGAGAAGCCGGCAGCAGGCAGCAAGCAGCAAGCCAGAGCAGGCCAGCATAAGCTCTGTCGGGGTGTGGGGACCACAATCACAGGGCCCAGCTTTGGGTAGAGAAGACAGGAGGATGTGGGGGCAGGAGGAAGGAATGCTGACTAATTCTGTACTTTACATTCGAAAAATCCCTTGCTGTCCTAGGACACCAGCCTGGGCTCTAAGAAACGAGGATAAAGACTGTTTAAATGCAGAGGCTGAGGCAGGGTAACACCAATTCAAGGCCTACTTGAGCTACAGAGTGAGTTTAAGGTCAGCCTGAGAGTGTTAGTGAGACTCAATCAGAAAATAAAAATGATTAAAAATGGAAGTGGGCTAGGGATGGAGCTCTGTGGTGGGGCACTTTCTAGAAGGCATGATCCTCAGTACTGAAAAAAAGAGGAAGAAGCCAGGGTGGTGAGCACACCTTTAATCCTAGTATTCAGGAGGCAGGTGGATCTCTGTGAGTTCGAGGCCAGCCTGGTATACAGAGAGAGTTCCAGGACAGCCAAGACTTCACAAAGAAACCCTGACTCAAAAGAAAAAAAAAAAAAAAAAAAAAAAAAAAAGAGGAAGAAAAGGAAGGAGTGGAGGAGGAGGAAGAGGAAGAGGAAGGGGCAGCAGATGTAGCACAGATCTGGGAACAGGAGCTTTAGAGACAGACCTTACCCCAGCCAGCAAAGAACAGGCCTGTATCTTGCACCTGGCTTGTATTTCCAGTCTCCCCTGAACCCAGGAAAGGGTGTGTGTAAATAAGTAGCTTCCGGCGCCCTCCACGCCACCTGCCCGTCATTCACCCTGGTGACCCCTCCACGCCACCAGCGACTGACCAACGCTCAGAAAGAGGGTGAACCAAGTCCTCTGCTCTTTCCTCCCTCTGGCCACGCCACAAAGCAAATTCATAGAGGACACTCCCATAAACACACTTACCACATGAGTTTGTCCCAGCCAGTTCGTGGCAGAGTCCTAGCAAAGGCTGGGCCCTGGAGGGCTGCCTGAGCTGAAAGGCCAATGCCATGGGCAGACTCAAACTCCAGAGCGGACTCGGAGAAAAAGCGGTCCTCCATGCAAGCTTGGCCACAGCTCTGCGCCTTCCTCAGCAGTTTTGAGTTTGCTTGTTGGGACAGAGCCGGAGAGCCTGCACTGCTCAGGACGCACAGTGGGTTACGTAACTCCAGCAGCCAGGAACCCTATCACCTCATCTTATAAAAACACCCCAAACAGAAAAAGGCACACCCACAACACGACACCTCTCTGGGGTGGGGTGAATGAGGGAGCAGGGAGAAGAAGGCTTTGTGATGAGCAGCTAGTTTTGCCTAAAATGTAGAATAGAACAGAAAGCCACTGTTCTCCTCGGGACTCCCTGGGAAGTGAGGGTGGAGGCACCATGCCAGGCAGTGTCCCAGGGCTGTGCTTGGCAAAGCCCTCAGAATCTGCAAAGCGCTCTCAGGCATATTCAAGGTCTCCCAGAGAATGCGTTTGCATTTTATGTCTTTGTTGCACTGACCACTTGATAGGACTTTCATTTGGCAGGGAGGGATGGCAGAGGCTGAATGCCCAGCTCCTCAAATGTACCACGCTGCCTGAATTGGCACTGCTGTGTATGGGGCCACTGGCGGGTATCATGGGCATGAACTGTGGCTCTCAGTGGTCCCCTGGGACTTGCTACAGGCATCCCAACAAAAGACCTGGGGTTTCCACATCCTACAGGCGGGAAGCTCCCGAATCTTTCCACCATTTCTTTGCCCTCAGCTGTCACGCTCTGAGACTGGCTGCATTGGCTAAAGTTCCCAGGGTCTCACTGGTGGAGTCGGCGCTGGAATCCCAGCTCTGGTGGTTGGGAGTGTTCTGATCTTCATCTTTCCTCTTCCAAAGCACAGAGCGGGTGGTCCTCAATGCCCTCCCATGTGCCCTGTACCAACTATGCAGGCAACCCTCCCTGCTCCTGTCTCCCTAGTCAGCTTACTTCCCTGGGTATTAAAGAACATGGACTCCAGATCACCTCCAGATGGCACTTACCCACTCAGGACTCATTCAGGGCTCAGACCTGGAGACCATTTCCTCTCACTTAGGCCTGAGACCCAGACAACATCCCCAACTCAGGGCTCAGAGCTGGACAACACTCCCCATTATGTTCACAACAGGAGACCCCACAAGGACGTCCATGTCCCAGAGCAGAGAACATATGAAGGAGATGGACCAAAGAGGCCAAGGGGAATCCTATTGGAGGCCTTTAGAGACAAGGTAAGGAACCTCCAAAAACTTAATGGCGTCAAACATCCCCCCCCACCTTCTCTCTAGGGTTAGCACTCACAGCAACTGGAGTAAGCTAGCTGGGCTGCCCTGTAGAGACAAGAATAAGGGCCTGTGGTCCCACTGGGATTCTCCCAAGGAGTTCCCAGCATGCTCCTCACTGAGGAGAAAGACAGATTGTGTCACATGGGTGTTTCTGGCGAGTGAGAGAGGGGTTAGGGCACAGGGGAGGACAGCGTTGGTGCCACACCAGAAGGAACAGGGAGAGAGTGCAGAGGCCCAGGACAGGGTGAAGCACACGTAGGAACCATGGCTGTCTCTGTGCCCTCAGGAGCCAGGCCACCCCTAACACACAGGAGGTCCTATGCCTAACTCAACTGATAACCGAGAACAAAGAGACTCTACTGGAAGCCAGTGTGTACAAGCAAAGTGTCCTAGGATATTACTTGAAAAAGGAGCAAAAAGCAAAACAAGACAAACAAACAAGGCAGACTTCTCAGCGGACTGTCCCTTGCTGCCGTGCGTACAGCAGCCCACACTGTGTCCTCTCACAGCTGTGCCTTGGTGCTAGCGCCAAGACTTGTTCCCCGGGGACAGGGCTTGAGTATAAAGTGCCCACACTACAGACATCCTCAGTGGGCTTGTGGCTACTTCTCCCTGTTCCTGGGACCCTGGAAAATACCATAGTGAGAACCACTGCTGAAAATGAGTGAGTACCAAGGCACACACAGTGCATGGAGTTCTTCCTGTATCCAGCACTGACAGTACATGTGGCTTCCATTACACCCGTGCAAGTCTGGAGAAACAGAACCTGAGAGAGAAAAGCAAGGGACTGAACTACACTGAGCACACATGATGGGCTGTGTGTGCTGTTTGGGGCCCAGGCTACTGTCCTCAGCCTCTGTGACAATTCTGTGACATGGCAACCCAAGCCACAGAATGACATTCCGGCCAAGCAGCTTCTGAATGGAAGGCCCTTGATCTCAGGTTCTTGTGCACTCTGGTGACTGCAACCTCCCTGTGACGGTTAATACTGTCACCTTGACAGGCTCTGGATGTGTCTGCCATGGGGGGGTTCTCCACTGGGTTAACTCAGGTGGGAAACCAATGCTAAGCGAGGGCCATTATCCCATGGGCTGGGGTCCTGGACTGAGAACCAGCGTTCATCTCTCTCCCTACCAGCTGCGGACACAAAATGCCCAGCTCCCCCACAGTTCTGAGTAAGCTTTCCCTGCCGTTGTGGACTGTTCCCTCAAAACTGTGAGCCAGAACAAGCCCTTCCTTCCCCAGGTGCTTCTGGCAGTTGTTCTATTATAGCAACAAGGGCTTGCTAATACATCCCAGACCCGCTCCTGGGGCTGCATCCCTTTTCAGGCGTGATGACTAAAGCCCCCTATTCCTCCCCAGCAGAAAAAAGGCCAGCATACCAGTGATGGTGCAGGCATCCCGGTACCCTCTGTAGCTGGGAGCATCTTCCACAGCCTCGCTCACATAGTACTCTTCAGGGATGCCCGGGCTGCAGGCTAGGACTGCATGGCTGCAAGCCTCAGAGATGGGTGTGGAGCTGGCCAAGGTGTCGTCGTGCAGGGCTGTGGCGTCCAGCTTGGCAGGTTTCAAGGGGAGGTGCCCACTGCCATCCGGGGGAGCCCCCGCTGCCGTAGTCAGGGGCAGTCAGGCAGATGGCCCCCGGGTGGTTCAGTGTACCAGTATGGCTAGCTCACAGGAATCTGCGGAACAATCCAGAGAGAAGGGTACCATTACATGAGGTCTGTGAATACATCCAGACAAAAATCTTTAAAATCAAGGCAGATGTGATTAGCACTGCAGAAATGGTTCGCCAGCTAACCAGGCCTCAGTCCAGACCAGCATGGAACACAGGCTCCAACACTGAATTCAGCCGTGGGCAGTATTAAACAAACAAACTGACCTCAGCTAGCAGGATGATGGCTATCCCGAAAGGGAGATGCCAGGCCAGGTACCAAGTCATGGTGGGAAGGGCACTGAGTGTACATTCTGAGAAAGATACATACTGCTGTGAGACGCCATGTGATGCGGTTATCTTACATCCGTTACATATGACATGATGATTCTTTCAACTCTTCTAAACACAACTGCACGAAGAACTCTAAGTCTGGCAGTCACCTTAAGCTACAGTGAGAAATGAGTGGACTCTTTTGAGAACCTGGTTAAGTCCAGACCTTTAAAAAAAATGCATGGGGCCCATTCACAGGCTCCTGGCCAAGAACAATGGGTTAAGGCCTTTGGAAAGATGACTCCGGGCCAATGCTCTAGGGCCCACTGCAGCAACATCAGCCTCATTCATTCAGACTACCACTGGAATCTGATGAGGGTCAAAGCCAAGTGCAGGAAAAGGGCCAGTGTAGAGTACAGCTGCCCGAGGTTCCTCTGTTTCAAGAACAACCCTGCATGTGCACCTTTCAGGACAGTGCTGGCCCCGAGAAGTTAGCCTTCCATTCAGTAAGGGTCCCTCACCTCCCCACCCACCTCCACACGTTACAGGTGTACATACATGCTCAAATAAACACATGGCAAAATGTCTAATGGGAGTGTGATGAATGAGGTCGACAAAACCTGCTTTAGTGTCTGGAGAGATAGCTCAGGAGATCAAGTGCCTGCTTGTCCTTCAAGGACCTGACCTCAAATCCCCAGGACTGGTGTAAAAGCCAGGCACAGTAGCCCACATGTGCAATCACAGCGTTTTTAGTGAGATGGGGGTTGGAAGGGGCTCACATGCCAGGCAGCCCAGTGTGCAGGACAGAGAGCAATGAGCAAGGCGGGAGATGGAGTCAGACATCCAAGGCTGCCCTTTAACCCCCACCCCTGTGTGTGGCACACACACTTGCACAAGCATACATATACACTAACATTCAAAAGGGATAGACATGAAGAGTGTGTGCTGCTCTTCCCAACACCCATGCTGGACAGGTCGCAACCTCCTGTACCTCCAGCTCCAGGGGATCTGCCATGGCTTCCGCAGGCACTGCATGCACATGGTACATATGAACTCACACAGGTGCACACACATACTAGGGTTTAAATGGACAAAGAGTACAAAGTGGGAAGAGACACTTCTGCACACAGTGAGGAGACAGCAGCAGGAGGGAGAAGCCTGGACTCCGGTGCCTCTGCAGGAGGACACCCCAGCTGGACCATCACACCTGCACAGCCATGCTCAGTGTGTTCGGATGGGCATTCTCTGCGGGAGGCTAGTGCGGGTGCTGCCCTGGCTGTCCTGGGCAGGAGGTGGCTTCTCCTGGGCCTGCTGTGTCCTGACTCTGGGTCAGAGCACTGAGCATAGTCAGAGACCATCTAACAAGTGGCACACATCTGTGTGTGTTTTCACACAAGTGGGAAGAAGGCTAAGCACCCAGACTTGGAACCTTTGTTAACTTGAAGTGACCCACAAACAGATCAAAAGGCACACTGATGAGTTCCAGAAAAAAAAAAAAAAAAAACACCAAATAAAACAAAGAAAAAATCCAAAAAACATGAAGGCAGAGACTAAAAGGAAAAAAATACAGAAAAGCACACTGGCATTCCACAGTTTTTAAGTTATTTATTTCATGCGTATGAGTGTTCCAGCTGCACGTCTCTCTGTGTACCACTTTTGTGCTGGTACCTGAGGAGGCCAGAAGAAGGCATCAGCTCCTCTGGAATGGCCATGTGGGTGATGAGAATCAAACCTGAGTCCTCTGGAAGGGCAGCCAATGTTCTTAACGAGCTTCCCTCATTCACTCAATGACCCACGCGATCCCCCATCCAGTTTCTGGCTTGAAGTCCCAGTAGAAGGGGTCTGAGAAGACCCAGGGATGGTGGGGAACCTCACTTAGAATTGTCAAGCTCAGCCTGGCGGTGGTGGCGCATGTCTTTAATCCCAGCACTCGGGAGACAGAAGCAGGTGGATCTCTGTGAGTTCGAGGCCAGCCTGGTCTACAGAGTGAGTTCCAGGACAGGCTCCAAAGCTATACAGAGAAACCCTGTCTTGGGGGGAAAAATTGTCAAGCTTCAGGTTCAATGAGAAACCTGTCTCAAAAAAAAAAAAAAAAAAAGTGGAAAGAAACTAGTTGGCATCTGACATCACCTTCTGGCCTCCACACATATACATATGGAACATGTTCACACATGTGCACACGAAGCCTCTGGCACCGTCTGTGGAGACCAGCAAAGGAAGGAACTGAGCTTCCAGGCCGCTGAGATGCAGGCTGAATCTCAGCAAATGCTGAGCCCAGCACCTTTCCCACACCTGAGACTTTGAAGCAAAAGACACAGCTGTGACCAAGGCGCATCAACCCTCCATAGCCAGTAACCAGAAGAGGTTTCTCAGAGGTCAAACTTCATATAACGTTCTGGAAAAGGCAGGGGCATTTATTCTGTTATACCCTTAGCCTCCTGGGGTACATTCCTCCCCCTGGGGTATCAGCAAGCTCATACGTCAATCACCATCCTCCAAATTACTCAGACTGCCTAAGAGAAGTGAGCCTTGTATGTCCCTAAAATTACATTTCAAACAGCTCTCTGTGACAGCACACAGCCACACAACTGTGCCACTACCAAGGGAGTGCTGGCCACTTCGGAAGCTCTAACTGCCTACCACCACTACCTCCCTGTGTGGTCAGCTCTTCTTAGCTGAATGTGGTTACCAACCCCACTCAGAGGTAAGGAAAGAATGCTCAGAGATTCAATAACTTTCTTAGGTCGTGGAGCCAGCAGAGGGGGCCAGTGTGAAGCTGGTTCGTGGCCCTCAGCTGAGCATGAAGTCTCCCATCTTCCCCTCACTCAGACAGGCTCAAGAGCAGCTCCTGAAGGCTCTGGCCCCAGCAAAGCCTGGCACATACAGACCAGGGCTTTCTTCCAGAGACAGGAAACAAACAGGGCTTTAGGAAGGTCTGCCTGGGGGTGAACATAGCACAGTGTGGGCTGTGTGGTTGACTCAATACAGCCTGGGGAGTCCAGGGATGGTGGGGAAGGTGGGACCCTTGTCAGCAGGAGTGAGAAGTTCTGCAACCTGGCCATTTTGTCAGCAAAGGGTACCAGAAAGAAGAATGGGGGTGGGGGCAGGCCAAGGACATACACCAGGGGAGGAGTGTACCCCAGGGGAGGAGTGTACCCCAGGGGAGGAGTGTACCCCAGGGGAGGGGTGTACCCCAGGGGAGGAGTGTACACCAGAGGAGGGGTGTACCCCAGGGGAGGAGTGTACCCCAGGGGAGGAGTGTACACCAGGGGAGGAGTGTACACCAGGGGAGGAGTGTACAGGGGAGGGGTGTACACCAGGGGAGGAGTGTACACCAGGGGAGGGGTGTACACCAGGGGAGGGGTGTACACCAGGGGAGGGGTGTACACCAGGGGAGGAGTGTACAGGGGAGGAGTGTACACCAGGGGAGGAGTGTACACCAGGGGGGGTGTACACCAGGGGAGGGATGTACAGGGGAGGGGTGTACACCAGGGGAGGGGTGTACACCAGGGGAGGGGTGTACACCAGGGGAGGAGTGTACTCCAGGGGGCTGAGGGTGCAACAGAATAAATGCCCCTGCCTTTTCCAGAACGTTATATGAAGCTTGACCTCTGAGAAACCTCTTCTGGTTACTGGCTGTGGAGGTTTGAAAAAGAATGGCCCCATAGACTCAAGTGTTTGAATGCTTGGCCCATAGGGAGGCACTATCAGGAGGTGTGGCCTTGTTGGAGGAAATGTGCCATTGTGGGGGCAGGCTTTGAGGTCTCACATGCTCAAGCTGAACCCGGTGTGGCACAGTTGACTTCCTGCTGCCTGTGGATCAGATGCAGACCTCTCAGCTCCTTCTCCAGCACCAGGTCTGCCCGCCTGTCACTGTGCTGCCACGATGATAATGGACTAAACCCTAAAACTGTAATCCAGCCTCCATTAGATGCTTTCCCTTAGAAGAGTTGCCGTGGTCATGGTGTCTCTTCACAGCAATCGAAGCCCTAAGACCTAGCCAGCATCTATTTCCTATGTCTCTGGGGTCAAGTCTCCCCTGACTGCAGGCCTGGGTGTCTGAGAGGTCTCTTCCACAGTGTGGGGGGCATCACCTTACTTGTCAAGCAGCAGGCATAAAGACATGGGGCAGTACCGGAGAATGCCTTCAGGCAGTCAGAAGCAGCCCAGCCAGCCAGTCTGCAAGCTATGCTGGAGGTTGGACATTCGAAGACCTGCTCACCACCAGGGCCAGCTCACCCATGAAGATGAGGCAGAATTGAGACAGGGAATAAGAAGGGGACACAGGAAGGGGGAAGCCCCTCACCCTGGGAGTGAGTAACACCACCTATGAAATAAGTCAGATCAGGTTAAATTAATAAATCCAGGTTTAATCTGAGCAGAGCAAAGCACCTCCCAGGTGGTTCTTGGGAAGGCAAGGGAGAGAGCAGGAGAGCACACAGCAGGTATGGCGGCCAGGTCTTAAGTAGCCTGTAGGGCCTGGTCTTGAGCAGCCCCAGAGTGGTGCTGACTCTTGGCAGGCTTTCTTAGGGGCAGAGTCTGGGGAGAGAGGTGGGGCTTCCACTTAATCATCCTAGGCTGGGTATACAGCGCCAGCAGGGCTTCCACCTAAACACTACACACACAGACACATGACACAATCATACACACACACACACACACACACACACATGCACACACACATAACCACTGTACAGATACCTAGGTCTGGCTTTCTCAGGAAGCCCACACCTATGTCATTCATCTCCATGTATGTATGTCATATATAATCATTTATATATATAAAACCTTTTTCCTAAGTGCACCTCTCTGGTCTCTCTCTCTTCCATCTCATCTATCTTATTTCCGTTTCCCCTTGAAACACATGCTCTCCCTTTGTCTACTTAATAAACTTTAAAAAAAAAAATCTCTACTCACTCACTTGCTTCACTCTCTCTCATCCTAAACCTCTTTTCTGCTAAGCAGCCAGGGCCCTGGTTACCTCAGCAGAGGTCCCTGAGGAAGGGGACTCCTCAGGCCACCAGCAGCAATGCTGGCTGGGTCTCCCTGCTGCAGCTAACTAGGGAACTGCCTCCTTCCCCACCCAGGGCAATCCTTTCTCTTGCCACTGTACAGCGACTGCTGCTGTCACCTGCTTTAGACGGTAGCAGGGCTGACTATTTTAAAGTGTAGGCAGCCCCAGCATGCCTGGAATTGGAAGATGAGCTACCGCCTGGAATGTGTGGCCTTGTTTAACATTCCTGGCCTGCCAAGTGGCGTTAGCATCTGCCTTCCACAGGAGAATCTGGGCTCAGGGAGGCCAAATCACCTGCCAAGAAGTTGAGCCTTGCTTTGAATGGACCCCAGTATGATACTGCTCTGACTGAGCAGTACTGTACTCCAAGGAGAGTCAGGCACACCGTGTGGCCCCTAACAACCAACCATTCTGCTTCCTCTGCCCTGGATCTATGGAACAACACTCCTGCCAGAGCAGAATCAAAGGAGCTCCATGAAGACCCATGGGACCACACCTGTCCAGTCAGCTGGGAGGTGGGGCTCCAGCACATGATTGGAGGACACCTGGTGGGCAGCCATTCGGGAGCTGCGGCCTCCCATAATTGCCCATGTTATGACTCTCCTACCTTCTGTGACCTTCCTGGCTCTCCTGTGAGTCCAGTCTGGCTCCTTAAATAGCTGGACAAGTAGCTAGTGGAGCTGGCATCTCAACACTAAATGGTAGAACAGGAGCCACAGCTGAGTCACAGGTTTGCAGCCAGGTGGGGTAAAGAACATGATGGCCATGAAGCCACCAACTGACAGGACACTCAGGCTACTCAGGACCCACTACTGAGCCCCAGCCAAGCTACATGCAGGGTGCTAATTGTCCTATTCATAAAATGACTTTAAGTTAGCTTTTGGTAGAAGCATCCTCACATGAGAGGGTGTGTGGAAAGACCTGGCCAAGTCAGGGTCTGCTCATAGCTCGCCTTCATCACAGCAGAGGGAGGGCTAGGAAGCATTTCTCTTTAGCAAAAGTCAGCCTGTGCTATGACAACAAAGTAAGCCAGGTAAGACAGCAGAGGTCAAGTGAATACCGTTACGGTTCTGTCAGGAGGACTTCAGGACAGCCTTGCACTTGGACAGACAGCCATATAAAGCAGTTGTCTTGAGTGCCTGCCCCACTCCCCTACAGATATACACACATGAAATCAATGTCACTTTTTGGTTCTTTGAGATAGTCTTAATCCATAGCTCAGGCTGGCCTGGAATTCATAATGCCCCTGCCTCAGCCTCCCAAGTGTTGAGAGGACGGGCCTGCACCACCACACCAGGTTAACGCCATTTACTCCATGTGTGTCTGTGTGTCTCTCGCTGTAGCCGGAGCTTGCCATTGCTGCCAGACTGGCCGGCCTACAGGAATCCATCTGTCTGCACCCCACCCCCCCCCCACCCACCCCCCACCCCCCCCCCGCACTGGCGCTACAAGCACCTGCCACCAAGGCTGGCTCTCACATGAGCTCTGGGGACCTGAACTCAGGGCTTATGATAGCCAGTGAACACTTTTCCTACTGGTCTCCCCAGCACCTCAATGCAGTTATTGCTATGTATTTCTTTTATTTTTTATTGAGACAGGGTTTCACTCTGTAGTTCTGACTGTCTTGGAACTAGCTCTGTAGACCAGGCTAGCCTCAAACTCACAGAGATCCACCTGCCTCTGCCTCAGAGTACTGGGATTAAAGGCCGTGCACCACCACCTCCTGGCTGTAATTATTTTGAATTATGCATGTGTGTGTGCATGAGCATGAGAGTGTATGTGTGTGGGTACACATGTGTGCATACACGTGGAGGTCACCCTGAGAAACACCAGGCACCTCCTTGATCTGTATCTCATTCACTGTCCTGGGGCTCATCCACTGGGCCAGGGCACTAGCCCTGCGACCTCCCTGTCTCCTCCTCCGAGGTTGGGAGTGTGTTCCATGCCACCACAGCCAGCGTTTTCACATGGCTTCTGGTGATCCAGCTCATGTGTGCATGGCTGGCGCTTTGCTAACCGGGTCACCCCCTCAGTGCCACGTGAAGCCTCTCTCTAGCTCTGCAGAGTCTACCGCCCCTGACAATAAAGCAATCAACAGCACTTAAAGAAAGTCCCCTAACTCAAGCACAATGGAGGAAATGACTATGGCCTGGTTTGACCCCCAGCCCCAGCTCTCCTTTCTAACCCTCCTGGAGCACAGAAACAATTTCCTCAACATACACACACGCAGGCCTGCTAAGTAAGGGACGGACAGCTGCATTGATCCATCAAGGTTTCATGAATGAGAGCTGCTGTCACGTGACCAAACCCCCATGTCCAAAAATAATTCTGTTGCAGCTGAGAGGACAGAGAAGCCCAGCGTTGTGTCTGTCTCCTAGAATAAGGGAGAAAATGAGAACAGACCTAGAACAGCTCAGCCTTACGTAACAGCCCATTTCTCTTTTAGCTGCAGCAGCAGATTTTTTAAAGCACCATAAATAGCTCCCTCTCCTGCAGGAGGCCATCCAGCCCCAGGGCCTGGGGCGCCCTGCCTCTCCTCTTTCTTCTGCAGTGGAACCTTCACAAGCCTTCCAGCACAGCGTAAGGCAAGCTCACCTGGCCCAGGACAGACACGTCACTGACAGACCCCTACAAGCTGGGCAGGAGATTCAAACCTTGGCTACTGGCTTCAAGAGCCAGCACTCCCAGGCTGGCACAGGCATGGGGACAACACTGACGGGCCCTGCGGAGGGGCTTCTCCTGAACACCTGCCAATGGGGTGGCTCTGAAGGGTCAGCAGTGGCCCCTGGATATTTAATCCTGCCAATCAAGGGGCACAAGGCCAGCCTGGCAGGCAGCAGGAGGGAAGCTGTAAAAGGCCCAGCACAGTGATAATATGTCAGGCCCTACTGCAAGCCAGGCACAGAAAGCCACAACCTAAACCCTTCACATCCCAGGATCAGAGGAGGAATCTCGAAGACTGGCCAGAGCTGGGAGGAAGACGGCCTCGCCCCCTCCCCCTTCTGAAAAGTGCACATGGAACACCTGAGACACCAGGCTGGAAAGCTCTTGCCTTGAAAAGTTTTGCCTGAGAAGAGCCCAAGGACATCGGCTGGGAGTACTGCAACCCACCTTGTAGGTGTCATTGCTTGGACTGGACAGAGAATCCCCGGAAAGGATGTAGGCCAAGATCTATAAAAGGTTGGCATCTGGGGAGGGGTCACACCTGCCCTCCTAGTACAGGCCGGAGTTAGTCATCAACCTCACCCAACCAGGAACAATGGCTGCTGAGCCTCAAATCCCAGGACAAAAGGATTACTACACAGGGACATGAGATGAGCAGGGAGAGGACCGGAGAAGCTCTGTCCATATCGCAGCCTTTAATGTATTCACAACTCTCAAAACAAACCTCACAAGGGCCCACCAACAAAGAGGGCACATGGAGCATGCATCATATCATGGCTGGGTTCTGCCAGGTGGGGGCACTGCCAACCCTAAAATCATAGCATCTGGAGGATGGCATGCCCATTCTTTCCCAGTGACTGCTGGGGAAACAGATTGGAAGTCATTTGCCCACAGTCCTAAGAAACTAGATGGTAGAAGTCCAGGGATGGCAGAAGGGCTCAGGGGAGCTTGCTGGCAAGCGAAGACCTGAGTTTAGTCTCTTGAACCTACACAGTGGAAGGATAGAACAGATTCTTCCAACACACACACACACAGAGGAAATAATTTTTTAATCTCTATTAAAAGCATGCTCTGTGGAGTATCTAGGAAACATTGACAAAGTTCTCCATCCCCCCATCCCATCCCATCCCTCCTCCCCCCCTTACTATGTACAGATTTGAATTTTTTATAACATCCTGGGACAACATAAAGAACAGCCATGTTTGGAAAACAGCTTTCTCAAGTGTGTACAGTGACTCAAGACAAGTGCGTTCAAAGGAATTATGATCTTTTCACACCAAAAAAAAAAAAAAAAAGTTAATAAAAGTACACTGTAGTGGTATTTGCTTGGCCCATGACCTTGGGCTAAAGGGCCTGGAGGAGACGCTTGTAGTGACCTCTTAAAAGGAATGGGAGAAGAGTCACATGCCCCTTCTCCCTGCTCCTGTTTTTAAGGTGGATTCACTCCCAGTCAGATCGGAGGATGACTTCAGCTGTCTACTCCATTCTGTATTCGTGAGTGTATTTCCTCAATTTACCTTAATAAATTTCCCTAATACTTCTTAAACAGACTCCTGTGGATATACCACTTATTTAGTATACAATATAAAACTTTGTTTTTTGTTTTGTTTTGTTTTTTAAAGATTTATTTATTTATCATGTATACAGTGTTCTGCCTGTATGTCTGCCTACAGGCCAGAAGAGGGCACCGGATCTCATTACAGATGGTTGTGAGCCACCATGTGGTTGCTGGGAATTGAACTCAGGACCTCTGGAAGAGCAGCCAGTGCTCTTAACTGCTAAGCTATCTCTCCAGTCCAAAACTTTATTAAAGCAAATTCAGTGATAGAAAAATATACAGGCTGGCAGGAGGACTCAGCCAGTAGCAGGTGCAGGCTGCCAAGCCTGGTGGCTCATCAGTTAAGAGCACTGGCTGCTCTTCCAAAGGACCCAAGTTCCAGTCCCAGCACCCACATGGTGGCCCACAACCATCTGTAACTCCAGTCCCTGAGGATCTGATGTCCCCCTCTGGTCTCCAAGGTCACCAGATGCACACATGATACGCAGACATACATGTAAACAAAACACTCATATACATAAAATAAATAAATCTCACGGATTTGAAAAGTAATTCCACAGCTAACTGTTTTCTAAGAAAGACAGAACCCTGTGCCAAGACCTAACTTTCTCTTGGCATGTATGCACATTTAAGACAGGAAAACACAGTATCTACTGCAGACTTCAATGAAATAAGGCACAGTCCATGACTCAACTTGTCCCTCTCGTCCATGTGCCATTTAGGTCACCAAGCAAAGATGCAGAACATGGCTGGGTATGAAAATGCAGCTCACAACTTAGCACAGGGCATGCTATGTCTAAGTTAGAAGGAGATGACAAGCTTCTCCACAGGCACCTGTCACATCAGTATGGCTCTCAACCTCATCAGAGAAGCTTCGATTTGCAGCAGACAGTGGTTAACCTGGTGAGACACAGCTACCCAGAGAATAAGAGATCTCGGCGGGCTCAGCCCAAAGAGAACACAAATAGTACATGCCCCGCTCCCCTCCTCTTCCCTCCCCACCCCACGCCCACCCCCCACCCCCCCACCCCCGCAAGTTTCAGGGATCAAGTTTCATGGAGATGGGGGCTGGGCACAGAATGGAGCTATTGGCAACTGTCAGCTGTTGGGAGGAGGAGAGAGAGTTCTCTCTTGAGTAGCCAGCCCCTGGTAAGTTGACTACATGCAGTGGAAGACCACACGTCTCAGTTAGTTGGGCAGGAGAAAGTAATCTTGTAGGTTTAAAAAGAACACCAAGTTGGTGGGGTGGGCTAGAAAGGGGGCCATGGATCTGGAAAGAAGTGGGGGAGGGGTGAATAAGATCACAGAGGTTGCATGACATTCTCAAAGAACTTTTAATAAGTAAGACCTAGAACAGCACAGCTCATGTATCTGCCCAGCAGAATTGCATCACCGCCATCCCCACCCACAGAGCCCCACCCAGAAGCCCTCAGTGACCCCTCCTTATTAGGTCCTTGGTCAGCTTCCAACACCACAATCTGGCCCTTGCCTCTCATGCTGAGTCACCTTACACATCTACCCCACCCACACCTTTCCAACAGCCTGGATGTGAGTGAGACTCCTCACCACACGCACAAGACCACACATGCATTTCCCAAGGCGCCTCCACTCACTACTGAACACTATGATGCCCCCAGGAAAACCTAGGAACCCTGCAACCTTAGCTCCTCCCAAAAGAGTGGAGGGCAATAATGGTACCAAACAGTAGGGGATGCTACAAGGAATAAATGAGGTAAGTATACAGTAGGTGTTCCATAAATGTCAGCTCTGTGGTTACCCCCACAAAGGAGAGGCTAGCCTGAGGGGAAAACAAATCATGGCATTTCAATGGGTATTCTCCTACAATCAGGGAATATACAGACTTTAGAGCTCTGCACTAGATGACCAAGAGTGGGTTTTAAAGACTCACTTCTGACTGTTTAGGTCACCATTGGGACCTCAGTGCCTGGAACACAGTAAAACTTCATGTGCTGGGACATTCAATGATTCACCCTTTATGCCTGCCCCTACTGAAGAAAAGCCACCCAGCCTCCCATCCTTTCCACGGTGTGACAGGTCAATCATAATCCCAGCAATCAATGGTGCACACACTGTCACTGTGTCATTGGTCACAGCAGGGAATCTCTGAGGGGCTTCCTGAGTGACAGGCTTGAATGACATCAGGCAAGAGCCACCAGTCAACTCCTGACATGAATCCACACAACTTAGGGCTTGAAAACAGGGGAGGGAGGGAGGGCTTCCCACACAGGTACCCAAAAGGACCGTGAGTTTGTTTGAAAACTCATATTCCATTTGTATGTTGGTCCTCAACGTGCCCAAACTACAGTGAAATCCTAGCCTGGTGTTTTCCAAAACAGAATTCGCAGCCATGGAAACACAAGTTGCCCTCCGCTATGACTTCAGTGTCGGATACAGTGAGAGGGAGCAACCCAGTGTGGCTACACCACCTACCCACAGAGAGCATATACTTCCAGTAAAATATGCCTCACCATTCAGCACACAGACCCCTTACCTCACTGATTTTATAGGCAAAGCACCACACAAAAATTCCCTGTGAGTACTTCCTGCTTGGGTACCTGGGGTGGGGGGGGGGGGTCATCTGCCGGTCTTCCAAGGACCAAAAGAGAACGGATTCTGGACTTAGTCCAATCTGATGGCAAAGGAGAAAGGTTCTAGAGGACTCCCATCAAAGGTGTCTGGGAGGCTTAGGGTGTCACAGCCACTTTCAGCAAATATCTAAAGCAGACCTTGGGAGGACTCCCAAGTGGTGGGTACCAGGGAATGCTCAGCAGAAGCCCAGAGCCTCTGCACAGGAACACCCAGGAAACAGAGGCCACAGCCAGAGCTTCCAGGAGCTAAGGAGGAACAGCGTGCTCGGGCTCAGCCTCTGTACCCAGGAGAAGGCGCCAGCAGGCCTTTCCCACTGAAAGAAGTAGCCACTGACAGAGAAGAGGTAGGAACAGCATGGACCGCACAGCAACCATGCCCAACACTGGAAAAACTGGACTCAGTGGCTCACACTAGCACTAGGAAGGCAGGGGCAGGAAGACCAGGAGTTCAAGGTCATCCTCAGCTAAAGAGTGAGCACCTGGCCTTGTGAGACCATGTCTCAAAAACTAAAAACTAAACAAATAAATAAAAACCAAAGAAGGAGAAGAAGCAAAGTAACTGTCCACAGATACAATTACAGGCCTGGAAATGCGGAAAGAGAACTGGAAAGCTAGATCTGTGGCAAAGACCCCATTACTGCAAGTCCCTAAATCCACATACTTGCATTCATAAACAATAGCCAGGTAGAAGATAGGAAAGAAAGTAAAATTCCACACATTACTGCCTAAGCAAGACCCTCAGAAGTAAAATGAGATAATAAAATAAAAGACAGAAAATATTCTTAACCTCAGACCACACTATTCACTGTGTCATAGATTAAAAGAGCACAATACTGAATGCCACCGAAGATCCTTTTCAAAGAACCTGTTTAAGGGCTGAAGAGACGGCCCAGAGGTTAAGAGCACTTGATGCTCTAGCAGAGGGCCCAGGTTCAATTCCCAGCACCCACAGGGCAATTCATATACACCTGTAATTCCTGTTCCAGGAGATCTGAGGCCCTCTTCTGGCCTCTTGGGTACTTCACACTGTGGTATACCCACATACAGCAGCCAAAACATTACTACACACAAAATAAAAAAATCTAAAAAACACTGGCTGGGGACTTTGTCCTATTTTTCTCTCTGATCATTTCAACTGATTATACAAAAGTCCCTGGGATCTGTTGCTAAGTTCACAATGAAGGTATGGAAAGATGGCCACTGGGGCCAGAGAGAGGGTTCAGCATGCAAGGGTGCTTGCTGCCAAGCCTGAGGACCTGGGTTTGATCCCTGAGAGCCACATGGCGGAAGGAGAGAACTGACTCCTGCAAATTACCCTCTGTGGAAGAAAAGAAAACGCTAACATGTAAGCAACAAAGAACTAACGACTGGGTAGCGTCAGGGCTGAGGAACCGAGAGGGTGTGAAGTCACCTCTGGGGAGTTTTTGCTACACTTTGGACTTTGGACCATATTCATGTTTTATATAATCTCAAAATTCAAATGTCACCCTGAAACCATAAACAGCAGGAGACCAACTTAATCATCAAAGTACACCTGATATCATGTGAACCCTCACTAGGAGGTTTTTACAGGAAATAAGCTTCGAAGAATAATCCTGAACTTGGTAGAGACAAGGAGCCAATGCTGAACTCATGGGTACACTCTGAATATACTTACTGTTCAGATAGCACACACATATGCACACTACTAAATGTACATACATTTACAAGCTGAGTGTGTATATACAATGTAAATGTATTCTTTATAAACAGTCGGATTTTTCTTTTATCTATTTTTTTCAGCAGGGGGCATTAGTTGGAGGGAGGGGCAGGGGATGTGTTGTGGGCAGGAGTAAAAAAATACCTGAAAAATGAATTCAGAAGCCGGGTGAAGTGGCACATGCCTTTGATCCCAGCACTCAGGAGGCAGAGGCAGGCGCATCTCTGTGAATTGAAGGCCAGCCTGGTCAACAGAGCGAGTTCCAGAACAGTCTGGGCTGTTACACAAAGAAACCCTGTCTCAAAAACAAAACAAAAATAAATAAACAAATAAAAATTTTTTTAAAAATTTCAAATGCAGATGGTTTCTGACACCAGGAAGGAGCAGCAGGGTTGATCCCAGCAGGCTGGTCACCTCTTGAAGGCACAACTCCTACTTTATAATCCCCCCCAAGGTGTCAGGGCCTCTCATCCACTGTTAAAAAGACCTTGGCCTTTACCAGGTAGGCAAATAACCCGCCACAGAAATGCTGGAAATGCTCAGAGACAAAACCCACAGAGAGATGCTCAGTGAGTTACAGGAAAGCTTGGGCTCTGACATGAGAAAGCCCAGGGGTCAGAAATGCTCAGAGCAAACAGGGCTATGAGAAGACGCAGCCTTTAAGATCTCCTGTCACCTCCACATCTCCAACCAGAATCAAATACAGAAACTCACAGGCACTTAACCCTTGAGACACACCTTAGTGTTATCCTAATGCATCTTAGACCATTTTCAGAAAAGCCTTTCATTTCCAGGAAGTCTAGCACAAACACTGCAGCTTTGCTTTTTTAGGAAGTGTTCCCCAAGCTGCCGGAACGTTTGCCAGGTCCTGTTTCCTGGGATGAGCTCATCATCAGGCAATGCTCCTCTGTGCCTATGGGTCTGGAATCAGAACTCAGCTCTTCAGACTCCGGTTAGGAACATTCTAGAGCCCTCACCTGGGCAACCCAGCAAGTTCAAACATCTGCTTCATGAGCTTGTCTGTGAGAAGATCCACATTTTTGCCACCTAACACTCCCTGCCCCTCCAGAGGGCACACTGGACCTTCCTTAGGCCCTGGGACCCCAAAACCTGGCTGCTAAAAACGGTGGTTTGCTGCTTCCCAAAGCCCTTTGGAAGGCAGACGCTCAGATGGGCAGCCGGTCCGGTCAGCCACTGACAAGCACAGCAGTGGGCATGGGTGTGTTTCTGTAAGTTTTAGGTACAACAGAGGGTGGGACGGATCTGGCCCAAGGGTCAGTTTGCTGAGCTCTCACTGGAGAACCCTGCCTTAAGTATGACTTTACTACTTACCACCAGTGTGGCTTTGGTTGATTGGATGTTTCTTAGTTATAAAATGTATCTTCCAGGGATTGGGGATTTAGCTCAGTGGTAGAGTGCTTGCCTAGCAAGCGCAAGGCCCTGGGCTTGATCCTCGCTCCACGCTCCACACCCAGAGTCTCAGCACCTGGGATGCTGAGGCAGGAAGATCTGAGTTTGAGGCCAGCCTGGCTGACACCATTGAGACCCTGTCTCCATACTCACTCTGTCAATCAAGGAACAATGTCGGCCATCTTCCAAGGTGGTTACAAGTGTTGCGAGTCCAGAGGTGAAAGTGCATTGCACACCCCTTGTAGCACACCCTATCTCCAGCTGCAGTTTGAAGGACACAGGTTGGGGACAAGGGACTTCCAGGCACTGCTTTCCCGTAAAGCAAACCCTTCATTAAGAAAAATTGTAGGGGCTGGAGAGATGGCTCAGAGGTTAAGAGCACTAGCTGCTCTTCCAGAAGTCCTGAGTTCAATTCCCAGCACCACATGGTGGCTCACAACCATAGAACAGGGCCCATGTAGGGGGTTTATTGAGGGGAAAGGGGGAGAGAAGAGGCAGAGAAGGGGGCAGGGACTGGTCCCTGGGTACGAGGAAGGGAAGAGAAAGGAGACGGGAGGGGTGGGTAGTAAGGACTGTCTTTTATAAGAAAACGTAGCAAATAAGTATAGGAAGTTTTCTTAGTGCCTGCAGCTGAGGTATATCCTGTCAGGACCCTAAGGGCAGCCAGCACAGATGCCTAAATGCTAACACATGGACAACATGGACATAACCCATGTATCACAACTAAGTAGGGTATATGATTGTTGACACCATCATAAACAAGCCTGAGAGGGCCTTTGTTCCTCAAAGGTCAAGTGTCCTCCGGGGTACAGCAATGCCACACAATGTACGTGAACAAAGAACCATGCCAAATATTCAACTAGACTTTTGTTGTTCTAACCGGCAAGCAGAAACTATTTTCTCTCAAGTTGGCTCTGGTAGAAAAAAAAATTGTGCTGTGTGTGTGTGTGTGTGTGTGTGTGTGTGTGTGTGTGTGTGTATGCACATGGGTGTGTGTTCCTGTGACTGCATGTTGTGGGTGTACATGTGGAAGCCAGAGGTTGACATCAGATGCCTTTTTCCATGCTCTCCCACCTTGTTTTTTGAGACAAGGTCTCTTTCACTGGCATCTGGGCTTACTGATTAGACCAGACTGGCTGGCCGGCAACTCCAGGGATCTACTGGTCTCCACCTTCCTGGTGCTGGGATTATGAGTGTGCATCATTGTGCCTGGCCTTTTATGTGGATGCTGGGAAAGGACCCAAATGTTCATATATGAGCAGCAAGCACTTTATAGACTAAGCCATCTTACCTCAAAATATTAAGTCAATCTATCCTCAGCCAATGGAGTCCAAAGCCCAGAGCATAGTGCTGGTGTCTCTGTCATTCCAGGAGTGACCAAAAGAATAGGAGACTTCCATAAGAATGAATGACAGCATCTTCCCCTGACTCCAGAAAGTCTATTCTTCCAGGTAGACAGACATCCTAACAGCTGAGTGCCGAAGGGTGGCTGCCACACCCACGAGCAGGGACCCTCTCCTGACTTCTGCAGCTTCACTTTCTCTCTGCTGAGCAGGCCCAGCCAGGAGCAGCTGTCTCACACTTTCACACGAGAGCTGCATTCTGGAAGGATGGAGTCACAGTCCTGCACGGGTGGGAGTTCCCTCCATCATTTGGATGAAAATAAGCCCTTTCTAGAGTGATTGAACCATTTATTTCCAAGAGAAAACATTACTGGGAAAAAGCAACAAACCGGCAGGGAGATAGAAACTTGGAGCTGAGCATGGGAGAGTGGATGGGGTAAGGTGTTGAATGGATGGACGGATGGACGGATGGATGAGTGGATGGATGGATGGATGGATGGATGGATGGATGGATGGATGGATGGATGGATGGAAGGAAGGATGGGTGGGTAGATGGATGGATGGATTGGTAGACACATGAATGGATGGGTGGGTGGGCGGATGGGGTGGGTATCTTAGTTAGGGTTATCATTGCTGTAATGAAACACCATGACCAAAGCAACTTAAGGAGGAAAGGGTTTATTTGGCTTATATTTGTACATCACTGTTCATCACTGAAGGAAGTCAGGACAGAAACTCATGCCCAGAAGGAACCTGGAGGCAGGAGCTGATACAGAGGCCATAGACTATATGGCATAGAGGAACACTGCTTACTGGCTTGCTCCCCATGACTTGCTCAGCCTGCTTTCTTACAGAACCCAGGACCACCAGTCCAGGGGTGGTCTCACCCACAGTGGGCTGGGCCTTTCTCCATCAGTCACTAGTCAAGAAAACGCCCTACGGGCCTGCCTGTAGCCGATCTTATGGAGGCGTCTTCTCAGTTGAGGCCCCCTCCTCTCAGAGGACTCCAGCTTGTGTCAGGCTGACACAAGACCACCCAGCACAGTGGGTAAGTGAATGGGTGGGGATGGGTGGGGGATAGCAGAACATAGATCATCTGGTCGCACCTGATTCAAAAATTAACAAACTGGCATTTTGGTTGGTCTTCTGGTTCCCAAAGCAGATGGAAAACAAGAGAGGTGACTTAGCTCAAACCAGCAAAGGCGCACATTCCTGACTTCCCTTGTCCTCGCGCTGGGGCGGCGTGGAATTCTCACACGATAGCGGAGGTCTATATTAAGCATCTCAGGCCAATCGTCCACTAAGTAAAGTTCAAGTGGCACTGGGTTCACACGACCCCAAGCTCTCCAGACAGCTGACTGTCCTTGAGTCTCCTGCTAGGGCTGCTGGCTCCAAAGCAGCTTACTGCCTGACTCCTCCCAGCTCACGCTGGACCAAGGTGAGCGTGCTGCCTTCAAAAGGGCTGCCGGAGGCCAGTGTGCACATGCGGGAGGAACACTGATCACTCTCACAAATGAGATCAATGGTCACTAGATGTTAACATTAGGAGAGGCTGGGTCAGGGTCCATGGAAACTGCCTGTACTTTCTCAGAGGATTTTCTATTAAACTGAAATTATACCATAATAAAGAGTTTAACAAATCTAATAAACTCCAGGTCAGCCTCCAAGCCTGAAGTGACCATTCCAGTTTTCACAGGGTCCACCCACTAAGTCTGAAAATCCACTGAGATCAGAGTATTTAACCCTGAAATGAAGCTGATGATATCGTCCTCAAAGGACTGACAAGCAGATGGGACACTGGTGTGGCCATGTTCACATTGTGATGAGTTTCCAGAGGGCTGGAGGGGCAGCTCCAAGGTTAGGAGAGTTCACTACTTTTGCCAAGGACCTGAGTTCAGATCCCAGTACCCACATCAGACAGCTCACACCTGCCTGTAACTCCAGCTCCAGTGGATTTGATGCCCTCCTCTGAGGGCACTGCACTACTCATGTGTGCATATGTGTGCACAGACATACATAAAAATAAAAACTAAATCTTAAAGAACTCCTGGTCATCCGGGCAGTGGTGGCACACACCTTTAATCCCAGCACTCAGGAGGCAGAGGCAGGTAGATCTCTGTGAATCTGAGGCCAGCCTGGTCTACAGAGTGAGTTCCAGGACAGCCAGATGTAACACAGAGAAACCATGTCCTGAAAAAACAAACAAACAAAAAAAGCAACTCCAGGTCTCCTTGGATCTCAACTGTCCATCTTGAACCTGGACTAACCCTGTTTAAAGCAGCACACCCTTCCCCACGATAGGATCCACTTCCTTTCTTTGCCTTTCTTCTTAGAAGTTAATCCCTCCAATACAGCAATTTACTCAGCAACCACAACACCCTGCAGGGTAGAGCCACCTGTTTTGTTCTCTGCCAATGGGGTTTCTTCAAAAGCCTCTATGGGCATCTTTCTTATTGACTTGGTTTCTTGGGATGGTTAAGAACAGAATCCTGTTGGCTCATCAGGGAACAGGAACAGGCTGGCTGTCAACTCTCTGTGTACCCTCCACCTCCTGAGTGCTGGGACTGCAGGCCTGCACACCACACCACCTAGAACAGAGTACTTTCAAGAAAGATATTCCTTATAAAAGTGTGTGTGTGTGTGTGTGTGTGTGTGTGTGTGTGTGTGTGGTGTGTGTGTGTGTGTGTGGTGTCCACATTATCTCTCCTCCCAAATCTGTGGTATGGGTTTAGGGGGCCATCACCACTCTAGTTCCAGAGGAGGGAGGTGGCAGTCCACGTTGACACTGGAGTAAGAACCCATCACTCAGCACCCTGCCCACCACGTTCCTACCATGTAGAGAGGGAAACTCTGAAATCACCTCACAACCTTTTCCAAGAGAACACCAAGCTTTCTGAGGTGGGTGGCTGCAGTGAGTTGTCACGTCCCCATCCCACCCAGACGGTTTTCTGGAAACCTGGGGTCCTACTGATGCAAACAGGCAGGAACAGGCCGCTGCTCCCTGATTTTACTCAAATCTATGAAGACCGCCCACCAGAAATCGTACTAGGAAAGAGGAATTGTGTCTTTTTGGAACAGTTGACTCACCCTTATCAGGTGGGAAGGGAATCACAACCATCAGACATACAGAAAGGCAGACTCTTCCCCAGACACGCAGAAGGGTGAACAACACAAAAGATCCAACATGGAGGGGCCAGCAAGATGCCAGTCAAGTCATTTGCCACAGAGCCTACTACAGGGGTTCAGCCTCTTGGGGCCCACACGGTAGAAGAAGAGTTGGCTCCACGGGTTCCCTGACTCCACATTTGCACCACAGCACACATGCAGTCACACAGATTCACATATATACAAATATATAAATACATGGACATTTTTAAATAAGCAAGGCCATACCCAGGAGTCCCCTGCCTCAGCATCTGCATGCTGGGGACAAAGTGGTTTCAGAAGCTTTGCCCTGCTCTCAGGCACCATAATAAAGAGAAACGTGGGGACTGGAGAGATGGTTCAGGGGTTAAGAGCACTTGCTGCTCTTCCAGAGGACCTAAATTTGATTCTCAGAATCCACATGGCTGCTCACAACTGCCTATAACTCCAGTTCCAGAGGATCTGACGCCCTCTTCTGACCTCTGTGGGCACTACATGTACATGTTGTGCACTCTGAAGGCGCAAGTACGCATCCGTGTTCACGCACACGCACGTGCGTGCGTGTGCGCACACACATACACACACACACACACACAAATAAATATTTAAAAACAAAAGACAAGCATGGTATGATGAGCTACACCCCCACTCCCTCTCACAGAGCCAGGGGACAAGCACATGGCCTACATTTTCAAGATGAGGACAGAGACCCAAAAACTGGACATTGGCAATGCCCAATTCTCCAACCAAATGCCCACTGTAGTAGACACAAGCCGAGCCAGAGACAGCAAAGGTGGCTTCAAAACCAAAATGGAGCAAAGGGCAGCTCCAGGGAGGCTGGGGGGGAGGGGGGAAAGGTGAACTGGACCTCAGCCTTAAAAGGAAATTCACAGAAGACCATGATCTGTTTTTTGGCATGTAAAATGAACTTTTCTTTCAGCTGGTTATATTCTGGGTTTATTTGCATACTTAAGAGCACAGACAAACCACCTAGCTATGGATGAGGTGGCTTGTCACTCAGTGAAGCGTCAAGGTTACAGATTACTTTATGGAGTGAAGACACATGGTCTGCCCAAGATGGAGCCAGCCCCTGAGTCCAGGTTCACCACGCCCTTCCCACTGGGCTGCAAACAGCAGTCAGTGTTCACCTTGCAGCAGGTTCTTCCTGGGTCATAGTGGGAAGTAAGCAGATACAACATCACCCACAGTCCTGTGAGAGAATCTCCACACATCTCCTTCGCACCTGGGGTGGGTGGCTTCCTCAGCACACCTGGCCTTATCGCCATGGCCTAAGCCAAAAGCATGGCACAGGTGTGGCTGGCCTAGTGAGCTGCAAAGGAAGCCAAAGGGTGGAACAAAGTCTGCCCTCCATGAGGAAAGGAAAGTGTGTGGCAGAAGATAGACGCCAGTAGACAGTCAGTCTGGGACACTGCCACTCATTCATTCACTCAGGAAGCACCACTGTCTACTGTCATCTCTGTGACAAATACGTCCAGTTACATTTACAAAAGAATATCCGGTTTCTCTTGAGATCCCAGGTGGCACTGGGAATCCCAGGTGCTCTCACTGTCAGGGACAGTTAGTTAGTGTGCTCTTGATTACTACACAATGACACGCCTTGCTGTCCTATATCCATCCACAGTAGTGTGGCTTGCCAGGTGCTGCAGGACCTGGCCGGGCCAAGTGGACAGAAGGTGCCCTTCAGCAGACCCAGAGCTCTATTAATAGCATCTGTGTGGGACTCAGGTTACAAATTGGTTCAAATCCACACAAAACTGGCTCCTACAACAGAGGCAATTTCAGAACTTAACTCTGGCCTCATACATGATTTTTATTTTTAAAATGCTGGTATTATAAATGGAAAGGCTATGGTTAAAAGGATGAAAAGGGATATGGCTCCATCCAGGATGGCAACTAGGCATGGGTGTGGGGTGCGGGGTGTAAGGATGTACGGATGTGGGGGTATGGGGGTGTAAGGATGTAGGGATGTGGGGGTGTGGGAGTCTGGGGGTATATGGATGTAGGGGTGTGGGGGTGTGGGGTGCGGGGTGTAAGGATGTAGGGATGTGGGGGTATGGGGGTGTAAGGATGTAGGGATGTGGGGGTATGGGGGTGTAAGGATATAGGGATGTGGGGGTATAGGGGTGTAAGGATGTAGGGATGTGGGGGTGTAGGGGTGTGAGTGTGGAGTAAGGGCTGTGATTTTTTTCTTTTTTTGAGACAGGGTTTCTCTGTGTAGCCCTGGCTGTCCTAGAACTCACTCTGTAGACCAGGCTGGCCTCAAACTCATAGATCCACCTGCCTCTGCTGGGACTAAAGGTGTGCGCCATCCCTGCCTTACTAGTGCTGTGAATCTAAGGGCTAGAAATGTGACGTAAGGATTGAGTGCCTGCCTAACATGTGAGAGGCCCTGGGTTCCAGCCCTGGTACCTCAAAAAACAAAAAAAACCACAAATGTGAATTTCAACTATTCAATATGGTGCCCTAACACAGCACACACTTAAAGCTTAAGATATAATAAATAAATAAATAGATACCATATTCTGGGGATGGAGAACACCATGTTAAAAAAAAGGTGGGTTGTGGTGGTGGCATGAATTTAGCAATCCTGAGGGGCAGAAGTGGAGATAGGAGGATTCCTGAGGCTCAGTGGTCAGCCAGCCTGGCCCACTTGGTGAGTTCTAGGCTGTAGGGAGCTGCCATTCTAAAATGGCACCGACTTCCTAACAGCTTTGCTGTAAACAACTCCATATTTGGCTGTGCTTGCTGGGCTGCGCACCTCGAGGCTTGCGCATGCTCGTATATGGTAATTTGGCCTTATGTCCTCAGCCTATCCCGTGGCTCCCCGTGCTTGCATTCTGGCGGAATCCAATCACAGATTGACCCGTTCGCTTGGTTCCCTATATAAGCAGCGGCCTTTTGGTTCTTGGGGCCCCTCACCTCCCACTCTCCCTCAATCAAGAGGCGCTCCAATAAAGTGTGATTTGAGAAGAATCCTTGAATGGTGGTCGTTCTTCCTCACTGGTCGAGGAGCTCGCTGCACTAGGCTAGTGAGAAACCCTGCCTCAGAGAGAGAGAGAGAGAGAGAGAATGTTGGAGGGTGCTTAAGGAATGACCTCCAAGGTTGTCCTCCGACCTTTACACTTCACACGATAACTCATGCACACATTCACCTACACACAAGAACACACACACAGTTTTTTTTATGATTGTACATTAATGTTGAATTTGGGACAATGTTAAAATGTGGGAATTTTTACTCTTTTCCTAGATTTCTGAATGATGAGAATAAAAAAGCAACATTTTAAACTTTGTAATTTCTAGCTGAGCAGTGGTGGTGCACGCCTTTAATTCCAGCACTTAGGAGGCAGAGGTAGGTGGATCTCTGAGTTCGATCCCAGCCTGATCTACAGAGTTCATTCCAGAACAGCCAGGGCTACACAGAAAAACCCTTTCTCAAAACAAAAAACAAAACAAAACAAAAACAAAATAAATTAATAAAATAATTAAATAAATAAATAAATTTATAATTTCTAATAGTTACCCAGGTGATATAATCTGGTATCAACTAATTCTTACTCAATACAATATAATGTCAATGAGGGGGGGATTACAATTTGTTCACATTTAAGAATCTAAAGAAAAGAATATGTTGAAAGCTACTTATCCAAATTCAGAGTCTTAGGGAAGATGCTCAAAGCCCATATGGTGGGTGCTCTCCTGCAATCCCAGTCCTGGAGAGGCTGGCTCAAGAGCATCCAGGTGAAGAAGCAAAGGAAAGAAGGGGGGGGGGGAGATGTAGAAAGAGAGAGACAGAGAAGGGTAGGTGGGTAGACGTCCAGCTCTTTACCTATCAGGAAAACCAAAATCAAATCCTAAAACACCACTTTACCCTGAAGGATGGCCTAAGCAGTGAGACAGATAATAACAAGTGTTGGCAGGGAAACAGGCAGAATAAGCTCTCTTATACTGCTGGTGAGGATGACAGCGGTATGAGTGGCAT
Source organism: Onychomys torridus (assembly GCF_903995425.1). NCBI lineage: Eukaryota > Metazoa > Chordata > Mammalia > Rodentia > Cricetidae > Onychomys > Onychomys torridus. The sequence goes on along the minus strand of NC_050449.1, from coordinate 113,801,923 downwards.
GGCCGGCCATTTTGGAAAACACCACGGTAGTTCTTCAGAAGGCTAATCAGAGTGAAGTCACCCCACAAATGCTCTCATTCCAAGAGGAAGGAAGATGTGTTACACATAACTTGCTTCTGAATGTTCATGGCAACACAGTAGACAAAAAAGAGAACTAGTGAGAAGATGTGTGATACACACAACGGCTGTTCTCTGCAATAGAAAGGAGCAAAGGACTCAGACACACTGCAACATGGACAAACCTTGGGAACATCAGGCTAAGGAAGACACCAGCTTACAAGGTCTTATGTCATGATTCCATCTCTAGGGAGTATCTCTGGGACTCTAGGCAGTTTCCCTGTACGCTTGGGGTGGTCACAAGACTCTGTCTACAAAATAGAACCAGGCACCAAAAAAAGAAGAGGAGGAGGAAGAGAAGAAGAAAGGGGGAATGGAGGAGGGGAGGGGGAAAGGGCATGGGTACAGGGAGGAGAAGTCGTCTTCTGTACAAGAAGAAAGTTCTCATCTGAAGAAGAAAGTTCTCAGTGTCTCCAGTTCTGGACACACCCCACCGATGTATTATTAACCAATGTCCAGAGATATTCCTGGTGAGAATTCATCTCAAACCTGGGGACGAGTCACCTCTGGCTGACCTGACTGTATCTGTGCAAATGAAAAACACGGCCCACTATTTCCACTTTCCATGATACATAAAGTTCTGTCGCACATCAAACAGCCCCAACATGTCCAACTACACCAAAAAGAAGTACTCAGTAATAAAGAGCAGAAGGTCATTTTAATTATTTTTTAAAATAGTAACTGAGAAGGCTGGAGAGAGGTCACCCTAGGCCCATGTAAAAGCCAGGCACGGTGGCAGCTGGAGAGCCAGGATGGCGGTCCCCACGGCTCAGAGGCCAGTCAGTCCAGCCTACCAATGAGAGATCTTTTCTCAAAAACAAGGTGGAGAGGGACTGAGGAACAGCAGCCTAGGCTAAGATGGGTCTCTACAGACAGGTGTATACACAGATTAGTAGCCAAGTTTCCCATGGGACATTTCTCCCACCAGGAAGCAGGCGAGGTGTGTGAAGTCCCAGGTGGTGGACTGAGGTGTACATATTTGGTTACTACAACGAAACGATCAAGGCTGGGCAGCTTATTCTGTGGGTCACAGTTCTCAAGGCTCCATGTTCAAAATTGAGCAGCCCTTGTTGTGGGTCTCAAAGGAGCTCAGGGGTCTCTTCACACATTCCATAGGCCATACCTCTTAAACATCTAACCACTCCTCACATCATCATATTGGGAACCGAGCCTCCAACCAAGAGTGAGGACACATTCACACCACAGTGTCCGGGTCACTCCTCACCCACCTGTGTTTATCCATGATTCTAGACTAAAGTGGAAGCTACCTGCTATCCAGTTTGCATTTGCCCTGTCTTGCCTCAGTTTACCAAGCTGACACCAGACAAGGCAGGGGGGAGCAAGCTGGGCCAGACCCAATTCTCCAGCCAAAGGGTATACTAAGGACTAAGTCACTCCACAAGTACTAACTGATTATGCCAAGGTGCTTAGCACAGTACTTGATACACAATAAGCACATGATGAATGCTAGCTGTCGTTATTGTTGCAGAAGTGCATCCCTTAGCATGTGCTCCCAGACACAAACACACCCCCACCACCCCTCCTCCCCTCGCCAACAATCCCACCCCATATTCTGGCTTTGGCGGTCTCTCAGACTGCATCTCAGGGACTTAGACTGATGACTCTCCTTTATCCCCACAATGAAAAGCCCAGCCAGGCTATCACAGTACGCTAACAGTCACCATGAGATAAAATCAGGCAGACATCACCCATAAGGCCTACGGGTGGACACAGATGGAGAAGAAAGACCTCATTGTTTGCGCACAGCCTGGGGAACAAGAATGCTGAGAAGCAGACATTGTTTAGAGGAAGAATCTGCAGGCTCAGTGCCAGCAGTGAGAGAGCAGCAGCCCTGAGCCCTGTGGAGCCAGGGAATCCAGGCAGGGGAGTGGCTCCCGAGGAGAGGCTCCTACAGGGTCGCCCCAAACACTGTGGGATGCTGACTGCTGCAGGGTCAGGACCCTGGCCCAACTCCCTCTGGGCCCAGGGCCCTGGATGAATGCGGTGCGAAGGGTCCTCCCCTGTGACAGAGTGCGCCGCGGTGTTCATCCCTGGACTGAACCTCAGAACGCAACCTTGGCCATCATGGGCACCTCCACACAGACCCTATTCCCTCTCATTCAATGACAAGATGGACTCATGTGCCAGGCAGGGTGCAGGTCTGTCCTCCAAGTGCTCAGGAAGTAGAATAAGGAGAGTAAGAAGTTCAGGTTTATTCTGGGCTACAGAGTGATTTCAAGGTCAGTCTGGGACAGGAAGGAAGAAGGGGAGGGAGGGAGGAAGAAGTGAAGGAGGAGGAGAAGGAGGGGAGGGAGGAGGGGGGACAGGGGGAAGGATGGCAAGAAAGAAGGGGGAGAGAAAAAGGCGGAGTCACGTTGTGAATCCAAGGGACTGCTGTCCTAAACCAGAGGGACAACACTCCAGCAAAGGCAGGAGGAATTTTCCAGCGTTGGGAGGGACTGCCCTGGAGAGGCCTTAGAGGAGCTCTCCACACCTCCTTCCAGACTTGGGCAGAGGAACCCCTCACCCCGGAAGCTCCACTCTTCACCCACCTGCAAGACCACTGAACCCAAGAAGTAGACAATGGACACACATGCACATGTACACACACCACACATGCTTACACATTCACACACACCCACAAGCACATACATACAAAGCACGCACACGCACACACACCCCAGAAGCCTTGTGAAACACAGATGCTGAGCCCTACCCAGGTCAAGGAAGTCTAAGTAAAGCCAAAACACTTGGTTTGGGTTAGTTTGTTTTTGAGACAGTTTCTCGTGTAGATCAGGCTGGCCTCAAACTCCCTAAGTAGCTGAGGGTAACTTTCAACTTCTGATCTTCCTGCCTATACTTTCCAAGTGCCAGGATTACAGGGACTAGGACACCACGTCTGGTTTATATGAAGATGCTGACGAGACCCAGGACTTCATGCATGCTAGGCAAGCAATCTACCAACTGAGCCATATTCCCAGCCCAAGAATCTGATGGTCTCTGAGGTGATGCTGACGATGCTGGGACCCTGAGACCACTGCCCAGCAGTAGCAGTTAGCCCATATCCCACACTCCAACAGAGGTCAGACACCATCCCCTCATTGCACCCCATTTCCGAGAGGGGCAGTTCTATTACTTTTACTCAGCTTGACTCCTCATGTGCCTGGACTGCACCGATGCTCCTTGTGTGTTCCAGAGTCTGTAGCAATCATCACTCAAAGCCAGGTATGCTCTAAGTATCACGCTGCAAAAGCATGAGGTAGCTGTGATCACAAGAGAACGGTCGGGAAGGGGAGACTTTTAATAGAAAACAGTCTCAGCGACACACGCCTGGAGAGCCACCAGGCTCTGAAAGCAGAATGAAGCAGCCAGACCTCCACCGCATCCTGTGCTCCCATGTCTCTGGTCAACCTGCACCTTCTGTCCTTTCTCACACCTGCAGTGGCCACCGGGGTCCTCCTCTAGGAGCCTTTGCTGGCTGGTTCAGCCCACGAAGGTGCTGGGCAAATGGACAGGCATTGACTACTCAAGCCAGGGCAATAGCAGGACGTAGACTAAAGGGAGCAAGGAACAGTGAAAGTGAAGCCCAGGCTGGAGACAAACCCGGACCTTGGCACAGGTGTAATGCCATGGCCACCTGAGTGGAAAGAGACACAGAAAGGAGTCTCCCTGCTGAAGTGTCAAAAGAAACAATAACTAAAGACCCACACACTCTGGCTTTCACAGAGGTTAACTCATCAAGGCCAAGGAAAGCCATTGGGAGCTCCAGCGATGAGGAGCTAGGATGCATGGGGCCCAAGGCCTGTAGCTCATGTGGCCAACCCAGAAAAACATAGGTGGCAGCTGCCATGATCCCAGCTAAATGAACCTTGTTAGCTCTCTGTACATAGAAAAAATTGAGTGGGTAAGCTGCTTGCTGCAGGCATGGGGACCTCAATTCAGAACCACAGCATCCAAGGGAATCAGGCTGAGCGCAGAAGCACAAGCTGGTAACCACAGCTCTGAGGAGGGAGGTGGACCCATCCCAGGGCTCACCGGCCAGCCAGTCTCACAAAATTACTGAGCTCCAGGTTCAGGTGGAGAGCAATAGAAGAGAGATACCATGCACTGACCTCTGGCTGGCTGTCCCATGTGCATAGAGACAGAGATGAAAAGAAACACAGAGACAGAGAGAGATAAGAGAAAGACAGACAGACAAGTCTGCCAGGGGGCCCCTTCAGCTTCACTTAACTCTCAGGAGACCATTAAAAAGGCATTTAAAAGCACAGAGTAAGCTGTGCAGTGGTGGTACATGCCTGCAGAGGCAGGCTGATCTCTGAGTTCAAGGCTAGCCTGGTCTACAGAGAAAACCTGTCTTCAAAAACCTAAAACCTGCTGGGCACTAGTGGCGCATGCCTTTAACCCCAGCACTCGGGAGGCAGAGGCAGGCGGATCTCTGTGAGTTCAAGGCCAGCCTGGTCTACAGAGTGAGTTCCAGGAAAGGCGCAAGGCTACACAGAGAAACCCTGTCTCAAAAAACCAAAAAGAAAAAAAAAAAGAAAGAAAAAAACAAACAAACAAACAAACACCTAAAACCCAAACTAAACCAAATAAAAACAAACCAAAACATGAAGTAAAGCCTGTGAGAGAGAACAAACACCTTTGACACATTTTTGAACCACGAAAAGCCACTAAAGACAAAGCCTGAGCTGCCTGGGAGGAGCGAGGACCTTCAGGACCTGGGAGACTGTGCTTTGGAGGTGCTGAGAAGAACCGGAGCTACACCCTGAGGGAAGGACTGGCCTGGAGGCCACGTAAAAGAGCACTGAGCCACCATTCCAGCTTCTGAAGGGCCTCATCGCCTCTAGGAACACCTGGGCCACGGTCCAGCAGGAACTGGAGATGCAGCTGAAATGGAGTCTGTGGGCTCTGCAACACCAGACACAAAAGAAGCAAGGGGCTGGGGAGAGGGCGGGGTGGAAAGGAGATGGGGTGAGGAGAGGGCGGGGCTGGGGCATAACTCAGTGTAAAGCTTTTGCTCAGCATACACTAGACCCTGGGCTGGATCCCTAGCACTGTAAGATACAATTAAAGAGTAAAATAAGGGCTGGAGAGATGGCTCAGAGGTAAAGAGCACTGACTTGCTCTTCCAGAAGTCCTGAGTTCAATTCCCAGCAACCACATGGTGGCTCACAACCATCTGTAATGAGACCTGGTGCCCTCTTCTGACCTGCAGTCATACAGGCTGTATACATAATAAATAAATAAATCTTTAAAAAAAAAGAGTAAAATAAGTAAAAAGGTAGGCCTAACACAGGGTACATGTAAATCTATATACTTGACATGTGAGGCCAGGCAGTCACTCGCTGTACACCCCTTCCCTTGCACAAATCAAACACAGAAGAGGCAGAAAGGATACAGGAGGCATCCTCTTGGGGAACTCACCAGTCTCAGATAAAACTACTACCAGCCACTCCCAGAACTCCCAGTGAAAATCCGCTGAGTGCCTTCTCAGTCAAGGCAGGGCAGAGCTTGCAGCCACCAGCTCCATTCTGCTCTCACAGATCTCTGGGAAGTCTCAGACATTTGGAGAAACCCTTGAGGTTACAGACACTGAAGACAACAGAAAGATAGAACTCAAGATCAGAGACAATACAGACAACAGAAGCCAACTTCAAAACATTATCCTTATGCCTTCAGGGACAGGAGACTCACCAGCAAAGAACAATCAACTACTACTCCCAAAGAAATGCCTGGAAGGACTTTTGGAAGATGGGAGAGCTTTTAGGAACTGGCAGTTTGAGGGTCTGGGGAGAGAGCTTGCAAACACGAGGACCTGAGTTCAGATCCCTAGACCACACTATAAAGGCTGGCCACTGCTACCTGGGCCTGTAGCCCCAGCACTGGGGGGCAGGTAAAGGTAGATCCAGACAGTCACCTAGGCAACAGGAAGCTTCTAGACCCTGTCACAGGCCAGTGAATGACAAGAAGACATCTTTCTCCTGCATGCTAAGACTACAGGTGTGCACCAACACACTCAATTGTACGTGGTGCTGAGTGTGGAGCCCAGGGCCTCATGCATGCTAGGCAAGCACTCAGCCAACTGGTCTATACCTCCAGCCCCAAAGTAAACCTAATGAGTCTGCTTCTCTACCTTCTGGGATGGACTACACAGTTGGCTTTAATGGGCACACAAACTTGTAATGCTTCTTTGAAGCACCTGATAACAATTCAGATATAAACTAAACACAGGCTTTTCAAATCACTTTGCTTTATAGAAATAATAATCTAATACTTGGCTGCATTTAATGAATGAATTTGACTCTATTGAGTGTTATCCTGGGTTATGTGAGGTGAGCATAGGGATATTGAATTTCAGTAAAAATCTTCAATGTTCTATCACCCCTAAAAAACAAAACAAAACAAAAAAAAAAACAAGTAAACTAAGGCAAGCCTACTACAAAGTGCCTGTGACAGGGTATGAGGATGTGTGTAGATTTCTAGGCACTACAGAAACACCAAAGCTGAAGATACTTGGGATCAAAAACCAAAAAGCAGGGCTGGAGAGATGGCCAAGTGGTTAACAGCACTCACTGGGCCTGTGTTCAGTTCCCGGCACCCACGTGGTGGCTCATAACTATCTGTAATTCCAGTTCCAGGGGCTCTGATGCCCTCGCTGGCCTCCACAGGCACTGCATAATGCAGGCAAACATACACAAAATAAAGAATCAACAACCATACACTTACTGAACAAGAGGAGACTAAAGAAGTAGCACAGAGATGATCCCCTGGTGTGTACAGGGCTGTTATGAGTCTTAAGGGAAAGTGGACATTTCTACCCACCCACCTCTATAAACGCTGTAAATTCTAGCAGCTGCATCTCGACTACTTCAAGCCTCACTAGGAAATGGCAAGCACATCCTCCCATCAGAGGGCCTGCACCCTGTAGCTCCCTCTTCCCAGGAGCAGGGGCACTGGGCTACGACACTGCAGACTCTGGCTGTTTATCCTCATAGCTTGTGACTTGGTCCTGGGAACCTTCTGATCTGGTTATAAAGAGCAAAGATGCATACTTAAACAGATGTCATGCTCTATGATGTGAACTCCCAATCGTAGAAATCTGTAGGAAACATAGATGTCTGTTTGAGAAACATACTGCCTCACAATTTAAGATTGCCAGCTCCAACCTCCTGATAGAAAAAAAAATTTTTTTAATCTTTTAAAACCACACTGGTGTTGGCTGAAAGATGTCTCAGTCAGTCAAATTCTTGCTTGCAAGCATGAGAACCTGAGTTCAGATCCCCAGCCCTTGTGTACTAAGCCAGGCACGTGCAGCCCACACCTGTAACCCAGTGCTGAGGATTCCTGGGGCTTGCTGGCCAGCCAGTCTAGCAGTCAGTGAGAGGCTCAGGCTCAAAAAAAAAATAAGGTGGAGGTGCATGGTAAGTGCACACCTTTAATCCCAGCATTCTAGAGGGAGAGGCAAGCAGATTCTGAATTTAAGGGCCAGCCTGGTCTACAGAGTGAGTTCTAGGACAGCCAGGGCTATAAAGAAAGGCTCTGTCTCAAACATAAAATAAAATAAAGATGGAGAGTAGGAGAGGACACCTGATGCTGTCCTCTGGCCTCCACATGCATGCACACATATATGAACACATGAACATAAACACACACCTGTAACACACATATACACTGAGAGGTTTTATTTCCTCGAATTAAGTTGGCTGATGCTCACCTGGCAGGCAGGAAGCCCTGGGTTCCACCCCCAGCTCTGCATAAACCAAGAGTAGCTGCCCACACCTGTAATCCCAGAATGCAGGAGGTGAACTCAAGAGGATCAGAAGTGGAAGGCTATCCTTGGCTACTTACTAAGTTTGAGGCCAGCCAGGACTTTACTAGACCCTGTCTCTCAAAAAAGCTCAGAAAGCACTACCACAGCACTGGCAGGGCTCCCAGTCACTCAAGAACCAAGTAATCAAGTTTTAAAAAACTGAAAAAATGAATCTCATAGTCTTTTAAGAAAGTTAAAGATTTTTGCATTCCTTAGCTGAATGCAGCTGCATGGGGCTGATAATGTTGAACACACCTGGTTCTGAAATGCAACTGGAACACTATCAGCTCTCGGTGGCTCAGCAGGCAAACCATTCCCTCATAGCCTGAGTTCAACTCCAGACCCCACAGTGGAAGAAGAGAGTTGTGGAGGAGAAAGAAAGAGGAGAACATTGGAGGTCAAAGTTGCCCTCTGACCTCCGCATGCACACTGTGGTGCATACATTCAATAATAAAACTGTTCTAAATTCCTCTATCTGTTTTACGATTCCAGCTCTAAGCCAGCCCAGGGCTAGGCACCTGGAAAGCGGAGTTCTTTCCTGGCCAAGGACATCTGGGTGCAACAAGGGAAGACAAGCAGCTGGTCTGTGGACCACCTGTTCATCCCAAACCAGCACCCGGGACCAGCACCAAGGGCCATGACCGGATGACCAAACCTCAGAACTTGGGCTGCAGCACTTACTGTATTTTATTTTGATCCATTAAAAAGTATCTTCAGTTGGGCCTGCTGACGCATGCTTAATCCCAGCATTTGGGTGGAGGCACAAGGCTAAATTCAAGGTCACCATCACAGCATAGTTTGAGGCCAGCCTGGGCTACATGAGACCTTGTCTCAAAACAACAACCAAAAATAGTAATAATTTCAGCCAGGTGTAGCGTTACACATCTGCAATCCCAAACTCAAGAGGCTGAGGCAGGAGAATTGCTGGTAGTATGAGGCCAGCCTGGGCTAGATACTAAACAGGCCAGCCATAGCTACACAGGGAGGCTGTCAAGGATAAAGTAAATAATAATAATTTTTAAAAGTAAAAGTCCTCCCACCAACCAACAGGCATTTGGAAAGTGTGGGGAGGAGGGGGGGACGGGAGGCTCTTTGTCAACACACCAACTGTCCTTAACAGGCCAAACTGCTGTCCTCTTTCAAACCGTGAGGGGCTCTGCCACCCTAACAGGCTAAATCCTACAGACCACCTTTTCAGCATGAAAACAAGGGTCCCTTGTACTTCCTTCCCACCACAAGACAGAAACCAAACCAGAAGTCTGGCTTCAGAGAGAAGCACAGACAGGAAGCCAGACACAACCGTCAGGAGCTGTGAGGCCTGCTCTCAGGGCAAGTACATGTGAGTGTACGTGTGCATGTGTGTGTGTTCGTGCATGCCTGCATGTGTGTGGGTAGGGGGATGGGGGTGTGTGCAGGGCAGGGGTCATGCTAAGGACAAAGGTCTCCCAAGACTGGGGAGAAAAGGAGAAATGAGAGAGGAACACAAGAAGGAGGGACCAGAGAAACAGAGTGGGGGGAGACAGGGCAGGGGAAGGAGCAGGGTGTGGGGGAGGGGAGAGTGACAAGCAGGGCAGACAGCCTGAGGCAGACAGCTGCATGCCTGCCAGGGTTGCTAAGCTGCAGCCTCCTGCCCACAACAACTAAACTTTCTCCAGGAGCTGGTCACAATTTCAAAGCTTCCCTAAGGGGGGCAGGGGTTAGAGAGCTCTCAGAGTCAACACAGAAGGGGCCTTCCTGGTGGACTTCAAGTCTGGCCGCAGTGGCTCCTAATAGGGAGCCAAGTCCCAGACAGTGCCACACCACCACCACCACCACCACCACCACACCACCACCACCACCACACCACCACCACCACCACACCACCACCACCACCACCACCACCACCACCACCACCACACCACCACCACCACACCACCACCACCACCACACCACCACCACCACCACCAGCCACAGTTAGAACTGTAGCCTGGTTTGATCCCCAGTAAAAATTAGGTGTGTGTGTGTGTGTGTGTGTGTGTGTGTGTGTGTGTGTGTGTTTGCCTGCCTGTCTTCACTTTCAAAGGTTCAGGGTCCAAAAGAAAATGAAGAGTGGGTTTAATGGAAATCTATTTTCAATTCATGAAAGCCCTGAGAAATAGTATTTTAAAAACAAGCAATGAAGAAAATTCAAAAACATCATTAGGGGCTGGAGAGAAGGCTCAATGGCTAAAAGCACTTGACTGCTCTTCCAAAAGTCCTGAGTTCAATTCCCAGCAACCGCATGGTGCCTTACAACCATCTATAATGAGATCTGATTCCCTCTTCTGGGGTGCATGAAGACAGAACACTCATACACATAAAATAAATAAATGAACCTTAAAAAAAATCATTAATAACATAAAAACATCAAAGAGCATATGACTGTGTCAGTAAAGAAAGCATTTGAAGTAGAAGGCCACATTTTCCCATCCTTAATGGGGCATCTGTGACTTCACAGCCAACAGGACATCTACTCCTGAGATCAGGGACAAGATAAAGCTGTCCGTGCACTCTTGCCTAATTCACTCAGCATCCAACCACGGTTCTGGCCACAATCTAGCAATTACACAAAAATAAAAAAGTCACTCATACTAGAAGGTAGGCGACACCATCTACACAGAAAAGCCCGTGGCGCATGCTGACCGTCCCAGCATTCACGAGGTGGGGGACAGGAAGGCTGCAATTACAGGCCAGCCTGGCTATAAAGCAACCTCCAGACCAGCAGAGGCTACTTAGGAAACCCTGTCTCAAAAATCCACAGCTGTGCTGGGCATGGCAGCACAGACCTTTAATCCCATTGCTTGGGAGGCAGAGGCAGGTGGATCTCTGTGAGTTCCAGGGCAGCCAGAGATACATAGTGAGACCCTGTCTCAAAAAATAAGGAGCTAGAGAGATGATACAGTGCTTAAGAACACTGAATGCTTTTCCAGAGGACCTGGGATTCAATTCCCAGCATCCACATGGCAGCTAAGAACCATCGGGATCTCCAGTCCAGGGGCTCTGATGCCCTCTTCTGGCCTGCACAGGTACTGTAGGTACATGGTGCAGGAACATACCAGCATGCAAATCACCAATACACATAAATATTAGTAAATCTGTCGGGCGGTGGTGGGGCACGTCTTTAATCCTAGCACTCAGGAGGCAGAGGCAGGTGGATCTCTGTGAGTTTGAGTCCAGCCTGGTCTACAGAACGAGATCCAGACAAGCACCACAATTACAGAGAAACCCTGTCTCGAAACGTGCCCTCCCCCCCCCCGCAAAAGTAAATCTTTAAAAAATAAAATAAAATAAATAATCCAAGGGCTGGGGGTGTGGGTTAATATAGAATACACATACGAGTAAGGCTCTGTGTTCTCTCCACATAGAAGGCAGGAAAAGACAACAGGAAAAGGAAAAGGAAGAGAGAAAGTTATTAGAGCAAACACAGGGTTCAGCAAAGCGGCAGTAAACAAATCAGTTGTTTCACGCATTTCAAAAACAAAACTCAGAAAACCGTTCCCTTTATAATATTCCTCAAAAGAAAAGCCTTAGATGTAAACCCAGTGAAGTACGATGCTCAGTGTCCTACAGACTACAGACTTTGCAGACAGAGATCAAGACACGTTCAAGCTGAGGGAGGACAGAAAGATGACAATGTCAGGGGCTTGGAAAGTGGATCTGCACACTTCATGCAACTCCCACGGAAACCCACAGGCCATTAAAATTCACACCTTGCAAACACAAGGACCTGAGTTCATTCACTCCCCGAACCCACACTTTTAAGAAAGCTAGTGTGATGGAGTGAGCTTTTTTTGGTTTTGGTTTTGGTTTTTTTTGTTTTTGTTTTTGTTGTTGTTGTGTTTTTTTGTTTTGTTTGTTTGTTTTGGTTTTTGGTTTTTGGTTTTTTTGAGACAGGATTTCTCTGTGTAGTTTTGGTGCCTGTCTGGATCTCATTCTGTAGACCAGGCTGGCCTCAAACTCAAAGAGATCCTCCTGGCTCTGCCTCCTGAGTGCTGGGATTAAAGGTGTGCACCACCGCTGCCCAACTGGACTGTGTTTTTAATCCCACGGCTAGGCAGACGGAGTTAGGAGGTCCCTGGGGCTCACCAGACATCTAGCCTAGTGAGAGATCCTTGGTGACATCTGAACAGGAAAATGCCTGAAGGTGACTGACCTCAAAACCCAAGTACATGCATACCTGCACGAGAGAGAGAAAGAGAGAGAGAGAGAGAGAGAGAGAGAGAGAGAGAGAGAGAAGGCACACACATTTGAAAGTGTAAGGCATGAGAATAGACAAAATGATCATGATGAACAAAGCTAGAAGACTCCCACTGCCCGCTCTGCCTGCTCCAGAGCCGAGGCATCCAGAGTGCCACCTCACCATGCAGTGCAGATCAATGGAACTGCTCTGACCACTAAAAATAACCCCTTATTTTCAGCTTTTCAGTAAGACAATCAACATGGAAGAAGAATTCTCAACAAAAGGTGCTAGGACAATCAGAAGTGTGTAAAACCAGGCATGTGTGCAAACTGCAAAGCCTACTTGGGAGGTGGAGGAGCAGAGGTCCAGAGTCATTCTGGACTACACAGTGAGTTTAGAGCCAGCCTGGGCTATGCAGCCCCATAGTAGCCCAGTGCACAGACCTGAGTGGTGCCGCTGTATCACAGACAAACCTGCATTAATGTTTAATCTTCAGTCTACAGAACTGGACGGTAAGCGCTACAGAGCAGGAGCTGTGTCTGCTCATCACTCCCAGACTCGCCCCAGACCCCACCTCCACATCCCTTCAGCACTTCACTGAGAGCGCAGGACAGACAGGCCCCTGACCTCCCACCACTTTCAGAAGGAAGAGGGAAGGCCAGTCCATCGAGATGAATGCTGTCTCACTCATGTTCCTCACCCATCCATCATTCACGTCCTGAAACTCCCAAAGCAGCTTGTTTTGTATCACAATGTACTAACAGTACATGTCTGGAATTCCACAGTGATATCTCAGCAATGGCTGGGTTATACTCAAAGTGGTAGGAACTCCCTAGAAGGCTAAAAGACACTGCAGTGCACACAGTCTGCCCTGGCAGGCCTCTTCTTCTCAAGAGCCATTTCTAAAATGTCACAAATGTGGGCTGGGGAGCTAGCTCAGTCAGTAACATGTCTGCCACACAGACATGAGGACCTGAATTCAATCACCCAGAGCACATATAAAAATTCTGGGTGCACACCTGTAATCTCACTACTGAAGAGGTGGACAGGAGAGTCGCCTGAGCCAGTCTAGTGAATCAGGAAGCTCCAGGTTCAGTGAGAGACCCTGCCTCAAAAAGCAGGGTGGTGTGATGGTGGCAGGGTGCCTCCACAGACAAAGGCACCTGCCACCAAACCTGACAACCTGAAGAAGAGAACTGACTCCCAAAAGATGCTCTCAGACTGCTGGGGATGCTGTGAATGTTTGCTCTGATTGATTGATAAATAAAACGCTGATTGGCCAGTAGCCAGGCAGGAAGTATAGGCGGGACAAGAGAATTCTGGGAACAGGAAGGCTAAGTCGCCATCCAGACATAGAGGAAGCGAGATGTAAAAGTACTGGTAAGCCACAAGCCATGTGGCAACTTACAGATTAATAGAAATGGGTTAAGATGTAAGAGCTAGTCAATAGTTAGCCTGAGCTAATGGCCAAGCAGTTTTAATTAATATGATCTTCTGAGTGATTATTTTATAAGTGGGCTGTAGAATTGTGGGGGCCCAAGTGGGACTGGAGAAAACTTCAACTACATCAGACCTCCACTCATGTTCCATGGTGCGTGCGCGCACGCGCGCGCACACACACACACACACACACACACACAAATTTTAAAAAAGTCAAAAAAAAATTTAAACTCCAAAGTGGAGAAGAACTTGAGAAGACGGCCAACGTTGAGACCTTTGGTCTACACACATAAGAACACACAGGAGCACACATAATAAACAAATGAATATTCACAAATGTGTGGGGACCAAGCATGGTAAAGCCACAGAGAAAGCCTGCTCGATGGGCCAGCTTCCAACCCCCAGAGTGTGCATTTCCACTCCCCATGGCAGAAATGGGCAGAATAAGAACAACTCAAACCTAAGAGAAGACACTTTGAGCATCATGAAAATCAAAAGCCAGGGAAAGTGCCTCCTATGTGCAGGTTCCACCATGAACCACGGCTGCTGAGAGCCCAGAGCCAATGAGCCAGCCCCAGCCAGCCCTCACAGGACGTATATGCTTCTGAGCAATGATCTCATCCACTTCTGCCCTGTATGACAAGGGCAGGAATGGCCCTTCCAGTGAAGTGCTAGATGCTGGATCGGCCACCTGGGTGTCCCCTGCTGACCAGTGTCATCTCTTACCATGGTCTTTACATTCAAGTGGCCACAGACAAAAATAGCAGCTGAGCCACTGTCAAAATGCTGATCCCGACAGGCCACCTGGGGTCAGACAGAGCCTCCTCGCCAACTCCAGGTCAACCCTCAAAGGCAAGCAGGAGTCAGCTAGGTTGCCAGAATGGGATGTGCTGAGAAGGGGGGCAGGGGGCACAGGGGAACAGGCAGAAAGGAAGTCTGGAGGACAGAAAGCAGGCCTGGGTGGGGAACTGAAAAGGCCTGAACAGCTGCAGCAAGTGGGAGCGATGGCAGCTCCCTTCTGAGCCCGGGGGAGTTCTAAGTTTGTTTTAAGCATAGGAAAGACGGTAGGTTTACACTTCAGGTCATATTATCTTAGCACCTGGGAGGTGGAGTTCGAGGTCATCCTGAGCTATATAAGGAGACCCTCTCTCCACCCATCCAAAGAGCCAACCCAGGGGGGCAAGCAGACAACCTGGGGGCTCCTGACCAGAGAGGCAGGTATGGGAGGACAGGAAGGTTAGGGGAAGGGCCTGGCCCCACCTGTACTGGCAGACTGATCCCTCTTTCAGGAAAGGGAACAGGCAGCATCTAGCCCATCGTCCACCCTACAGCTGAGGGGCACAGTGAGCCATGCTCTCACTTGGATCCAGAAAGCCCCCCAAAACGAGTGTTAAAAACCACAGGACCCCTGGGAGATGGTGGGGTCTAATAGGAAGCCTTGGGGTGTCAGGAGTGTGACATCAGTGGATGGAGGAACCAGGGCTCTCCTCTCCTGCCAGTTCCCACCGTGGTACACAGCCACTGGCTAAATGACCACAAACTGAGGCTCTTAACTATGAGCCAGAATAAATCATCCATCTTAATAAGTCGATTGTTTCAGAAATTCTGCTATATCACAGAGGCTGGTGACAGAAGGATACACTGCTGCAAACTCCATGATCAGGTCTGAGTTAAGAACTAGGTACTGGGCTGGAGAGATGGCTCAGAGGTTAAGAACACTGACTGCTCTTCCAGAGGTCCTGAGTTCAATTCCCAGCAACCACATGGTGGCTAACAACCATCTATAATGGGATCTGGTGCCCTCTTTTGGCCTGCAGAATACATCTGTAAACATAATAAATGAAGGAGAAGAACTAGGTACAAACACCAGGTGCTGGTGGCGAACACCTTTAATCTCAGCACTCAGGAGGCAGAGCCAGGTGGATCTCTGTGAGTTCGAGGAGCAAGATCCAGGACAGGCACCAAAACTACACAGAGAAACGCTGTCTCAAAACACCAGCACGCATGATACAAACGGGGCATGGTAGCAAACTCAGGTAATCGGACATGTAGGCAGCAGAGGCAGGGGAGTTGTGAGCTGCCAATGATCATGAACAAGGCTGACTCCCGCATCTCCCTGTCTCACTGCTGTGAACAGGTCACCTGCACAGCCTTATTCTGTGCATGGAGATATCAAGGCTCACTGGCTAAGAACTCCACAAGATCACACAGCCTACCCTGGCTGCACCTAGGATTGGAGGTCCCAGCTTCCTGACTCCAAAGTGGAGACTGTGGAGGCCACAGTCACTGGGAGACAGGGTAGATTGCATTATTTATGGTCCAGCAATCACTTATCCCCATTCCAAAGCCCCTAATTGCAGCTCACACCACTCACGAGGAGGAGGGTCAGGGCCCTGGTGGCTGGGTAATGAGCAGCTGCCCTGTGGAAAGCCTTCCTGTGCTGGCTGAGATGGACCAGTGAGGCTGCACTAATTACTTCAAGTCTGTTCACAGGCACCCAGAACTGGGAAAGTGAGTACTTCCAGAGCAAGCACACCCCGCTGTCAGCGTCTAAGAGAATGCTGGGAAAGCTGCACCTCCAGCAGGGCCTGCACTCACTCGCTGTCTCGGGCTCTTCATTATGAGAAAGGCAGAGGCTGTCACATTTAGTTCAAGATAAAATGTTGAATGAATGGTCTTGGGAACAACAAGACCCAGGAGAGACTACGAGGAGAGGGCTAGCTCTCTTCCTTTGTTCTGAGACAGGGGTCTAATGTAGCCCAGGTGGGACTCCAGCCCTCTGAGGCCAGCGCCAAGGTTCCTGTGTGCCCATCACAGTGCTGGGGATCAAACCCAGGGCCTCTGGTGCCCTAGACCGGCACTCAACCCACAAAGCTGTAGCCACAGCACCCCAGGAAGAAATGAAAACTGAAACAGACCACACCTAACAGTGAACACATGAGGTGAAGGCCCAACATAGTTCTCAAAAATTTGGGGTTATCAGGAAATTTGGTTATCAGGAAAACAAGTTCTGGAGTTCTTTAGAGTTTGGAAAGAATGTTTTTTTGGATGTCATACTCCTAAGTTTATTTGAGCAAAATCTTAGCGAAGCCCAGGTAGGGGCAGAAGGGTGGAGAGAGGAAGGCTAACAGGACAGGGAAGGGCAAGGAAAAACTCCCTGTGCTCCTAACGGCAGGTAACCCTGTCAGACATGACCGATGTTTAGAAGGAGCTAGTTGGGGAGATCCTGGATGCTCCCAATTGTCCAACCAAAACCAACTTAACAGAGGAGAGTTTACTGCAGCTTGAATAGTCAGCACTGAGCAAAGTCAGGGCGGGACAGAAGAGCAGCCACAGAGGACGCTGCTGCTGGCTTCCTCTCAGCTCATGCTCAGCTAACCTGCTCATACAGCCCAGGCCCACCGGCCTAGGGATGGTGCTGCCACCATGGGCTGTGCCCCCTCCCACATCAGTCAAGACAATCCTCAGAAACATGCCCACAGGCCACTCAAATAGAGGCAGTTCTTCAAGTGAGATCCCCTTTCCAGGTGATTCTAGTTTGTGCAAAGTTGACAATAAAAACAAACCAGAAACCCACTAGAAGATGTGCTGTCCAAGCATGGCAGTTATACCAGCTATCCTCACCTGACCAATGCACATGTGGATTAAAGGGGGGAGGGAAGAGAAGAGGAGGGGGGTGGGCGGGCATAGTGGCACATGCTTTTAATCTCAGAACTCAGGAGGCAGAAGTAGACAGATCTCTGTGAGTTCACCCTAATCCCAACCCTGAGTCCAGTCTGGCCTACATAGTGAGTTCCAGGCCAGCCAGAGATACACTGAGACCCTGTCTCAATCAATCAATCAATCAATCAATACACATGCATATTTTTTAAAAAGAAAATTGGCAATTCACACGATCATCACAGGGCAAAGGGTAGTCTTTTAGCCCAGAGAAGATTCCCCTACCTCCACCCTGGTCTTGTCTGGGAAGCAACAGGACATTCTGTCCCCTCACTGGCCTCCCAAGGAGGAGCCTTGGGGCCCAGGAATGAATCTGCATCCCTTGCTGAGGTAAGGCAGGTGATGATGAGCTTCTAGCAAACTAGCTGAGTTTTCCACAGCTGGCTGGTTGCTGAGCCTTACTGGGACCGCATGATTGCCATGCCTTGAGGAAAACGGCACTGTGCCTTGAGGAAGGTGCAGGCTCGCCTCAGGCAACCAGGTTCTAGTTTACAGAATAATGGTTAAATGTAGTAAATTTTTATGTTTTTTATATGTTTGTTGGGTTTTTCTTTGTTTTGTCTTTGTTTTGTTGTTGTTGTTGTTTTGAAGCAGGCTCCTATGTATCTCAGGCTGGCTTCAAGCTCAATGTACTCAAGGGTGACCTTGAACTGGAAATTCTCCTGTCTCCACTTCCTGAGTTCCCTCACCGCCACGCCCAGTTTATGTGGTTGCTGGGGATCAAACTCAGGGCTGCATGTAAGCTAAACAGGCACACTGTGGACTGCACCACATTCCCAGCCCCCAGGGTGAGGCGCAAAGTCACAGTACACAAGAAAAGCCATCACCGAGCCACTGAGAATCTCTGGAAAGCTTTCAACTTAGGTCGGCTGACACCAGCTGTCATTGCTAATGCAGCACTCTGTCCTTTCCCTGTCTGTGATGTGCTCAACGGTCGCCTCATGATCCTCAGTGAAGGAGGAAGTCCAAGATTTTCTCTTCTTCCTTCAAGAAAACTTTTTTTTTTTCTACATTTGTTCCTTAATTTCACTCCGTTGTTGTGATAAGACACCCTGACCAAAAGCAACCTGGGAGAGGAAAGAGCTTCTGTGGCTTACACTTCCAGGCCACAGTCCATCACTGAGGAAAGCCACAGCAGGAATTCATGCAGAGGCCACAGAGGGACACTGTTAGCTGGCTCACTCTCTGGCTCATGCTCAACTAGCCTTCTTACACAACCCAGGACTACTGCCCAGGGAATGGTGCCGCCCTAAGTGGGCTCAGTCTCTTGTATCAACTGAAATGGGCCAGTCTGATCCAACAGAGGCTTTCTTCCCAGATGGCTGGTCAAGCTGACAATTAAAGCAAACCAGGACAGTTTGGCTGTTGTGTGACCTGGACTAGCCTAGAACTCTTTTTATGATCTAGGCTGCCTTCACAATCCTCCTGCCTCATCATCGCCAGAGTACTGCTGGGATCTAACAGTGTGACTACCACACCCGACCGCTCAGCTACACAAGGACATTCAGTTCTCAGTTCTCCAGCTCTACCCTGAGGTGATGATGACATTTGCTTCTTAAATGCATCTGCCAGATGCCATCTTTGCAAATGCCTGATCAGCAATCACACAGAACATCTCCTGTCAAACCATCAGCACCAAAGGTCGACATGCTCTGATGTCACAAACTCCACTAGGAAGGCACATGGATCCGGCTCTCATGCTAGACTCTCTATGCCCACAGCCAGGTGCCTCCAACCCCACAGCCTCCAACACCACCTTCCCTCAGAACTCCCCTTCCTAGGTTCTGTTCCTGCCTCACTCTTGCGGCTCTCCATAGCAACAGGGACCATGTTGCTCGCCTGAGCAGCTTTTTACCATATTCCAATCACAATCTAAATTCTTCTTCTCCTGACCAGGCAGGTCATAGACGGGATATGGAGTGTCTATGTGCCCTGATCACCACCAGGTCCCTCCTCCCCAGTGTTCCTCCCCAGTCCCTGCACTTGCTGTTTGCTGGGCCTGGGAACCTTGGCCTGCACATCTCCTATCGTTCCCATTATTCAGTCTCTACTCACCCCTAACCTCCCCAGAGACACCTGTGCCTGCCGGTCTGCCACTCTGTCTTCTCCCCTGGCTGCTGTCTGGCTCCATCCTCGGCACTCACACATACTTCACACCATCTTGTACCCTCTCCTGACTCTGCCAGGAATCCCCTGGCTCCAATCATGGGTGATTCATACCTACTGAAAAGGGATGAAATAGGAAAAACATGCATTTCTGACATAAGCACAAACCATGAGGCAAATATACAAAGGCCCAGTTTATCAGTTCACCACTCTGGGGGATAGGCAGGCCAGTGTGTGTGTGTGTGTGTGTGTGTGTGTGTGTGTGTGTGTGTGTGTGTGTGTGTGTGTTCGTGCCAGTGGAGGCCAGGAGAGTATGTACGAGTCCCTAAAACTGGGGTTACAGGTAGGTGTAAGCTACCCAATGCCATGTGTGCTGGGAACCAACTGTGGGTCTTATGAGAGAACAGCCAGTGCTCTTAACTGTTAAACCATCTCTCTAGTCCAACTCATGAACTTAAGAAGGGGCAGCAACTGTGAGCAGAGGCCTCGTATTCTATGATACAGACACAGGAAACGTCAGAAAAGGCAAACACTTGTTCTCCAATTAAAAAGAAATGAACGGGCTGGAGAGATGGCTCAGAGGTCCTGAGTTCAATTCCCAGCAACCACATGGTGGCTCACAACCATCTGTAATAAGGTCTGGTACCCTCTTCTGGTTGGTCATACATGCTGTATACGTAATAAATAAATCTTAAAAAAAAAAAAAAGAAAGAAAGAAAGAAAAGAAATGAACTGCTATACTCAGTTTCCGGGTTCAGTATTGGTTCACCTCACCACATAGTGAGGTTTGGGGCACCCCCCATCTTTGACTTTTTTAATTCAACATTATTTTAAGTCCATAAGTATTTTTCTAAATCAGATATACTGACTTTTCTTCGAAATTCTCCTTGCAGTGTCCTTCAGACGGCTGTGACCACAATTAGTCATAAATACCGCTCATTTGTGCACAGACCACTTCCTTATGTTATGTGTGATCAGGAAGTTCTGCCATAGTCACAAATTTAAACTGATCAAAATTGCTGAACTTTGGAATAAACATGAGGGTGCGCTTACAGAGAAGCGGGCGCCTGCGGAGAAGCTGGCACCACTCTGTGCTTGGAAGAGGCTTGCCCAGGACGCGTCACATCACGGGTCCCAGGAAGACAGTGTGACAGTGACTCTGTCCTGTGATCAGAGGCTGTGAGGGGAGAGGGAGGAACCACCTGGAAGCTTCCGAGGAAGCAGACCAGTGGGACCCAGGACAACAGCAGCAGGAGAGGTGACCAGCAGGCTAGTGTCACACAGGCCCCAGGCTCACTTCTCAGCCCGCCACTGTGGCAGTATGAGGACAGGAAGATAATCTGCAATTCAAACTTAGCTCCTGCTAATAACAGCTCCACCCCAGGAGACCCCAGACCTCTCAGCACAGAACAACTGACACTTGCTATGCAAGGGTTCACAGTAGACCCAGGACAGACAGACTTTGTGTCTCACAGCATCCAAGTTCCACACAGGGTTAAATAAGAAGAGCCTCAAAGGAGTAGAGAGGCTGTGGGGGGGGGGGGGGGGGGGTCAGGCAGAAAGAGAACTTGGAAAATAAAGTGGAGGACAGAGGAAAAGACAGAAAACAGAGAGGGAAGAAGTGAGAGAAAGACAGGAAAAACAGAAAGACTGAAAAGGAAAAAGTCTGGTAAAAAACCATCGCTGTTTCCGGGAAAGCTACCTACTTGTGTGAACCCTTCTTTTCCAGAGTGTATTACACCATATGTGGGAAGTGAGCATGGCTGGAACCTCGCCTAAGAACATCTGCCCAGGACTTCAAATGCCCTAAGAATAGCGCAGCTGGCGTCCCAGGACTAATGAGCTCACCCCCACGTGACTGCATTTGCCTCCTTCCTCGGCAGATCCTCGGGAGAGGGAAAGTCTAACCCTCCCCCAGTCTATTCCTTTCCAGAAGCCACGCCCACCACCTTCCTGAGCTGCAGGGCTCAGACCCAACAATTCTGAAAAGATGCTGCCTTAGCATGAAAGACAAGCACGGGAGAGGGGGACATGGAAGTTCTGAGACTGGGGGATGGCACTGTGTGTGCTCCACAAGCATGAGGACCCAGAGTCTGAGTCCCAGCACCCTCAGAGACAGGGATATCTGAGGGTTAGTGAGAGACTACCTTAAAACATAAGGCAGAGTGGCGGCGGCGAAAAAGGCATTCCTCAGGCCTAATGAGCTTGATCACTGGAGCTCACATGGCAGAAAACAAGAACCCATGTGATCCCACAAGAGTGCCCCAACACACACACACACACACACACACACACACACACACACACACACACACACTCAAATACATAAATAAATGCCAAAAAGCATGTTATTCATAAAATAAGGTAGAGAGACTGAGGAAGATATGGAGACAGTCTAGGGGTCTTGCTCAGATTTGTTTTTGCTGCCAGTTAAAGATTAAAAGACAGGAAAAATCTGCCTAGACTATATCAACACTACACCAGACATCAGCCCAGGACTGCCCCGCCTACCTGACACACACATGCAAAGGCATGCACACACATGAAAGAAATGAAAAGACAAAGAAAGGACACAGGTGGGAGGGAATTCCTAACTAGGAAAGGCCAGAAGTCCCAAGGGCCTGCTGGCAGTGAAGGGTCCCTCCAGGAGCAGCCCAGGGCTCATTTCCCACAGACCAGGGAGGGGTGGGGAGGTAAACAGAGCAGTGTGATGACAGGCTGGCTGTCTGCTCTGGAAACTAACTGCACTTTGAAAGACCTTCCAGCATTTTCAGAAACTGCACCTAGGCATAGGATGGGGACTCCTGGCTAGAATCCACAGGAGGGGATGCTTAGTGGTGCTGTGGTTGTCTCCATGGCAACCAGAAGAGGCTCTGACTCTGGGGCAACACATCCTAACTGGCAGATGGGCATCCAGCACACAGAGCTTACTCACCAGAGAAAGACAAAGAGGAGCCCTCTGCAAAACCACACTCTGTAACACACAATAGCACACATGCAATCTCAAGGTTAACAAATTACCAGATTTCACTGTCTACCAGGTAATTACACACAGCAATCACACAGCTTCATAAAAGGTGGGCAATGATTAACCGCCAAAGAGTGTGCTTCACACTAAAAGCTGGTAGTGCCGTCCTCTTCATTTACGCTGCACGAGTTGCACAAGCCCTGACAAGCTTATAGTTTGATTTCTAACATCATGACAGCTCACAAGTTAACACCGAAAAAGAAACAAACTAAAGAGAAAACACACAGACAGACAGACAGACAGACAGACAGACACACCACACACACACATACACACATCACCAAGACAGTAACTGCAGGGCTGGGGACACAGCTGGACAGAGGAGCTCTTGCCCAGGCCTTTATACTACAAACTATTGTTTACATTACTTTAAGCAAGATCACAAATACTCAGTACACTTTAGTACTTTTGTGGAGTATCTATCACACTGAACAGAACCTGCTCTGAGACCCACACAGCTGACTCCCTTCACAGGGCACTGCCAGCCGGGCCATTGAGCATCGAATTGTCTTTGTCCTTCCAATCTCATCCTTCTGTCCTTTTGAGGCTCCATTTTCAGGCCAAGCTGCTCTTTCTCAAGTCTTGCAGACTCTTCCTGGCTCCATCTTCAGTTCCTACTGAGCTCTACTGGAAACTGAGCCAAAATGAAAGCCAACAGTGCCGATCCTGCCTTGAATTAAGCTTTTTTATTTTGCTTCTCATGAGTTTGGGTTTTGTCATTTAGTGTTTAAAGTATTGTACTAAAACCACTATTAATCCTGGGCTGAGGATGTAGCTCAATGGTAGACTGTGTGCTTAGTAGGTTTGAAGCCCTGAGTTCAATTCCTGACCAAAAGAAAAGAAAAAAAAGTCCAATCTTAATTCCTGAGATTTTTGTCATTGTCCTTTAAATTCTGGACCCCGGGCAAACGCCCTGAATCACAAGAACTAAATATCCCAGGGAAACAGGGAAGAAAGAATAAACACTCAAGCTTCATTACCCACCCCAAAGATTGGATACCAACTGCCTTAGGGACCATCTGTCAAAGTGTGTGTGTGTGTGTGTGTGTGTGTGTGTGTGTGTGTATGGGTGTGCACACACACATGTACATGTGCCAGCCTGCCAGCCACAAAACAGGTATGGAGATCAGAGGACAATTTCAAGAGTTGGCTCTCTCCTTGGATGTTGTGGGTGCCAAGGCTAGAACTCAGGTCCTCAGGTTTGGCGGCACACACCTTCGCCTGCTGAGCCATCTTGCCA
This sequence comes from Onychomys torridus, assembly GCF_903995425.1. Classification (NCBI taxonomy): domain Eukaryota; kingdom Metazoa; phylum Chordata; class Mammalia; order Rodentia; family Cricetidae; genus Onychomys; species Onychomys torridus. The sequence continues at coordinate 113,778,264 of NC_050449.1, read as the reverse complement.
GTCCTGTTTGTTTATCTCACAGCCTGCTGGGCTCCCACCTGAGAGCTGACAAATTAACTCAAACTACTTTACAGATTTAATGACATCTTACACTGGCAGTGCCCCTTTGTCTGCTACTTTGTGTAATACACTCACATTTCTAGCCTCCATCAGTATGAAAAAAATGTTGCCTCTTCTGAAATCCTCCAGCATGGACTTGTACATCTGGTCTCTTTTGCTCCATATGTTTTCTCAACACCCAGGTGTTTGTTGAATGTATTCATGCTTCACTCCTTTCAGAGTGTGGCTACACCACACACAAGTCGTTCCCGAGTCACCCGGTGAAGGGTATTTGGGACTTTAGTTTGGTGGTTCTCGTGAGTAAAGCTGCTATGAGGTAGGTACAAGTACCTGCTCCTGTGGAGATGCTTAAGGGTCAGTGTAGCACTGGACACCAGGGGATGCTCAACTTTAGAAAATATTAATAGGTTTCCTAGTGGTTGATGTTTTTGCTGTTCTTTTTTAAAGACAGGGTCTCATGTGTAGCCCAGGCTGGCCTGGAACTTTCCATATAGATCAAACTGCCAGAACTCCAGAGACGTGTAAACTGTCTCCAGAGTACTAGGATTCAAGGCATGCGCCACCACACCCATCCCAGCTGTTCTTTATGTGGGGCCCATGAGACACATTCCTCACCCTCCCAGCACTCAGTATTGTCAAATTTCTCACTATATCTGTTCTCACAGGGCTGCAGAGGAATCTTTGTGAACTCAATTTCTGATTGGCTCTGACTTAACCATAGTTCCACAGTTTAACTGTCAAGCTCTCCATCCCCAAGTCTCAGAAAAGGACAGGAATGTCCCTAATCCAGGCTCAATCACTTCGGAAAACAGACAAGCATGGATGATGTCCAAAAGGGACCTACAGAAGGTCACGAACAGCACCAGGGCTCAGGCACCACATGATGGTGTAAGATGTCTACAGGCTGTGGCTCAGGGAGCGGAGTGCTGGGCTGGCATGCAGAAATCCCTGGGTTTGAACCCCGGCACATAAACCAGGTGTCATGGTGTACGCCTGTAAGCCCAGGATTTCAGAGATGGAGGCAGGAGGATCAGAAGTTTAAGGTTAGCCTTGACTACATAGTGAGTGTGAGCCAGCCTGGGCTACATGAGACCCACTCTCAAGAACAAACAGTAATAATAGAGCTGGTCGGCTGTCTCAGCTCTTATCACTAATCCTGATGACCTGAGTTCCAGAGAAAACTTCCTATGCCAGGTTGTACTCTGAACTATACACAGGGTGCATGCGCACGCACACAAATACACTAAAATGTAAAGTAAATAAAGACCTCCCTGAAACTAGTGGACTAAAGCCCTCCATAGATATAAACAGTGTGTCACATCTCTACTGAAGTATGGGAAACCAGGTTGTATGAGGGCAAATATCTGCACACCTACTGTGTACAAACAGGTCCGTGGCCTCCACAGAACTGCATCACTGTGACCATGAGTGCTCCTTCGGGCTCCTGCCCCAGCACTTCTCTCTCTCCTGATCTGTTGCAACTCTGCTGGAATCCTTCTACATAAGATGCGTCTCCATGGATGACCTTACCTGTCGCAGGCATTGGCCTAAAGACTCCACTATCCCATACATGTCAACATGGAGATCTGAGGAGTGCATCACATCAGGCCTGCTTGGGAGCACTGCCATAGGGATGTCCCCCAGAGCAACTGTGATGGTTCACCAACTCACAGGCTCAGTCTTGACCCTGCCTCCCCCCCCACCCTCCCTCCACCCCCACCTCCCCTGCCTCAGCTTCTTCCCACCCCACCAGGACCCACCACACTGGCTGAAGTCACCGCCCTCCTTCACGCTGAGTAAAGGCAGCGCTCTCTCAGCAGGTCTCAGGTGGAGATGGAAGGGTCCGGACACTCATCGGTCTGGGACATCTTACCACAGCAAAGTCAGACACTCCGCTCCACCATTCAACCCTTCGCTACCCCAGGGAACCTTCACATCTGCTCCGGGAGGGCACTGTCTGTCATGCTCTCTGCTGTCCTCCATCAAACAGAATTTGGCATGTATAAAAATAACCAACCTCTAAGGAATACTTATAAATTACTGTTTACTTTTTGTGTGGTACTGGGACTTGAACCCAGGGCCTTATGCAAACTAGGTAAGAGTTCCATCCCTAAATTGCATGCATCCCCAGCCCTGAGCCACAAATACAGCCCTTATCACAGTCATGCCCCCTTTATACAAGCATCATTGCTTTCTGTCTAACAGCTGGACGGGGGTAGAGCACTTGCCGAACAAGCCTGAAGACCTGAGTTCAAATCCCAAGACCCACGTGACACAAAGCACTGTAGTGCATCTGTAACCCGGGTGACAGTCTAGTGGGGTGATAGGTGGAGACAGATGAATCCCCAGGAGCTCACAGACCAGATAGCCTGGGGTACACAGCAATGAACAACAAAAGAGACCCGGTCTCAAAGATAGGTGAGGACCGATGCCCAAGGTTGTCATCTGACCTCCATGCACGTCACACCTAAAAGTACCTCCAGGTTCCATTCTGTAACAAAAGCTTTCCTACAGTACTAATTACTATGGTATTGATTTTGTTTGTTTGTGTTTTGAGACAGGGCTTCCCTGTGTAGTTTTGGTGTCTGTCTGTCTGTCCTGGATCTCGCTCTGTAGCCCTCTCCTCTACAGGACAAACACATCTACTGCATGTATTTGTCCTGTTCTCCCCGTGATGTCTTTGGGACCTTCATCTGCTGTCGCAATAATAAAAACATCGCGCTTGTTTTCTCAAATAGCAAACTGTTTCCTTAAATACACAACAACAAGCAGCATGTTTCCCACAAGAGATCTTTGGAATGTCATCATTTGTATCCAAGCGTCCTGTCCAAAGGGATTTTCCTAATGTCTTGGGACCATGGCAAAGCTAACTCTTTCTCCTCAAAGCCCAAGTCCACACCAGTGCTTGATGGTGCCAAGGCCCTTTGGTGTTGCTGCTGTCCAGGGAAGACAGCAGTCTGGCCAGGGCTCGGCAGAGCACTGTGGGCCAGGTGTAGGTACCAACTCGTGCCGTCCCTAATCACTCTCTCAGGCCAGCACAGCAGGCAAAGCCTCGGGAACTGTCAGAGTGCCAGGTGTGCGGCAAAACTCCTCCTGGGAAGATGCAACATACACATCTACTCACCCCAAATCAGGAGCCCACGACCACCAAAGCCCAACTTGGTGAACCATGAGCTTATTATTACTGGGGTTACGGAGAGGATACTTACAAGAGCAGAAATGACTCAGACAATTGTATCTCCAAAGCCCGCTCGGCATGGGTGACAGTTCACAAAGGTAGGAACCTGGAGCACACACTGCACTGCCTGCAGGCCGCTCAACAGGTCGGAGAGCATCCTTTCCAGCTGCCTCAGTTGGTCTAAACCTCTCCCAGGCAGTTCAGCGGGTTTCTGCTTCTTCCAAGCAGCTAGTCTGGCCTCTGGGTCGTCTTCTTTTCTTTCTTTCTTTCTTTCTTTCTTTCTTTCTCTCTCTCTCTTTCTCTCTCTCTCTCTCTCTCTCTCTCTCTCTCTCTCGTTCTCCCTCCCTTCCTTCTTCCTTCCTTCCTTCCTTCCTTCCTTCCTTCCTTCCTTCCTTTCTTTCTTCCTTCCTCTCTCTCTCTCTTTCTCTCTCTCTCTCTCTCTCTCTCTCTCTCTCTCTCTCTCTTCTTCTTCTTCTTCTTCTTCTTCTCCTCCTTCTTTTTTTGTTTCTTTGAGACAGGGTTTCTCTGTGTAGTTTTGCGCCTTTCCTGGAACTCACTTGGTAGCCCAGGCTGGCCTTGAACTCTCAGAGATCCTCCTGCCTCCGCCTCCCGAGTGCTGGGAATAAAGGCGTGCGCCACCGCTGGCCTCAGCTTAGTTCAGCTGGAGGAGGGTCTCATAGCCTTTATTGTTTACTTTTGAAAGGAGGGGCCTAGTGGGTGTGGTCTGTTTCAGGGACTGCATGAAGCTATTTTGAATTATTTATATTCCCGCTTAAGGAGCTTCCTGCAGGGTGGAATGTTTTAACCTCTGAAGAAACTGTTACACAACACCAGGCACAGGTGGGGGAGTGTGTGTGCGGGGAGGAAGGTGGGAGGGGGGTGTGGGGGGTAGGATGGTCAAACTAGTACAACATGAATGAAGCCCTGGGTTTGACCCCAGGGTAGCAAACAGGAAAAGGAAGAGAGAGTTTTGTTGCAGGGTTCAATCCCTCTAACCACCTCTAAAGGGGAGGTGGCGGGGGAGGGAGCTCACCAGCACACTACACTTTATCCAGACCATTAGATCCAAAAGCTGTTAAATAGTTATGGTGGCGTACACCTGCAATGCCAGCACACCTGTGATGCCAGCCCTCAGGAAGCTGGGAGATGGGGGGGGGGGGCGGTTGGGATCATGAGCGCAAGGCCAGCTTAGATACATAGACAGACTCTGTCTTTTTAAAAACAAAATTTTAGGCAGGTGTGGTGATGCACACCTTTTATCCCAGCACTCAGGAGGCAGAGGCAGGCAGATCTCTGTAAATTAAAAGCCAACCTGGGCTCCATAAGATCTTGCCTGAATGAATGAATGAAAAATGATTAAATGAGAAAATAAAAACCTTCAATTTTTTTTAAACTAATGGATGAAAACACTCACTCATGTCCATAAAGCAGGCCTGTCTGATACCCACAGTATTCAGCATCTCATTTAAAACAAGCCCCAGGTCGGGAGAGATGGCTCAGTGATTAAAAGCACTGACTGCACTTGCAGAAGACTTAAGTTTCATTCCTAACACCCAAGTTGGGGAACTTACGACCACCTAAACTACAGCTCCAGGGGAATCTAACATCCTCTTCTGACTTCCGAACACACCAGCACTCACATCATACACACACACACACACACACACACACACACACACACACACACTTAAAAATTTAAAAAATCTTAAAAAATATTAAGATAAAACATATCCCAGGTCAGAATGAAAATGCCCACTGCCCCGGCAAGCTCCTTTTCTCTCTGCCTGTCTTGGGACATAGGCCCCCACCTACCATGCTCAGAGACACAGCCATGAGTCACACGGAACAGCCCCTCCTGTCCCTCCTTCCCACCTTCGCTCTGAAACCACTAAAGGGTTCCCTGAATCACAGCATGGGCTTGCTATTCTGTTGCTTGCCTTTTTAATCCTCTGGCACAAAGTTCACCAATTCCATCCTCATAACACGACACACATCTGCCCATCCCCATAGTTAAGGCAGAGCCTCAATTTCTCCACTGGTTTTAGCAGTAGAGAAAGGCCCCCATATGTGGACCATTGAGAATGACCTTTGATACCATGACCACACCCCCCAAGGCCCCAACTCAAAGTCACAACCTAACAGGTGAGCCCTATCTGCCAGGAGAACCCTGTATTTGGAACCAGAACACATAGCTGGGGTATGGCTCAGGTTCCGCCTGTGCGAAGAGGTAGGCTCCATCCCCACCATGAACAATGAGAAGGCATACTGTGGTAATATATTGTGCACTCCAATAAAACTTATCTAAAGATCAGAGAAGTAGAGCAAGCCAGCCACAAGTTCTCACCTCTACAAAATCCTCAGCCTCGAGAGAGAGTTCCTGTTTCCTATGCCTTATAAACCTTTCTGTGTCCTGCCATATCACTTCCTGGGATTAAGTGTGTATGTGTACTTCCCAAGCAAAACCTTCTCTGCCTCCCAAGTGATAGAATTAAGGGTGTGTGCCACCACTGTCTGGCCTCTGTGTCTAATCTGGTGGCTGGCTCTGTCCTCTGATCCCTAGATAAGTTTTATTGGGGTACACAGTATATCACCACAGCATACATCATAACAAACTAGTTTACAGAACTGCCTTTTTTTCCTCTCCTAGATTCACCAACTGGAATTCTGGGTACATACGCCCCCAAAATGAATGCAGGCACCCAGTGGATTATCTATACACCAAAGCGCAAATGACGGAAAACCCAGGTGTCCATTACTGGATGAAATATTATTCAGCCTTACAAAGGAAATTTAACACATTTAAACATAAAAAAAACAACAAAACAAACCAACAAAACTCTTATGCTGGGTAAAATAAGCCAAGGGCAATGACTCTAGTTGTGTGAAGTTTCCAGCATGGTCAAGTTCAGAGAGATAGGGGAGGGTGGTCATCAGGGCAGGAAAGAAGGACAGATGGTTGTGTTCCAGTTGGGGACAATGAAGAATGTTCTGGAAATGTAGGTGATGGTTTCCACACAACACAGAAGTACTTAAATGCTACACACTGAAAGTGGTTAAAATGATAGATTTATGTAATATATATTTCATCAGTATTTTTAAATGAAATAAGAGGCTAATCTAAGGAACTGTAGATTTTCAGTTATCTCACACTAAGGGAATTGGGCAGCTCTGGGGAAAGACACAAAGAATTTGGCAAAGATTGCCTGCCTGCTCTCATCGGCACATAAGGCTGTGGGGCGCCTAGGGCCTGAGGGGTCTGTGCCTGCTTGAAAGGCAAGAGGGATGGCAGCGGGCAAGAGGAGGTGGTGCTGGGTCTTCTCACCTTCCCAAACAGCTGCCACTCTGTGCCCTGAGCCACCCCTGCTCAGTGTGACTGACCCAGAACTTAGATTCACTCAACAGAAAAACGTGTGTGTGTGTGTGTATGTGTGTGTGTGTGTGTGTGTGTGTGTGTGTGTGTGTGTGTGTGTGTGTGTCAGTGACCAGCTAACCACTGGGCAGAACTGGTGAATCCTTCAGAACAAGAAGCCTGGGCTGGGGCTGGGGCTGGGTGGGTAGAATGCTTCTCCAGCATGCACAAAGTCCTGGATTTGATCCCCAGCAGCACATAAAACTTGACACAAGGGAGCACCCTACAATTTCAGTGCTTAGGAGGGGAAGACAGGAGGCTCAGAAGTTCAGTCATCCTTAGCTACATGACAAGTTTGAAGCCAGCCTGGGCTACATGAGACCCTACCATAAAACAGTAGTTTTATGATATGCATATGTATTGTATATGTTGTGTATATATATCTATGCATGTGTGTATATGTATACACACGTGTGTGTGTATATATGCATGTGCATGTATGTATAGGCATGTGTCTATATGTATATGCAAATGTATATGCATGTGTACATGTATATGAGGATGTATACATAAACAACACACATCTTGCTGGTGTTGTAGATTCCTGTGGAGGCAGATGGGGAGTGTTCCTGGCTGCTGCTAAGGGCAGTTGCTCCTTTCTCCTCAGCTCCTCCCACTTTACAGTTCACTGTACAGGACTAAAGGAAGGTGAGGGTGGGGAAGGAGTGGGCTCAGCAATCTTTGCTAAGAAACACTGAGCCCTTCCCTTCATTGCCTGGCAGGGTGAAGGGACACTGAGCCGAAGCTCTGCCAGCCAGGGAAGGGGCTGATGCTCCTGACTTGTTCTTCCCAACAACCACAAGATCTAGCCAGCTCAGAGAGGAACCTGTCTGTGTAAACAGAGACGACTCTGCACACACACCACCTGGAGAGTGTTTAAAATGCAGGCTAGATTGAGCAGGGCTGATATTCTGCAGGTCGAAGAAGCTTCCAGATTGGCAGGATAGTGGTGATGATGGTGGTGGTTAACGGTGTCGATGGTGGTAGTGATGGTGATGATGATGGTGGTAATGATGATGGTGGTGATGAAGATGGTGATGATGGTGATGGTGGTGATGAAGATGGTGATGGTGGTGATGAAGATGGTGATGGTGATGAAGATGACTTTGATGCCCTCTGGCCCTGATCTGAGCAATGTGCCCTCTATGTTCCTGTAGTCTGCCTGTGCCACTACAGCAGGGACCAAAGGTCACCCAGAAACAGTGGAGACTAACCTCTCATAAACAGTGCCCTCTTCAAGCTCCTCCTTCCACAAGCTGAGCTCCTGATCTTGGCACAAACAGACCAGCCCTCTGTGGTCACTCATCTCTGCTTCTCCTCCCACTGAGGACACCTGATACCTCCTGAAGAAGTCCCCAGCGACCTTCAGACAAGCAAGCCTGGGAAAGCTTCTGCACCTGCAGAACCTCCTCACTCAGGTGAGGCCAAAGCACTTCCAGCATTAGGGAGAATCCTCTCTTTGGCCAGATCCCAAACTAGAAATGTTTTCTTATGGATCCATAAGCCTGCACTGGGCCAAATTCTAAAATCCAATGCTCGGGGCTACAGAGATGGCTCAGCAGTTAAGAACAAGTGTTGCTCTTACAGAAGACTGGAACTCAGATCCCAGAATCCACAAGTGGCCACAACTACCGGTAACTCAAGCTCTAGGGAATCTGATGCCCTCTTCTGGTCTCCACAGGTACCTGCACTCAAGTGCAAGTTCATTGAGAGACACACATAAACACATCACTTTTTAAATTAAATAAAACCTTGAGAGCTCCCACAATGTTCACCAGTACAAATCACTGAGTCCCACAGCATATTTTGTTGGTAAGAAAGAACTGCCTAGATTTTTTATAAGGACTCACTCACTCTATCAGCCAACCAGGGAACCTATAACCTTTAACCCAACGACTCCTTCTGTGTAGATTTGACTTTCCAAATCCAGAGAAAGTAAAAGAAAAACTGGAATCTCGTGTCTCTGGTATAATTAATAGTGATATTAGGGAATGGAAATCAGTTTGGAGCAACACAGTTCAGCGTGGAATTTCCCACCTGCTTGCTTCTGTGAACTTGTCAGTAGATGGTGGCTTATTTCAATCAACACGATCATATGATCAAGTACCAAAGTCCGGGTATAAAGGTAGAGTGCAGTAGGTTGAGGTGCTGGGAGGGTGAGCTAAGGACACAGTTTTCATAAAATGTCACATCATGCAAGTCACACATTCAGGGCTATCTCCAACTAACTCTTTTTCGTGTGTGTGTGTGTGTGTGTGTGTGTGTGTGTGTGTGTGTGTGTGTGCATGTTTACATGCACGTGGGTAAACACCTGTGTATATGGAGGCCAGAGGACAACCCCAGGTGTTGTTCCATAGGAACTGTCTGTCTCATGTTTTGACACAGGGTCTCTCTCTAGCCTGGAGCTCAACTAGGACTGATTGGCCAGAGTCCCCAGGATCCACTTGTCTCTAATTCTTCAGTGCAAGAATTTACCAGCCTAGGCCACACGGCATTTCTGCCTGGGTTCTGGATGAACTAATTGGGTCATTTATCCATCCCTAATTCTTTTTGTTTGTTTGTTTGCTTGCTTGTTTATTTTTTGAGACAGGGTTTCTTTGTGTAACAGCTCTGGCTGTCTGGGAACTCACTCACTTTGTAGACCAGGCTGGCCTTGAACTTAGAGACCTGCCTGCCTCTGCCTCCAGAGTGCTGGGATTAAAGGTGTGTGCCACCACCACCGATGCCACCACCAGCTCCATTCCTAATTCTTAAAAGAGATGAGATGAGAGGTAAGAGATGAGAGGGAGAGAGAAAGAGATGAGAGATGTGTGTGTGTGTGTGTGTGTGTGTGTGTGTGTGTGTGTGTGAGAGAGAGAGAGAGAGAAGAGAGGAGGAGGAAGGAGGAGGAGGAGGAGGAGGAGATGAGGGGAAACAGAGAGATAAAGTCCAAGACTGAGCTGGAGAGAGATTAATTTCAAAGACCCGGGAATACATACAGCCATACAGCATGGTCTAACATTGCAGTCCAGGCTGTTTGTATCATGGTGGCTACTTTCACATACTATCTGCCCTAGTTATTCACAGTATCTACTTCTGATGTGGGCACAACACTCCATCTGGTGAATTGTCTTCTGCTCTTGAATGTCCCGTTATGTCCTGCAGTCTAGAGCTAAAGGACAGCCTAGAAAGAAGCCACCTCCAGACCTCTCAGCTGGAAATGCACACACATGACATTCTACAGTGACAGAGCACCACAGTCAGGGTGTCTGAAGGAAGAAAGAGTATATTTGGGCTCATGTTCAAGAGGTTGAGTCCATCACGCAGGAAGGCTGGCAAGCAGCAGGCATGACGGGAGGTGGGGAAATGCAGAAATCACATTTTCAACCACAAGCACAAAGCATAAAGAACCGGAAGTGGAACAGAAAACCCACCCCTAGCAACCCACTTCCTCCAGTGCGGAAGCTGTCCTAAACTTCCCCAAACAGCACCACCAACTGGAAACTGAGTGTTCAAATGCCTCGCTTATAGGGGTCATCTCTCATTCAAACCACACAGGATACTCACTAACCAGACAGCTTTCTGGACATCAGGGAAGGCAGGATGCGTTTTCCATAAGCACGTCTCAGTTCAGACAGTGAGCTGAAGGACCTTTGCCCTACAGGAATACAAGTCCTAGTTGGGTGCAGTGGCTGAGGCCTGCAGTCCCTGCAGTGGGGAGCCTGAGGCTGGAACCCCCCACCCCATCCCACCCCACCCCCAGCCTCAGAATTGACAACTAGCTGAGAACAACACGAAGACATTCTCAAAATCAAAACAGGATGAATCCACAAGGTGTGGTGGTGTATGCCTGTATCCCAGCCACAGGAGGTAGAGGCAGAAGGATTAGGAGTTCAAGATTAGTCTTGGCTCTATAGCAAGTTTGCTGTCAGCCTGGACTGCATGAGACCTCCCCACCTCTCACACCCCCAAAAGATGAATCCTACATCCTGGTCATCATCACAGTAATCATTAACTCATAAAGGCATCGGAGGCTGGGGCTCACCCCCTAGCCCCTCTGCCAGCTTCCAGAGCACTGATGGCCACAGGACTAAACTACAAGCATCAAGATAGCACACTTTACAGTCTGACATGTTGAGGCTGCTGGCTGTAAGTGGCCACCTGAGAAGCCACTGAAACATGCTAGCCAGCGCAGGCTGCACTGTGCTTCTTAGAAAGGTAAGGCCTCCTGAACAGGTGGCCTGGGAACTGGCTGGCTGCCCCAAAACCTAGACAAGGATTCTGAGATCTGCCTATCCACCATCTCACCCAGTCTCACCTCAGGTGCCTTAGTAGCAGCTCGGTAATTAAGCAAGTGTCCAAGTGAGTTGTGCTACACGGCCGCTCAGAAAACACAAAGCCTGTCCAGAGGCGGCTCAGCACCACCAAGTCGTCCACCTTCAGACAGACGTGCCGGCTCTCACGTACATCACATACTTAAAGGGACCTTTTCAAAGCTGAGAGTGACCCTTACTTACACCCCTACTAAGAGGGCAAGCTGGATCAAGGAACATTGTTCAGAAAGAAAGAAAAAAGGGGCGGAGCCAGAACTTGCATTCATCAGAGCACCTCCCACCCAGCAGACACTAACCCCAGATTGCAAAGTAAAGTCAGACCCATGTGGCCCATGTGGCCCTTCCTGTGGGACCAGTCTTCTAGCATCTCTGAAAAAGAGCATCCTTTGCCCCTCCCCCAAACCACAGAGGCCTGAACAGATGGGGTCCATTTTCAACAAGGGGCACACACTCAATCTGGAGAGGTTGGTCACTGTAATGTATTCTCAGTTTATCAAGCCGGGGCACAGAGATGAAAGTATGCTTAAAAGGCCTGGCTGAGGGGTCTGATTACCTGGGCTCGATCTGGGGAGCCCTCAGGAGGTAGAAGGAGTTGACCTCTGACCTCCATACAATGTCATAGACACAGAAATAAATGAAATAAAATGCGAAAGGCCTGATTGTATGTCTACAGCCAGCAATGAGTTTAAGTGAGCGCTTCACCCTTCAAGCCTTGCTCACTTGAACCCTGAAGGAGAGAAAAGGACCTCCCCTGGTAGGAAAGGTGGCCACCTGTCTGCTCACCCACTCTCTTATCAGATGCTTGGAGTAACTGAACAATGAGGCCTTTATAAAACCCAGAGCCGAGGAGTACAGAAGCCAGAGGCCTACCCTGTACCTGGGGCGGGTGCAGGAGGTCCACATCAGGAGCCCAGGTGGCTCATGCCAGAACCATCTAGCAATGTAGAGGTCGACAGGTGGGCAAGCCCAGGGGCAACCTCGGAACGGCAAGAAAGACATCTTCATTTGATGGCTCACTTCGAGATACTGCCATTTGGAAACTGAAAGTTTGAACCCCTTTCAGTGTGAATCATGTGACATATCATTCTCAAAGCCCATTTACAGCATCTGGCTTGACCCACACTGTAAACCTATAAAAGTTATAACTGTATAATATCTCTTAATTATTCGTATTAGGACTTTTAAAAAGTTACCAAGCTACAAGTACAGTCAGACCTGAGAATACACAATGATTGATGTGCAGTCAAACTTCCATAAAGTAACACCAACTCTATTCCTTCCATTGTCCCAGGGGACAGCCAGGTAAGAAAGGTTGCTGAGCAAGGTCACAGGGACCGCAAAGAAGAAAGGCTATGAATGTCAGCTTCCCTACTCCAAGACCAGCGTCCTTACCTCACCAGGGTGGAGACACGGTCCAAGGGGAGAGCTGGGCTCTGCGCAGGAAACCGGACCCCAACCGTCCCTGGGGCATCAAACAGGAAATGGGCCTGGTGCCTTGCCAAGTGGCCAACAGCAATCCAGCCCTTGGCAAACCTACTGTGCCTCGACTAAGTCAGTTCAGCCACCCCCGGGGCACAGCTCTGATCCTCAGCTACTTCTCCACTTGCCTGGGCTTCTCTGTGAGCAAGTGGGGGTCAGAGATCACAGAGCTACACAGCCTTTCGAGTGTGACCAAAGGGGAAGGTGGCTGTCGGTCACGCAGGTCCATCTCCACCTGTCATCTCCACCCCAACAGGGAGACTTCCCCACTGCACCTGCGCACGCGTGAACACACACACACACACACACACACACACACACACACACACACACCACACACACACACCCTCAGGGTCGCTGGAGGCTGGTCAGAGCTCAAGCTGCCCCCTCCCTCTAAGCCGCTCTGGTAGGTCAGAAAATGGAAAAGACCCTGTAATAGCCTGTTTCCTTATGGCTTCCTCCCACCTGCCCCAGACCAGAAAGACCAGGCAGGAAAGAGCATGGGTTCTGGCTACAGACAGTACTGTCAACGCTCTCACACACCATTTCAAAGTTTGGCGAAACAAATCAGGAAACAAACAACAAAAACCCCGGGGGCCTCGGCACTCATTCTTCCTGCTCAAAGTGGGCAGTAAAGTCTGTCTGAGCAAGCGCGATAACTGGTTCTAAAACTGAGCCTTAAGGGGCTGGGGGGTAGCACCTAGCACCCAGCACCCAGCCAGGGAACTTTTAAAATCTTCCCTTAATAACAAAGAGACATTCCATGACATTTGCTTTTTACCCGCAAGAGGCTGACCTTGGAGACGACAGAGAATTGTAAAACAAAAGTCCAAAAAGTGACCCAAAGTGAACTGCTTCACTCTCAGGATGGAAAGGGGGTCCCTAGGCGCACGATGTCCTGCACACGAAGTTCAGGCGGCGAGTGGAAATGTGGGTGCTGCGCGCGCTCCAGCCCGGGGCTCTCTGAAGGTCGCCCGACTGTCACCTAGGCTGCCGGGGCCCGGAATCCGAGTACACGCGGCACGGCGGGACACGATGGCCTTAGGGCACCTTCCCGGGTGTCCCCAGCCCTGCAGGTGCCACAGGGGAGCAGTCGGGCCGCGGCCCCTCCCCAGCCGCAGGCCTGGAGCACTGGCGACTTACCGCAGGAGGCGCGGGGGCGGCGGGCGCGGTCCCGGGGCCGGTGTCGCTGCTCCGCGTCGTGCTCGGCCCGGCCCCGGCCGCCCGTGGCTCGCGTTCCCGGGGCTGCGGGGTTCGGCGTGGGTGGGTGCCCGAGCGGTTGGGAACCCTCCGGGGCTCTTCAGGCGCGTGTCACGGGCCGGGGGCGCGCGGGGGCGGGGGCCGAGTAGGCCCCGGAGCGGCGGGCGGGGGCGCGGCCGGGGACTGGGCCGGGGCCGGGGACCGTGTCGCGGGCGCCGCAGCGCGGCCTCTCGCCATGGCTCCGCGCGGCCGGGCCTTGCGCCTCCCCTCGCGCTGCCGTCACCGCCCGACGCGCGCCCGGCCCTCCCCGCCCGGCCCCGCCCCCGCCCCGCCGGGCCCCGCCGCCACCTGCGCGACGGTCCCCCGCGCGACGCTCGCGCTCCCCGCCGTGAGAGGCTCCGGGACCAAGCGCTGGCCCACTCGAAATCCCGGCGCGTGCGTCCCGACCTGCGCGCGAGGGCTGCTTGGGGACCCCACTGCTAGCGCGGCTGTCCGCCGGAATGAGCCCCGAGTCAAGCCCGGAGTTAGGACCGCAGGAGGGGGCCTTGGCCCCGCAGTGTGGGCAACACCGCCAAAGGGTGAAGGAGCCGGTGCGGGGACAGAGAGAACAATGAAACCCTCCAGGAGGAAGCTTTCCTGCAAATAACACGCCGACGTGTTAACGCGGCCCACGCGAGCTCCTTTCCAACGGTCTCTCCCTCCGGTCCCAGGGGACACTGAACAGACTTGGAGCGGACTCCAACCTGAACCAAAGATGTGGAGGAAATAAACTCCTCCAGGCCCTCCAAATTTCAGGGCTAGATAGGAACTGAGTAGGAAAATTGTTCAGGCAAAAATCTTGATTGAATGCTCGCTGGGAACGGGGGGTGTGAGGGAGGCAGGTATTTGTCTCTAGATATTGGCTTGAGCTAGCCCATTTCTCCAGACTGTCAGCGACAGCAGTGTGTGTGTGTGTGTGTGTGTGTGTGTGTGTGTGTGTGTGTGTGTGTGTGTGTGGCAGAGGAAGGGTTAATGACTATATACGGTACAGTTCGGCGACACCTTGACCACCTGTGAGACAGGTGGCCATCGTCCTCAGGACTCTGTCTATTGGGCATTCCCAGAAGATGAGTTGTGTTCCTAAATCACAGAGCTACAAAACAAACAAACCAGCTAAAGATTTGAGACCTGTCTGGAACAGGAGGGCTGAATGACTGTGGCTAAATCATAAGCCTCTATAGCGCTGGGTGATGTACAGAACATTCCAGCTGGCAAAACTGGAATCTGTGCTATAGATCTTAAAATACTGGGTCAATGTTAAATTTACTATGTGCACAGACAAGACTATCGTTATTCTTAGGATTTAAGAGGCAAAAGTACCTTCAAGTGATTCAGGAAGGAAAAGACATCTTGATGGGGGGGCGGGGTAAACTGATTGGGCCAAAGATTAACGGTGAGTCTGGGTCTCAGCGGTCCTAGGGATTTTTTTTTAAAATAGATTTGAAGTTCTTTCTAAATAAAAAGGCTTTTCAGGAACATAAATTAAGAGCTGAAGCCATAGAGGGTGGTAGTGCACACCTTTAATCCCAGCACCAGGAGGCAGAGGCAGGCAGATCTGACTGAGTTCAAGGCCAGCCTGGTCTACAGAGTGAGTTCTAGGACAGCCAGGGCTACACAGAGAAACCCTGTCTCAAAAAAAAAAAAAAAAAAAAGCTGAGGCCAGGTGAGCAGTGTGTATGTATATGTGCATATGAAGTATGCATGTGTATGTGTATACATGTGTGCACATGTGTGGGGTGTGTGAGCACACCCATGGGGAGGCCAGAGAGGTTGACATCAGATGTCTTCTGTTGCTCCCCACCTTACTCCTCTTCTTGAGAATTTTATGCATGTGAACAATGAAATATGGTCAGATATGTCCCCATGTCCCGCTTCCAACTCCATGGCCACATCAACACATTCCCCTCACAACTTCATATCTTTTTTTTTTTTCCTTTCAATAACCCAATCTAGTTGGTGCTGCCCATATGCACTAGGGTGTGGAGCATGAGACTCAAGAAAAGGATGTGACTACATCCTCAGAAAAGAATGACTCGCCTTTCTTGGGCAGCTGTCTATGGCCGACAGCCCTGCAGTCAGGGGTGGGCCTGGAAACAATCCCATCTTGCCCACTTCTGTCCAGCTTGATCTTGTGTCGGTGAATTCGTGTGTGTGTGTGACAGCCACACCATATCCAGGGGACAGACTTCACAGCCCTCCTCCTCATCCTCTGGCTCCCTCTTCTGTGGTGCCCCTGAGCCTCGGGGAGGGGTGATATCCACCTTAGTCTTTGAGACAGGGTCTCTCCCTGAACCCGGGCTCACTGATGAGTCTAGACCGGCCAGCAAGCCTTTGGGATCAGCCTGTCTCTGTCCCCCTCTTCCCCCAGCGGTGACAGTCACATGCCACCGTGCCTGGCTTTTTGCATGAATGCTGGGTTCTTATATTTACATAGTCAACACTTGACCACTGAGAGTCATCTCCCCAGCCCTGTTTTGGGTTCGAGGGTGGTTGGTTTGTTTTGGTGTTTTGAGACCATCTCATATAGCCCAAGCTGGCCTTGAACTCACAATGTAGCTGAAGCTTGCCTTAAACTCACCATCCTGCCTCTACTTATCAGGTGCTGGAATTACAGGTATACACCACTATGGTAGGTGGCAAAGCATTTTTTATGATAGAATGTAAATGTATAATTGTCTCAATAAAAATTTTAATCACACACAAACTTATCAGACAAGGGACTGGCCAGCAGGGTCCAGGAACCTTTAAGACTCTGAAACTGAACTGCCTCAGAACCCAGTTTTCAGTAGAAAAGGTGCTGCATCCAGCAGTGAGGGCCTTAAAGGGGTACAGTAGGATTACCTGAAGAAAAACTCACAGGTCCAGTGCCTTCCAGTTCTGGAATTTAAGAACTAAGATCTGGCCCGGCCTAACTCCATTCCCCTGGGACTTGGCCACCATTGGAGGTGCAGGGGTTCCCTAGTTTTTCATCACTGCCCTCCTCAGCTGTTCCTGACTCACTCCAGGAACCCATAGCTACCACACTCGACCGAGATCCAGTGCCCTGCTCAGCTCCTGTGAGAGAAAGTGCTGCTCACAGTGGATGGGAACTAACAGAGACCACACAGACTATGTGCAGGGAGTGAGAGACCCGGAGCACTGGTCCTAAGTGGAATTTCCATATCACACCCTTGCCCTCAAGGCTCAAGGACCCACGTGAAAGAGGAGGTGAGAAGAGTGTAAGGCCAGAGGCGACAGTGACTCCAAGAAAACAGTGTCTTCCAGGCACAGTGGGGCTGATGCACGTGTGAACTCACAGAGACTGTGGCAGCATGCACAGGTTCCAGACAGAGGCTCAGCACTGAGTGGGAGAGGTGAACACAGGCTCCCACCTCTAACCAAGAAACTGTAATTGGTATCTGCTGGTAAAGGGAAAATCAGTTTTCTCCCACGGAGTGTCACTGGGTGTATCAACCACACTCCAAGGAGTAACTTGTTCAGGAGTAGTTAGCGAAGACAAAACTGGCTCTTTGTGTGTGTGTGTGTGTGTGTGTGTGTGTGTGTGCTCACACACATGCTTTTGTTTAAGACAGAGAAAGAACATGAATTGGGTGAGGAGGAGATCTTGGGAGAGTTGAAGGGGAATATGACCAAAATATATAAAAATTTTAAATTAAAAAATAAAAAAACCCCTAGGACTGGATGAGGAGCGGTGTTCTTTGAGCCCCTCCTGGTGTATACATGCCTCCTGCCAATGCCCATGTGTGCCTGAGGAAAACCTTGAACTTAACCGGCACCAAGTGGCAACCTTACTTAAAACCTAAGGCATCTTGATGATGTTTTTCAATTTAATTTTTTTGTAAGTTGGCTATGCTAGAGTACAAACTTTGTAGATGACAGCATCATGTCACAAGTCTGGACACCTCTCATTTGCAGGAAACCATGGGCAGAAAAGTGTCACAGAACCACAGAAACATCAAATTAGTGGTCAGCCTTAACTGCAACTGTCCTGTGCTGCTACATTCTCACCAGCTGTCTGAGACTGGATTCCTACAGCCCTGAGACGCCAAGCTGGGACAGAGAACGGTGAGGTCGGTCACCTGGTCCCAGTCCTGTCTGTGGGCAGGGCCCTGACAACTGTTCTTGGTGCCAGAGTGCAGACTTGTGGGTCCTGCCCCTGAGGACAAGGAACTGGTTTCCTTCTCCCAGCATGGAGGAAGCAGGTGGCAGGCACTGCCCAAGCCACTGCTCCGCAGCACAAGGCAAGGGCACAGGGACTGGGGAGAAGTGGTAAATGCCCCGGAAGGTCTCATCGTTACAGGACACCAGGCAGAGGTCTCTGGCTTCCATACTCCACCATACTCTTCTTTTTTGTTGAATCAAATAAAAACCAACCCATTTGAGTTAGTTGTGGCTCTTGCTTTTAATCCCAGCACTCAGGAGGCAGAGGCAGGAGGTCTTTGTGAGTTGGAGACCACCCTGCTCTACATAGTTCCAGGCCAACCAGGTCTACATAGTAAGACCTATTTCAAAAACAGCCAACACATGTATTGATATTCTCCAGGTTCTGAGGTGGTAACTATGGGAAAATACAAAAAAGAGTATTTTCCTCTGTGCTGGTTAGAAACCTGCTGTTCAGCCTGGGTCCCAAGGTCAATGCAGACGATGACTGGAAGTCTTCACGGTGTCAGCCTGGGCCCAGAAAGGCTAACACATAGGTAGTTTCTTCAGGAAAGTGAACCCATAGGAGGGGAGGGAGAGGAATTAGGAATAGAAAGAATGAGACAGGGATGTGAAAGCCACCGCAGGGTACTGAGTCCCTCTGAGTATCCAGGGCTCTGTTCTACTGAACACCTTGAGAAACTGAGCAAGATAAACTTGGGGTTTAATCCCTCGGCTCCCATCTCCCAGGACCCAAAGATGGAACATGGAGTTTAAAACCTCAACTCCCGTCTCCCAGGACTCAAGGGATGCCTAGAGAAATGAGTAAACAAGATGAAATATGGGGCAGAGGAAAACAAAAGACCCACCAGATTCCTGTTTGTTTATTCATGGTTCATTCCCAGCACCCGAAATGGTGCCTGACTCATAGTTAATGAAAAAAGAACAGCTCGAATTGACAGCTGATGAAATGAAAAGACATGTGCAGCTAG
The DNA here is from genome assembly GCF_903995425.1 of Onychomys torridus. NCBI lineage: Eukaryota > Metazoa > Chordata > Mammalia > Rodentia > Cricetidae > Onychomys > Onychomys torridus. The sequence goes on along the minus strand of NC_050449.1, from coordinate 113,759,454 downwards.
GCTTGGAACTATCAGGGCTGGAGTTTCAGCACCAGAGAGAGCAGGGCATAAGGGCTACTTGGTAGCAGGAGTTAGAGACCTGTAACCAGAAAGAAGTTTCTTTGGTCAGCCCAGCCCTGAGGTCCTGAAACTGCTTATAAAATAACTACTCGGAGGCTTATACTAATTACGAGAACTGTATAGACTATGGCTCCAGCTTCTGGCTAGCTAGCTCTTTCATCTTAAATTAACCCATTTCTATTAATCTGTGTGTTGCCACAGGGCCATGGAGTTACCGGTCTGCTGGCGTCTTGTTGCTCCTTGGGTGGTGGCTGGCATCTCTCCCCACTCCACCCTTCTCTCTGAATCTTTGCTTGGATTTCCCGTCAGACTGTAAGCTTTCTTGCCATAGGCCAAAACAGTTTTGTTTATTATCCAATGGGAGCCACACATATTCACATATTCGCATACAGAAAGACATCCCACAGCAGAGACCAGCCTGGGCACTATGATGAGATTCCATCACACACTCTTCTGCATGGCATGTGTGTGCCTGCTTGTCGTGCACATTGGATCAGGCTAGTGTGTAGCTGTGTCCTCCTAAGTGGGAATTCCCTTGTTGAGTAAGGATGGAAGCTTGGAGGACTCAAAACCTCACAGAGTCAGGGTGACAAGATTGCTTGGTTAGTAAGGGCACTTGCTGCCAAGCCTGACAGTGTGCTCAGTTCCCAGGAACTCAGAAGGTGGAATGAGAATCAATTCCAGAAAGTTGTCCTCTGAATGCCACACACACACCTATACACAGAGACACAGACACACAAATATATACATACAAAAACATACAAACATGCACACACATATATGCACATACAGACATACACATATACACAAATGCAATAAATAAATGATTGTTTTTAAAAACTAAAAATGGACTGGTGTCTTAGTTATGTTTTCTATTGCTGTGAAGAGACACCATGGCCATGGAAACTCTAATAAAGGAAAATATTTAATTGAGGTGGTGGCTTATAGTTTCAGTGGTTCAGTCCATTATCATCAGAGCGGAGAGCATGGCGGCATGCAGGCAGACATGGTGCTGGCTACATCTTGATAAGAAGGCAACAGGAAGTGGACTGTGATACTGGGAGCAATTTGAGCATATCAGCACTCAGAACCTACTCCCACAGTGACACACTTCTCCCAGCAAGGCCACACCTCCTAATAGTGCCTCTCCTTTGGGAGCAATTTCCTTTCAAACCACCACAGCTGGAGAAATTGCTGGGTGCCTAAGAGTACTTGCTGTTCTTTCAGAAGACATAGGTTTATTCCCTGGACCCACACAGGCTCACAACCATCTGTGATTCCAGTCCTAGGGAATTCCATTCCCTCTTCTAGCCTCTGCAGGCAAAGCATTCATACATGCTTGACTATGTGGCGAGTTTGATGCTAACAGGGCTATCTGAGACCTTGTCTCCACCCAAAAAGCCTTTTCCTCTGAATATCTCTGGGGCTAATTTGGGAGAAAGCCTGTGCTCCAAGGCAGCATACTGGCCAGTGCTTAGCCTTGTGCTAGACCATGCTTGAGACCGTCAGAACAGAGACTGTGAAGGAACCTCTGAGAGGCTGTGATTATGTCACACCCAAGGGAGGTGAGGAGGGGCAGGGCCAGCTGTGAAGCCACCTGTCTTTGAGCTGTGAAGAATGTGTAAAGAAAACAAAACTCCAGCCCCCACCCCCCCCCCCATGGGCTCAGCACCAACAAGGAGAAAGTCTTCCTCCTGAACTTCACTTTCAGCAAAGGAAGCCGTGACCCAAGATGAATAACCTCCCATTTATCTTCCTGAGATTCAGGACTATATCAGCCAGTGAGAAGCAGCCTGCACAGACAGCCCTGGGCAGTGAGGAAGGGCACTTCATTGGGGAATGTGACTAGGGAACACAGTTTACTTTATCCTGAATCACCCTGACCCAGGGTGTGACGACACCACAGTAGACAGCTGTGGAGATGACTGTTCATGCCTTTCAGAAGGTGCTAAGACAGCAAAGCACATCTGCCTCACAGAAGAGGACACTGTTGATGACAGGAGCATGAAGCCAAAAACAGCCGACAGCAGGCTGTCTGTCCAAGTGTTCCGGGTGGCTGCTAAAAGATGGATCTTTTTCATAGGTGTGAGTTAAGCTTAGGTGGGTTTCCATCTAAGCAGCATCATCTTGGAAGGCTGAGACAGAAGGGTCATGAGTTTAAAGCCAGCCTGAGCTACACATCTGACAGCTGACAACTGCCCTTAACTCCAACTTCAATGGTCCTGATGTCCCCTTTGGGCCTCCACAGGCACTGCACTCACATGTGGGTATGTACACACACACACACACACACACACACACACACACACACACACACACAGTGTGTGTGGGGGAATTAAGATTGCTAGATTGCTCAGGTTGCTTGTAGTGGCCATGTCTGCAGTCTCACCATGAAGAGGTGGAGGCAGTTGGTCAAGGGTTCTAGATCGTCCTTGGCTATATAGTGAACTCAAGGCCAACCTGAGCTACATGAGGCGCCATCTTAATCAACCAGCCAATCAGTCAATGAGTAAGACTCTCAATGTGGGAGAAAATGGAAATCCACATGTATGGTGTTTACACAGATATATCAAAAGACTATTGTATTTAAAGATGAGCATAACAGGAAGGATAAAAATACAATAAAAGAAGATGCAATAGGGCTGGAGAGGCAGCTCTGTGGATAGGAGCACAGGCTGCTTTTGCAGAGGACCTGGTTCTATCTAGCTCCAGAATCCACACAGTGGCTCACAACCATTTGTGACTCCAATTTCAGGGGATCTAACACCCTCCTTGGGCCTCCTTGGGCACCAGGCACATATGTTGTGCATAGACATACATGTAGGCAAAACTACCCATACACATAACAACTAAGCCAGGTGGTGGTGGTGCACATCTTTAATCCCAGCACTCAGGAGGCAGAGCTAGGTGGATCTCTGTGAGTTCAAGGCCAGCCTGGTCTACAGAGTGAGATCCTGGACAGGCACCAAAACTACACAGAGAAGCCTTATCTCGAAAAAAAACAATAAATAAATAAATAAATAAATAAATAAATAAATAAATAAATAAACGAATGAATGAATAAATAAATAAATAAAATAACAACTAAAAACTAGAAAAGAGTATTCAGTAAAGCCACACACTCACATATGTACACACACACACATACATACACACTCTCTCTCTCTCTCTCTGTCACACACACACACACACACACACACACACACACACACAGAGAGAGAGAGAGAGAGAGAGAGAGAGAGAGAGAATTAAGTGACATCATTCCTAAGCAGCAGTGACCCTCAGCATGTGTTCTGCTCTTCCCTTTCCACAGTAAAAGCACGAGACACCAACAACTTCTAGAAACCCTTCCCATTGTTCTTGCTACCCCTCTCTGGGCCTCTGAGCCCCTCAGGTCTTCTCTGCCACTCTGGGGCCCTCTCACTGTCCACCCAGATGGACTGATAGGAGGCTGTCATGGCTAATTAGAGTTGATTAAGACTCAGGATAGCAGTGGGATGCTAGCCAGGTCAGCCAGATGGAGAGACTTGGTGCTTCTTCTCCCCAGTGCAGTGGGTCTCAGGCAGTTCCACTCAGATGCCAAGGGAACTTTAAGTCAATGGTGGTGCATTCTATAATCCAGAGGGAGTAAAAACATCCAAGACAAATGTGTGTGGAAATGCCAGAGTGAAGGCCGTGACTTCATAGGGTCATTTAAAAGTGAGTAAGAGAGCTGGCTCGGCAGTTGGCAACACTGGCTGCCCTTGCAGAAGACCCATGTTCAAGTCACAACCCCACACAGCAGCTCACAGCCATCTGTAATCCCAGGCCCAGGGGACCCAATGCCCTTTCTGGCCTCAGTGAACACCAGGCATATTATACATGGTACATAGACATACATGCAGGCAAACTATCCATAGACAGAAATTTTAAAATTCCAAAAATTAAGTTAATAAAAAAACATGATGACAAATTACAGATATAAATTTTGTAGAACTTGTAAATGAGACAATAGTCAAGACACTTAAAAAATAGGTCTTGGGTCTGGAGAGATGGCTCAGAGGTTAAGAGCACTGACTTGCTCTTCCAGAGGTCCTGAGTTCAATTCCCAGCAACTACATGGTGGCTCACAACCATCTGCAATGAGATCTGGTGCCCTCTTCTGGCCTGCAGTCATACATGCTGTATACATAATAAATAAATAATCTTCCAAAAAATAGGTTTTGACTAGAAAGCAAAATATAACATATGTCATATAAATCAGGGGCATTTCTGTCCCAGGAATGATAAGTCTCTCAACATTGCAGAACTAGAGTGCTGAGAAAGAACTGTGAGGATGTGGATTTGTGGCTAGCAGGAGGCTAGGCACCCTCCTTTTTAGTAGCCAGGTTCTGTGGAGTTTTGAGTAAGTGTTTTAGTGCAAGAAATTTCATGAATCTCAGGGTGTCCATGGGAACAGGAAGGTTAGGGTCCAACTCATGGAAAATATGTTTCAGGAGGAATTCTTTCTCTCCATCACTGCCTAGCACCTTCCCAGCTCTTCCTGTGGTGAATGAGAAAAACCCAGTACTGTCTGTCTCTGGAACTTGCTCATCCTTTGGTGGCCTGAGATTAACATTGCCACATTTAACAAGTTTGGTTTTGTTTGGGTTTGCAGTGTGTAGTTCAAACCCATTGCCTAATGCATACTAGACAGATTTCAAGCATTAAAAAATCAAGTCTTATGTATTACCCTCAAGTATACTTCCAGGCTTAGAACGTCATTTTGATGTGGGCTGTCTCGATAGTTCATTCCCCAACCCTGTGCGGTTATTTTCCAGCAAACTCTAACTCCAGACATCATTTTATTCATAAGCATTGCATTGTCTCTAGACTGCAGTAAGTCCTTTAAGGACGCTATTACCCATGGGCAGAGAAGAATCACCAGTGTGCGACCCAGAGGACCTGGCAAGTTTACACAGAGGTCCCGTTTCTTCTTTGATTGCTGTTTTTATCTTCTGATTTCCCAATCTCTTTTTCAAGCCTATGCAGTTAGTTTGCATTTGGCTAAGAATATGTAACTTTTATCAGATTTTCTCACTTATTTTTGGGAAATGGCATTTAGCAGGAAAAATTCCCAATATAGCACGTTACCAGGGCTCGGTGGCTCAGAACATAATCCTAGCCTCCTGGGATGTGAGGCAGGAGGATTGCCACAATTTTGAGGTGAGTGTTGGTCATACAGTAAGTTCCGGGCCCATCTGAGCTGCAGGGTAAACCTCTGTTTCAAAACAAACAAACAAATACACACAAAACTAAACGAAGGGTTGGAGATGTGGCTCAGTTGGTAGAGTGTTTGCCCATCATGCACAGAGCCCTGGGTTCAATTCCAGCACCACACAAAACATGCATGAGAGTGCATACTTACAGTCCCTGAACTTCAGAGGAGGACAGGAAGTTTAAACACCAGCCTGGACTTCATACACAGCAAGTCTGAGGCCAGCCTGGGATACGTTAGACCGTGTCATGAAACAAAACTAATGAACACATGAGCAACTCCTCTCCCCACCAACCAACCAGACAAATAAAAATGCCGGGTGTAGTGGTGCTATGTATAATGCACGCAGCTGAGCTGCTCACACAGGAAGACTTCCATGAGTTAGAGGCTATCTGTACTGTACAGTGAGTTCAAGCCCAGCCTAGAATGGGCATTCATATAATACACCGTGACTCGTCTCGACAAACACAGCAAGCCTACGGCCTTAGAGCAGGGGGGGCCTCTGCCTCAGAGACTAGGCCACACCCACCATGGCTTCCGTCTAGAAGAGGAGTGCTCTGAATCACCGAGCCATCTCTCCATTTTTTTGAACAGATAACTTTAATGAAAGAAACAGGAACAAGATAGTTAATTGTGAGTGGGGAAATGAAAGAAGGAGGTGTATGATGAGCAAGAATGAAAACATTTGGGATATGAGAGAGAGTGTAGGTGTAGGAAAAGGAGTCTGTGCAGCAGATGGCCAAGGTGCAGCCAGCGACAGGCTGGGGGTCTCCAGGGTGGAGAAGGATGGGAATAAGTGTGATGATATTGTGTTCCCCAAAATATTGTGCACCCTAATAAACTTATCTGGGGTCAGAGAACAGAACAGCCACTAGATAGACATAGAGGCCAGAAAATGGTGGCACACACCTTTAATCCTAGCATTTCTAAGGCAGAGATTCTTGGAATCTCTGTGAGTTCAAAGCCACACTGGAAACAGCCAGGCATGGTGACTCAAGCCTTTAATCCCAGGGATTGATGGCAGAAAGCAGAAAGGTATATAAGGCACGAGGGCCAGAAACTACAAGCATTTGGCTGGTTAAGTTTTTAGGATTTTGAGCAGCAGTTCAGCTGAGATTCATTCTGGATGAGGACACAGAGGCCTCCAGTCTGAGGAAACAGGATCAGCTGAGGAACCGGCAAGGTGAGGTAGCTGTGGCTTGCTTTGCTTCTCTGATCTTCCAGAATTCACCCCAATACTGGCTCCAGGTTTGTTTTAATTAAGAAGACCTGTTAAGATTCATGCTACATTTGGGCTCTGTGAGGTGTGGGTGGTGGCTGCCTCTTCTTGAATCCGTTGTCTCTGTATGATAATCTTGTTGCATTTCCTTCAGGCTTTTCTCCATCCAGCAGGGTGGATTTGCTCTTCAAAAATGTCCCTCTGAGCCAGGAAGTGGTGGTGCACGGCTGTAATCCCAGCACTTTGGAGGCAGAGGCAGGTGGATCTCTTCGAGTTTGAGATCAGCCTAGTCTGCAGAGTTCCAGGATAGCCAGGACTTTTACACAGAGAAACCTTGTCTTGGGGGGAAAAATTTTCCCTCTGGGGGCTGGGAGAGATGGCTCACAGTCATTAAGAGCACTTGCTGCCCTTGTGTGTGGATCTCCTAGGTTTCAAGGAACTTGGTGCTCCCAACATTCTTGCAGAAGACCTGAGTTTTGGTGCTAGCACTCACATGGTGGCTCATAATTGTCTGGTAACTCCAGCTCAAGGGGATCTGATGCCCTCTGATGGCTACACAGAGACTGCACACACAGGGGTACTTAACAGACAAGCAGGCACACACATATACACATATAAAATATTTTTTTTAAGAAAAAGTAATGGTCCTAATAGGTTTCTTTTCCTTCCTTCCTTTTTCCCTTAATTCCCCATCTGGAGAGGTGTTTCTTTGCTTTAGTCTTCAACCCCCATCTCTCTGTTTCTCCTGTTCTCAGAATCCGGCACTCCTGATTGACTTCAACAAATCATCATGCAAGGCAAACAGTAATTTATCCGTGAATGTTTGCCAGCCAACTGATGAAAGAGAATGTGCCCCATGGAGAAAAGCTGCAGGGCAGAAAAGGATGGATGTGCACAGAGAGAAGGCATACCAAAGGTGAACAGCCTGTCTAGGCAACATATTAGTGCCTTCAAGACCGCTAGGAGAGATGGCATGGCAGCACTGTGCACACACGTCTTATGGCTAGTGGATGACACAATACACTTGATGATTGACAGCTCATGTCCCATAGCTAATAGTGTCTACCACAGCTTTCTGAGGAGAACTGCTCCTCAAAAGGAGTCACCAGGAGAGCGGTTGCATCCAACCATAGGAGCCTTTCCACGGCAGCACTTGCAGTGGCCCCAGGTCCAGAGGACATCTTGTATGATGACAAGTTGGTCAGTATCCTTGTATTCCAAGGCTGCATGATTTTACCTGTATGTGGAATCTGAAGAAATTTATCTTGACAGGTCGACAGGAGACTAGACTGACAGAGGCTGGAGGATGGAGGGAGAGGCAGGAATGGGTAAAGGCTGATAGCAGGTGCTGTCATGGGCAGATAGGTAAGTGAGAACTGATACACTGTTGCACAAAGATGAGGCTGTAGATAGCCGCAGTGTGGTCTTCCTTCCGAAAGGCTAGAAGATTTTAACATTTGTTTCTTTTTTTCATATATGTGGGTTTTCTTTTCATTTTCAAGTGGGGTATTTGTGCACATTTCCTTTGTGTGGGTACTCAGGCATGTGCAGGTGAGCATGCATGTGTGTGCACATGTATATGAAACCCCAAGGCTGATGTGGGGGGCCATCATCTATAGCTCTTCCACCTTATTTATCGAGGTAAGGTCTCAGTCAAACCTGTAACTCTTGGATATGGTTAGTCATGGTAGCCAGCTTGCTCTAGGAATCCCGTCTATATTTTAAGACTGGAATTATAGGCAGGCTGGGACATTCACTCAATATCTACATGATATGGTGGTTTGAATAAAATGACCCCCAGAGTCTCCATACCAGACTCTGTCTCTCCCCAAAACGTGATGCTCTCAGAGGCAAAGGTTGCTGGTCACTACTGTTTCACATCAGGCTCTTCTCTGTCCTCAGCCTGGCTGTCAGCACCGCTTAGCACTGCAACGACTCAGCTTAGACTCTCAGCCATTTCCTTTCCCTTCACGTCTGGTCAGCCCAGGCCCCTCTTTCTCTGCAAATAATTTAAATAATTTGAGATAATGTCTTACGTTGCTTAGGCTGGCTTCTTAACTTCATGGGCTCAATCAGTATTTCACTCTCAGCCTCCCAAATATAAGGGTACCACTGCAGATAATTTTTTCCTTTTTTATTATAAATATTTAAAACTGAAATTAAGAACTTTCTCCTATAATACAAAAATAGCTCAATGGAGAAAAAGTAATAGCCTGGAAATAGACTTCAATGCATACATTAAAATTTAGAGCTATAATGAGGGAGATATCAAAAATTCCCAAAGAGAGGGACAATCTTACTGCTAGCATAATTGCCTAATTATTCTTAGGAGTAATAAAGTTACATTCTAATTTTCTGTGTTTGCCAAACTAAGTTCCAGGTGGATTAAGTAATTTAATGTAGAAGTGGAAACAAGAAAAAAAAAAAATCTCTTTAAGGGGAAATGCCTAAGTTTGAAAAGAATTTTGAAAACAAGGTGTTAATTTTAATTGCCATTGTGACAGATACATGAGGGAAATAATTTAAAAGGAGTTCATCATAATGCACAGTTGGCTCCTGGCTCCCTGCCATGGAAGGAGGGGCTGGCGATGCAGGACTGTTTACCTCATGGTGGCCAGAAAGCTCAGAGAGGGAGTCTGAGAGGAAGGCACACTGCACAGCACACCTCCAAAGACCCACTTCCTCCAGCCATGCCCCACTTAATATTTCCACTAGTTCTCAAAACATCGACACCAGCTATAGAGAAAGCCTTCAACATGAGTCTGTGGGGACCCTTGGGATTCTATTCCTCAACACAGAATGTAGTAAAACGTTTTTTGTTTGTTTGTTTTTTTGAGACAGGGTCTCTCTGTGTAGTTTTGCGCCTTTCCTGGAACTTTCTTGGTAGTCCAGGCTGGCCTCTAACTCACAGAGATCCGCCTGGCTCTGCCTCCCGAGTGCTGGGATTAAAGGCGTGCGCCACCGCCCGGCAACTTTGATGTCCCCTATCACAAAGATATTTATCCTTAGATGCAAAAACAAAAACAGAAATGCTTGCCAAGTCTGATGTGTACGAAATGTTCCTTTTGGGACTGCTGAAATAGTTGGTAAAGCGCTTCACACACACACACACACACACACACACACACACACACACACACACACGGATCTGAGTTCAATCCCTAGCAACCACATAAACAGCTAAGTGTGACAGTGCATGCTTGTAATTCTAGGGCTGTGGAGGTGGGAAGGTGGTTTATTCTCGCTGCTACAGCTGCCTGCCTCTGTAGTCGGCAGTCACATCGTGTCACCTGTTGCCAGGTGCCTTCTCATGGTCACTTATGGGACGTGTGCACCCCTTAAAGGTGCCCACAGGCACAGCTCGCTCTACCTCTCTCACTTCTCTTGTCTGTCTGTCTGTCTGCCTCTCACACCCCCACTTGGACATGGCCTTTTGCTCTTTCTCTCTCTCTCTCCCCCAACAAACCTCTTGCACTAATTCTGTTGCAAATGTCGTGTCTGCTTAGTGGCATACCTTGGCAGGGCCCTCAAGGTATGGCCCACTTCGACTTTTTTTTTTTTTTTTTTTTTTTTTTAGCTTTTCAGGTGGATCCCTAAGGCTTGAGGGTCAGTCAGCCCCAGGTGCCAGTGAGAGACTCTGTCTCAAGCATCAAACCAAGGTGGACAGTTCCTGAGGAATATCACCTAAGGCTGACCTCTTGCCTCCGCGCACCCTCTCACATACACAACCATCTTGCGAGTCCGACAACTGCCACCTTCATAAGCCCAGGTATGTCTGCTTGCCAACCATTATCACGGCAGGTCTAGTTGACTACTGACATTCCTACATAGGAGGGGACATGCGGGTCACTGGACCTTCACCTGAGCTTCCAGACCCTCCTTGCACTCACTTATATGCATATTTGTCCTAATTACAAGTGGGGCAGGGTGCATTGGGGAGGACCTAGAGATACAGGGGTGGAAGATGAGGGAGAGGCGCTCCACCTACGTGGCCACTGGGAAGCCGTCTTCCACGCTGGGCAGACTTTCCAGTGAGACTCTTTGCCTAAGCTCCTGTCTGTAACCCCTCATCTGGGCTCTGTAAACAAGCTCAACAAACTTATTCGCCCCCCAGAATGCGCTGAACTGGAATTATACTCTGGTTTATCCTTAGAAACCTATCCTTAGGAAGGTGTAGACATAGATCGATCCTATCTCCCCTTTACCCACAACCTGGAAGTAGAATTCTGGATCAACTGGACTGGGCTTTGTTACTTCCATAGAAGTAACTTCCTCTGACGTCGGAACGGAAATTTGGTGGCGCCTCCAGGATATTATTGGCTCTGGGGAGGTTGAAGGAGGACTCCAGTTGGAGGCCAGCCTGGGCTACACAGTGAAATCCTGTTTAAGGAGGAAACGCAGCAAAATAAACACGTAAGGCACTGGGATCAGGCAGAAACGAACGTCCCACCCAGATCTGTCTTCTCGGGTGTGATCTGAGTCAACACTGCGCGCCCTGACTTGGGAGGCCGATGGGTCGTGGCCTGGGTCCGCAGAGCCTCCAGCGACCAGTGGGGCTCCAGGCCGAGAAGTTTCCCGAAGAAGCTGAGGGAACCGCGCCCCTGGGGATACCACAAGCAGGCGTGGAGGGGACCGGCTATAGTACGCCAATCTCCGGCCAGTTGACCAATCAGGGCTCTGCGGGATGCCATGGAGACGGGAGGGCGTGCAAACGCCGAGCCGGGCCAGCCTTGGTGCTCTGTGGGTCTCGCATTTCCTTCCAGTTTATCCCTGGGATCTTTCTAGAAAGGATGCGCAGGCCTCAGGGTTGGGGAAGGTGTGCGCGAGGATTCTCACTTCCGGCCCCGCCCATAGGACCGGAAGCTCCGAGACATTCAGTATCCGGTTCTCTTCCGGTCTTCTGCGTGTTGTCATGGAGATGGGAGTGGCAGCGTCCAAACACGAGGGATGCTCGGCGCTCAGACCTGGGAACTGCTCACGAGTCTCGTCTTTTTCCAGCTGCCAATCTCCTCTCAGACCAGCGAGATCACTCCACAAGCGACGTGAGGTCCTTAGTGTAGCTGGATGGGCACGTAAAGCCGCTCACTTCCGGGTTCTGCGTAGTTAGCGATCAGCCAATCAAGGCCCCGCTCTTTTTCCCGCGTCTCGGCGGTTGCCATGGTGACGCAGAGGCCGTATCCACGCGTCCAGGGAAAGCTGGTCAGGTCGCTGGGTGCCTCTGTTCCCCTGTCCAGGCTGCTGCCGCGCCTTGGCGAGGCAGAGTGCGTGGGACGCGGGTCCCCACCATCGCACAGGTGGGTGGGTAGGTGAGGCTCCATCCTACCCTTGATCCACCTCATCCTCACACGCTTGGCTACTTCCTCCAGTACAGGGATGGGGGAGCAGGGTCACTCGTGCTTACCTACCTGGTCGATGTACATTTCCTTGCTAGTTGAAGCTGGTTGCGTTGGAAAATGCTCTTTCAGATGATGGGAGAAAGGGAATTCCAGCCCGCAGGATCAGTTTCAAATGATGTGAGGAGGAGGAGCTCTCATTCCCAGGTTGGGCCTGCAGAGTTAAAGAACTCCAAACTCAGAGGCTTGTTGTAACCTACTTAAAGTCCTAATTTAAAAAACCAGGTTTATTTGTTGACTTATACTTATTTACTTATGTGCGTGTGCACATGTATATGTTGAGTGTTTTTGGAAGCCAGAAAATGGTGTTGGATTCCTTGGAGCTGGAGTTACTGGTAGTTGTGAGCTGCCTAATGTCGGTGTTGGGAAAGAGAACTCAGGTCCTCTGCAGGAGCAGTTACTCTTAACAGCTGAGCCATCTCTCCAGTCCATTGATACGGTTTTGACATGGCTGTGTGTGTGTGTGTGTGTGTGTGTGTGTGTGTGTGTACTCGCATGCACACATGTGTGGCATGCATGTGAGTGTACTGGTGCATGTGCCTGTGTGTGCAGGCGGAGCAGGGTGTCAGGTGTCTTCTGTCACTGTCTGTCATTTTGCCTTGAGACAAGGTTTCTCCCTAACCAGGAGCTGGCTGTTGAGAATAGACTAGCCTTCCAGGAAGCTCTCGGGCTCCTCCTGTTTCCGCCCTGCGAAACTGAGATTACTGGCACCGGCATTCACTCTGGGTTCTGTGCATGTGTTGAGGATTTGAAGTCCTCAGGCTTGCAGGGTAAGCATTTACCAGCTGAGCAGTCTTCTCAGCCCCCGTGTTCTCTTTTAAAAAGTTATATTTTTAAGCTGGGCGGTGGTGGTGCACTCCTTTAATCCCAGCACTCGGGAGGCAGAGGCAGGCGGATCTCTGTGAGTTCGAGGCCAGCCTGGTCTCCAAAGGGAGTTCCAGGAAAGGCGCAAAGCTACACAGAGAAACCCTGTCTCAAAAAACAAAAAACAAAACAAAACAAAAAAGGCATATTTTAAGCTGTAGTAGATTCATTTTGATATTTTTCTGTACATAAACCAGTTTTTGTTTTGCTTATATTTGCCCCTTGCTACCCTCTCCTGCTTCTGTTGTCCCTCCTGTTTATCCTCTTCCTCCTGTGGTCCCCTTGTGCCTTTGCAGCATTGACATTTACATATGGATTCTGCATATGAGAGAAAACATTCGGTGTCGTGTGTTCCCTGCCTCTCACTACCCTTTGTTCTGAGCTCTCCTTCTTTAGGCTCTTTTTCTTCCTTACAGTCCCCATCTACTCCCATGCCCTGTATGTAGTATATGTTTAAATCTAGGTTATATACTATACTGCATATTGTATATGTTCACATCTAGATTCCACCTGAGAGAGAAACAGGCAGTGTCTGTCTTCCTGGCTCTGCCTTACCTCATAGTCACCACAGTGACCCCGGATCTTATTCATCTTCCTGAAAATGTGTCATTTCACTCGTCCTGACAGCTGCATGGCACTCTTTTGTTTGTCTAGAACACATTTTCTTCTTCCATTCATCTGTGTGGGGGCGTCTAGGTTGATTCTGCATCTTGTTTATTGCGCCTGCGCAGGGCTGGGGTGAACGGAGATGCAGAGTTCCCTGTGTCTGCTGCCTGAGCTTCCTTAGTGTGAGTGTGCATGCATGTGCGTGTATTTACACATGTGCATGTGTTCACACAGGAGTAAAAGGGCTGGACCGTAGGTGTGTCTCTCTGTTTTTTGAGGCCACACTGGTTTACTGTGAAAAAGAAGAGCCTGACCCATGTCAGCCTATTTGTGACTCTCTGCCCAGCTCTAAGTACTAACTAACTAACCAACCAACCAATCAACTAACTAACTTACTAACTTCTTTATTTACCCTTCTTTTTTTCCTCTTCCTCTAACTCCCTCCTTCATTTCTCCCTTCTTTCTTCTTCTGCTTGTTTTTTTTTTGAGACAAGGTTTCTCTGTATAGTCCTGGCTGTCCTGGAACTCACTCTGTAGACCAGGCTGGCCTGGATTGCAGAGATCCATCTGCCTCTACCTCTTGAGTGCTGGGGTTAAAGGTGTGCGCCACCACTGCCTGGCCAGAATGTTTTTTCTTACGTTGCATCCTCTGCCGCAGACTCCCTCTCTGCACAAGTTCTCACCCATGCTCCCTTGATGGCAGCTGTTCACACTGGCATGAATCTCAGTGTTCTTTGAATTTGCATTTCCCTGAGGGCTGATGGTGCTGAACATTTTCACTTATTTACCACCATCTGTCTTTCTTCTTTTGTGAACTGTCTGTTCCTTTCATTTTCTCATTTGTTTGCTGGTGGTTTATATTCTTGGTGCTTTTTATTGAGTTCCTTTTGTAGATTCCAGATGTTAATCTCTGTGAGATATATTAATAGCAAAGACCATGTTGTTTGGTCAGGTACCTTTGCTCTGACTGGTTTCTTTGCTGTGAGGAAGCTGATGCCATTTGTTTGTTCACCTGGTTATATCCTGGCTGTTGAAATTCTTTTCAGAAGTCCTTGCTTCTGCCTGTGCCGCAGAATGCTCCCCTGGCTTTCCCAGCACTTGCTGCTTCCAGTCATATATTAATGTCTTTGATCTGTTCTAGGGTTGGCTTTGCATAGGTTGAAAAATAAAGATCCGTGTGTGTGCTGGCTAGTTTTATGTCAAATTAGCACAAGCTAGAGTCACGGGAGAAGAAATTTTGTTTATATTGCATTTGTTTAACTCTGTGAAGCTGTGTTACTGTGCCTGTGTAAAACACCTGATGGTCTAATAAAGAGCTGAATGGCCAATAGCAAAGCAAGAGAAAGGATAGCAGGACTGGCAGGCAGAGAGAATATGGGAGAAATCTGGGAGGAGAAGTAGTGGCCAGAGGAGGAGGAAGACTCCAGGGACCAGCCACCCAGCTACACAGCAAGCTACGGAGTAAGAGTAAGATTTACAGAAGTTAGAGAATGGGAAAAGCCCAGAGGCAAAAGATAGATGGGATAATTTAAGATAAAGAAAGCTGGCTAGAAACTAAGCTAAGCTAAGTCCAGGCATTTGTAAGTAATAATAAGCCTCTATGTGTTATTTATTTGGTAGCTGGGTGACGGGCCCCTCAAAAAAGAATAAAAAACAAACAACAGAACCTCAATTGAGAAAATGCCTCCATAAGATCAGGCTGCAGGCAGGCAAGCCTGCAGGGCATTTTCTTAGTGATGAATGGGGGGAAGGCCCAGCCCATTGTGTGTGGTGCCATCCTTGGGTTGGTGAACAAGCCATGGGGAGCAAGCCAGTGAGCAGCACCCCTCCATGGCCTCTGCATCAGCTCCTGTCTCCAGGTTCCTACTGTGCATAAGTTCCTGTCCTGACAACCTTCAGTGATGAACAGTGACGTGGAAGTGTAAGCCAAATATACCCTTTCCTCCACAATTTGCTTTTGGTCATGGTAGTCCGAATTTTTTCTTTGGGCCGCTAATAAAGACATGGAGACTTATCATTAATTATGAGTGCTTGGCCTTAGCTTAGGCTTGTCCCAGTCGCTCTTTTAACCTAATTTGACCGGTTCTATTCACCTATGATTTGCCTCGGGCTTTTTACCTTTCTTTCTTTCTTTCTTTATGTTCCCCTTTCCCTCTTCCTCCATGGCTGGCTGGCCCCTGGCATCTCTTTTTCTCTCTTCCCCGAGCCTATATTCCTCCTCCTACTTATTCTCCCTACCCAGAAGACCTGCCTACACCTCCTCCCTTGCTTTTGGCTGTTCAGCTTTTTATTAGACCAATCAGGTGCCTTAGGCAGGCAAGGTAAAACAGTGACACATTTTTACATAGTTAAACAAATATTCTGCAACAATGGTGTTTCATCATAGCAATAGTAATCCTAAGTAGTGGGGCTACATAGTGAGACCCTGTCTCAAAAATTATAAATGGGTGGGAGAGAGACTAGAGACACGGCTCAGCAGTTAAGAGCACTGGCTGCTCTCCAGAGGACCCGGGTTCGATTCCCAGCACCCATATTGAGGCTAACAACAATCTATAACTACAGTCACAGGGCATCTGCTGCCCTCCACAGACCTTGCTGGCACCAGGCATGCATGAGGTGCACAGACATAAGTGCAGGCAGAACACCCACACACATAAAATAAGAACAAATACATCTCAGTTCTTTTTTTTTTTTTTTAGAAACAAAACAAGCAAACAAACAACCCAAATCACAGCAACTCTCTTCCAGTGCTGGTGGTGGCATTGAATTGGTGGCAAAGTTTCCACATTCCTAGGCCAACTCTGGTGCAGCTAGCTTGCATTTGTCATCGTCATTTCTGTTCGCCTTCCAGGAGCTAGAGATGCTGTTTTTCCACATATGAGAAATCGACCCGGATATGGAAAACTTTATCCTGTATGAGGAGATTGGCAGAGGAAGCAAGACTGTTGTGTATAAGGGGCGTCGGAAGGGCACCATCAATTTTGTGGCCATTCTTTGTACTGAAAAGTGCAAACGGCCTGAAATGACCAACTGGGTAAGTCCTGGGTGTTTCCACCTGCCTGGCGGCAGCAGAATGCCAGGTAATGTGAGCATGCAATCCCAATAGTCTGGAGGCAGACAAGAGGACTGAGTTCAAAGCCAGCCTGGGCTACACAGGCTCAAAGAAACAAGGGATGATGTAGAATGCTTGTCTACAATGTGTAAGGCCCTGGATTCTATCCCTAGTACTCAAGTAGGTAGATAGGTAGGCAGGTAGGTAGGTAGATAGATAGATAGATAGATAGATAGATGATAGATAGATAGATAGATAGATAGATGATAGATAGATAGATAGATGATAGATAGATAGATGATAGATAGATAGATAGATGATAGATAGATAGATGATAGATAGATAGATAGATAGATAGATAGATAGATAGATGATAGATAGATAGATGATAGATAGATAGATGATAGATAGATAGATAGATAGATAGATAGATAGATAGATAGATAGATGATAGATAGATAGATAGATGATAGATAGATAGGTAACAGAACCTATTGGGTATGCTGTGTCCAGATTCAATGTTTTCACTCTGGAATGAGGGCCCTGTCTCTCTGTCTGGTGCTGTCAGTCTTGATAATGAGTAATGAGCACGTCCTTGGCAGCTCTTTTGGTTCTGGTGCAAAGGGGTCGGTGATAGACATTTATGTTAGGAGCTGGTGTGTGAGGGTTGGCGAGATGGCTAGTGGAGAAGCACCTGCCACCAAGCTTGATGAGCCTGAGCTCCATCCCTGGGACCAGCATGGTGGAAGGAAGTGCCCAACTCCTAAAAGTTGTCCTCTGACCTCCATATACATGCTCCAGTATGCAACCCCTGTGCACGTACAACATTCCTGCAGAGGTCAGAGACCAGCTTTTGTGTTGTGGGTTCCAGGATTGAACTCCTATCATCAGGCTTGGGGGTAAGCACCTTTGCCCACTGAGCCATTTTGCTGGCCCAGTGTGTATTTTTGTAGGAACACATTTACACTTCATTCTGTGGGAAGGAATCTGCTCATGCTGCCAACAGGTTGTTCTGAGTTAACTATAAACCTGGACAATGTCCAAAATGGAGGCTGAGGAGGAATGCAGACCTGCTGGCTGTACTGTTTGTCTTTTGCTGTGCACACTGGGTGGGGGATGGTGACAGAAGATGAGACCACCAGAAGGACAAGAAAAGGCTTGGGAATGTCTGCTGTGGCCCCCCATATTGCTGACTGTCTGAATAAAGCACAGATTACTCTCACAGCTCCGGGTCTGTGCCCATGGTGGCAGGGCAGGCTGCTCACACCTACTGCTCTGAGTTTTGTCCCTGTAGGTTAGTTTTGTTCAGTGGTGTCTGTGCACTCGGTAACACAGGTAGTATTATTCTAGCAGCCTGCTTTCAGCCTTCCAGGCCTTTCTCTTCCCTGCCTGCAGACGCTCTCTTCTCACAGTACAGATTACTCTTGTGGGTTCTAGTGTTGTGTAAAGAGAGAGCCTGGATCCCTTTGTGGAGCGGAGCTGATGTTTTGGACATTAACAGGACCTAAGAATTGGAAGAGAAGCAATGGTTATGTTGGGCATTTGGCCAGATGCCAGTCATGAGAGGGGACAGAATGCCTAAGAGAAGGACAGGGTTGACTTTGATTTCAAGGAGCCATTGTCTACAGTGGGTTGTAAGGAAGGCTGTGTGTGTTTTAGTCTGGTTAGAAGCACATTTGGAACAGATGCAAATTTGAGCATCATTGTACTTATCGATGTTGGGTCCGGGGAGGGAAGATGGCAGGGGTCTGGGTTCCTCCATTATAACCTGAAGAACGTACAGAGGGATGGGTGGAGACCCAGCAGGCAAGAGCAGAAGACAGCACCCAGCAGGAGGAGAGTGGAGAGGGTAGCCACACCTTGACTGGCTTCTCCACTCCTTCTGAGTGGACTCCCGCCCTGGCTTCTTTGGAGCTGGTATTCTAGGCTCCGCCCTGCTTCTGTTGACTGATTTGCTGGGAGGATATTCACTATGCACCTTGATACAATGGAGGCGGGAAGCGCCTTCTTAGTGGAGGTGGAGACAGCAATTTAGAGCTGACAACTGTGACAGCTGGGGCCTGGAGTGTCAGAGATGCAAAGTGAAGAGAGAACTCAGCTGCACTGTGCAGCTAAGGAGGTAAAAGCTGAGGACTTGGGGGTGGAGAGGTGACAGACCAATGGCCTTCAAGGCGAGGCTTCAATGGAGACAAACCCTGGAGCTGGGGTGTTCAAGATGTGAGGAGAAGGTAGATACTGCTCTTGCATTCTTCTGAGTGTAGGATGTTGTCTGGGTGAGCATTTGAGACTAGGATAGAAACTTGAAATCACATGGCCTGAGGCAAAGTTATTGATGACCGTGAGAGACCAGCTCCCACGATCCGCTCAGGGTAATGAAAGGCATGTCTCAGAGTAGCGAGGGGTAGGAAACTTTCTTATCTGAGGGTAGTTAGGAACAGATTTTAGTCTATCACATTTTATTCATTCATTCTTTCACACATTCACTTTCTTACACTTCTTTCTCTCCTTCATGTTTCTTCTTCTCTCACCCAGCACACACACACACACACACACACACACGCACGCACGCACGCACGCACGCACGCACGCACGCACGTACGTACGCACACACATTCTGCAGCAGCTCCTGCCGTGATCCCTGGAAAGAAGACTCAGAGGCACCTTAAGAATGGACCCCCTTCTAGGCTGGGGGGGGGGTCCAGCCTCTCTGGACTCTAGGGACTGACCCTTTCCTTTCGCCCTGGGCATTTTAATTTCTCTCTATTCTAGTTTAGCCAGTTAATTTCCAAATGCTCAAAACCATCTAAAAGGAGCTCCCAGAGATACAATGCCAAGTGTAAATTCCTCGATTTCTCAGGTACCACGGTTTGCCAGGTTTCCGGAACCAAGTTTTGCATAGGCCTTTGTATCCTTGGGAGACTCTGAGAGAAAATTCAGAGGACAAACAAAGGTGTCAGTTAAACAAAAGATGGATTAGGGCTAGGTGCTCCTCCCTGGAGCCAGGCCAGGAGCAGCTCAGCAGGAATGCAGCCATAGCTCACCCACACAGCCAGGAAACATGGCGGAGCCTTGAGAGGTCAGGGTACCTGCAGAAAGGGGCTACTGCCAGGACTAGGTCTTGATGTGAACAGCCTGGCCTTGATTTAGCAATAAACAACACTAAAATCTGCTCCTAACTACCCTCAGATAAGAAAGTTTCCTACCCCTCGCTACTCTGAGGCATGCCTTTCATTACCCTGAGCGGATCGTGGGAGCTGGTCTCTCACGGTCATCAATAACTTTGCCTCAGGCCATGTGATTTCAAGTTTCTATCCTAGTCTTTGTATGTATTCTGTAGGGGCAGCTAGTCTATATTGGACTTGTTCTAAGATTTTTGCAAAATGTGTAAAAGGCTGTCTTTGAGACTGAGATTACTACTACTTTCCTGTGTCAGTAAAGAAGAATATTCAGATAATATTTCTGTTCATCAGAACTATACAGCTTAAACAGAAATCCACAGCTAAATGTGTGCCCAGAGATGTAAAACACTAACAGAGGGTTGTGGAAAGCACCCCATAGCTGTTCTTATTAGGGGGGTATAAGAAAACAGGTGGTTTCCACAGCTAGTGACCCCACGGCCTTGCCAGGTAGGGCTCCCCATCAGGGAGTTACACATCTGGTGGGTCTACTTGTCAATCATCAGTTGTCACCGCTGTGTACCCCCACGGCCCTCAGCACCAAGTGTTTGTTTTCACCCATGTAAGGGAGATCCAGCACATGTAAGCTGCCACCATCAGCTTGCCCTCATTGCCTGGCTCTGCACTCCAGTCTTTCTGAAATCTCTTCAGCCTCACGTGCCCTAGCAGTTTGCTGGGAATGGAGGAGGAGGAGGAGGAGGAGGAGGAGGAGGTCTGCTCAGGATTGGTATCTTGAATAAAACCCCTTTGGAAGTTTCTTGAAAAATCTCAGCCAGTGACTTTTGTTTTTTTTTTGTTTTGTTTTTTTTTGTTTTTGTTTTTGTTTTTTTTCTGAGACAGGGTTTCTCTGTATAACAGTCCTGGCTGTCCTGAACTTGCTCTGTAGACCAGGCTGGCCTTAAACTCACAGAGATCCATCTGTCTCTGCCTCCCAAGTGCTGGGATTAAAGAGTGCACCACCACAGCCCGGCTGGGCCAGTGACTTTTAGTAACATATTGCTGCTGTCTGCAGGAGGTGAGGAAATGTTTTCAGGATAGGCATGAGGTTGCCTTGGGCCTTCCAAGGCTGCTCTTCTGTGAGCACAGGTGAAGCAGATGCCAGGTCAGACCCCAGGAGCCACTGGCAGGGACTCATAAGCATCACAGGAGGGATAGACTAGGTAGATGGGTGGGGAGTGCAGACGGCTGAGGCATGGGTCTGGGGTAGTCTGTCCTGTGTGGCCAGGCAGAGGTGAGATCCACAGCTCTGTCTGCCATGCAGTCATGGATAGGAGGGGAATCCCAGGGCACATTTTAGACTGTTTCTTTTCTCATTCCGCCATGTCCACAAAGCACGTGTGTGTGTGTGTGTGTGTGTGTGTGTGTGTGTGTGTGTGTGTGTGTGTGCTATGACATAGTTTATTGTAAAGTAAATGTTGAGCCTATGGCTGAGTGTGCTTACATCTGGTGAGGCTGAGCTAGGTCTGTGGGTGAGGGAAACACACTAAATTTGCCTTCAGATTATGATGTTTTCAACATCCACTGGACGTATTGGGACTTAGCGCCATCCCAGAATCACAGAACGCCGTGGTTCCTCCCTCAGCAGTGGCTATATTGATGTTACTTTCACCCATTTACCATAAATAGTTCTTTGCAGTTAGTGCTGGCACGCTTGTGTTGTTTCTTAAGGTCCCTTGCCTTTCCCTGAGGCCACCCTTGGGAACCAACACTTCTGATGGCTGTAGATAAACCCCAGTTTGTCTGCTTTTCCAGTTGCAGTGAGATGCCAAGTGAGCGCTGTGTGTTTTGTAGGTCCGCCTCACCCACGAAATCAAACACAAGAACATTGTGACATTCCATGAATGGTACGAGACCAGCAATCATCTCTGGATGGTGGTGGAGCTGTGCACAGGTAGGAGCAGCAGAGGCTGAGCCAGACACAATGCTGGCTGGGGGAGCCATGATGGATGGTGGATGTGGCTGATCTAAGCTCATTTCCCTTAGGTGGTTCTTTAGAAACTGTGATTGCTCAGGACGAGAACCTCCCAGAAGATGTCGTGAGAGAGTTTGGGGTGGATTTGGTCACAGGGCTGCACCATCTGCACAGGCTTGGCATCCTCTTTTGTGACCTTACTCCTGGGAAGGTAACTCCTGAGTTCTGATTTCCTCATGCCTCATGTCTCAATTGCAAGAGCCTTCTCAATAAAATAAAAGGAAACCTATAGCACCTATGTATAGCTGCCTATTTAAGTAGCTTTTGGGACAGAGTTCTTCACTGCAGAGGTCTCTCTCTGATTTTTCACTGGCTTTGTGTGCTGTGAGTGGTAAGCCCCGCACAGTATTCTCCTAGCACTTAAACCCCAGCACTCAGTTACGGCCACGCCTTTGCTTTGACAGTAGCATTTGTGACTGTGCACTGTTCCTGACTGCACAGACAATGTTTTGTTTTCATAACATTGTTTTCCATAAGAAGATGCCTCTGTGTTTGTATTCAAGCGTAGTGAGCCTGCTCAGCTCTCGGGTTGGCCCCAGGCTGACTCTGGAAGCTGGTGTGACCCTGCTTGAGTCACGACCTCACTCTGTAGCTTTCTTCTCTGTGGTATTTGCAGTGTGTTCAGTGGCATCCTGCCCTGTTGCATAAACCATACGCTTAGGGGTTGCACATGTCACTGGCCTGACTTTTCTTGTCCTTTATGTAGCAAAGTGGAAGCTGAGTGTTTGGTTTGTGGCTTTGCTTTGCCGCCATCTGTCTATGGATAAGGAACTAAAAAGGAAGAAGGGTGGGAGCCAAACACCAAAACTGAAAGGAAAACTCGGTGGTGAGCTTGTGAAACACTTGATAACTGTTGCTTGGACTATTTACAAACCTAAACAGGTCTGCAGCCACTCAGCTGTCATTGTGCAGAAAGCAGCTAGGACAATATGCAGATGTGTGGGTGTCATTTATAGACCTTGAAATTTGAATTTTACAGGATTTCCCCATATTAAGAAATACTGCCTCTCTTCTTGCTGGGCAGTAGTGGTGCACACCTTTAATCCCAGCACCCAGGAGGCAGAGGCAGGTGGATCTCTTATAAGTTCTAGGCCAGCCTGGGCTACAGAATGAGTTCTAGGACAGCCAAGGCTACATAGAGAAACCCTGACTTGAAAAATAAAATAAAACAAAACAAAATGAAACAACAATAACAACAAAAATACCATTCAGAGATAGGCATGATGACTCATACCTGCAATCCTAGCACTTGAGGACTGCCGTAAGTTCAAGGCTAGTATGATGTACATAGTGAGTTTCAGAATGGTCTGGGCAATAGATTGAGACCCTGTCTGAAAAAACAAGCAAATAAACCCAAACAAACCGAACACAAAACAAAACCCAAAACAACCTCTCACCACCAAAAAAACATACAATTAAAAAAAAAAAAAAGGTTTATTTATTTACTTATTATGTATATAGTGTCCTGTTTACGTGTACGCCTGCAGGCCAGAAGAGGGAGCCAGATCTCATTACAGATGGTTGTGAGCTGCCATGTGGTTGCTGGGAATTGAACTCAGGGCCTCTGGAAGAACAGCCAGTGATCTTAACCTCTGAGCCATCTCTCCAGCCCAAAACATACAATTTTTATTTATTTTTTAAAAGCTCTTTGTTCACAGCTGTGTGAAAACAAGTGGGGACGTGGGCTTTAGGCCCAAGGCCATAGTTTGCTTTGCCCTCTGTGGGACATTTAATGGAGTTTACTGCAAAACTTTGTAGGAGGGTCTGTCATGTAAACTGTTCTAGAAAACCAGGGTTTGGAGAGAGTTGGGCAGGGTTCTGTTTCTGCTGGTAAAGTTTCATTGAGACACTGCCCCACCCTTGGCCTATGTGTTACCAGTGGCTGCTGTTTTGAACAACTTTGGAGTTGTGGGGTTAGGACATGCTGGATGGTAGTCTGTGTTTGAACAGGTCTCCAGGGGACGCTGATGGTGGAGTTAGAGGCCACTGTGGTGGGTTAGCTGGCACCTTTAGTGAGTGTTAGTGCCTAGGAGTTAAGGCCAACTTTAAACTGCTCTCACCAGAAGGTCACCAGGCCCATTACTGTGTCCACCGGCATTTTCAATGATATGGCTGAAAAGGATGCTGTTTCCCGGGCTGGTTCGACAATCCGCAGCCAACTTCTGATCACACAGAGCGTTGGCCAACTTGAGTCAGTCCCAGCCCTTTATCTGTGAGATTCCCATGAGTCCCCACAGAGCCGAAAAAGCAGGGCCCTTCCTTCCCTGTTGTAGCCTGAGAAGGCTGCCATACCCCTAGGGTTAGGCAGTGGGTAGGAGGTCACCTGGGCCAAGTCTACAGGCCAGCACTAGCTGTGGTCCTCAGTTTAAAACCCCTCACTACATGTCCTTTCTTGACCCACACAGGTAGGTGGATCTTTAGACTCTCACTCTCTGTGTGTGTTCTTGGGGAGTGGCCTTGAGTCCTACCAAACACCCACATCCTATAATACTCCAGGCCTATACATCGAATGCTGTGTTTGCCTTACATCACTTGTGCGCATCAGAAAATCTTCCCCCATTTTTCTTGATACACAGTTGTTTGACTTTGTGGGTTTGAGGATACGGAGTGCCGGCCATCGTTACCTTTATCCTTTATCTCTTAATGCAGCCTGTCTGTTCATATCTTTCTCACAGCCCAAGGCTCCTTGGTGGCTCCATGGTGTCTGAGAATGGATATTTGAGAGGACAGTGTCAGCTTTGATTCTGCTGTTACTAAGATGTCATGTTGGCTGGTATTTTAGGGAGCAGCTCCCAGTTTTATTTAAACCACAACTCTCAGGATCATTTCTGTAGTTCATTGGCTTCTTCTTTTTATTTATTTATCATCATGTATAGTGGGGCTTGGGGATTTAGCTCAGTGGTAGAGCGCTTGCCTACTAAGTGCAAGGCCCTGGGTTCTGTCCTCAGCTCCGACAAAAAAAAAAAAAAAATCATGTATAGTATTCTGTCTGCACATATCCCTGTAGGCCAGAAGAGGGCGCCATATCTCATTACAGATGGTTGTGAGCCACCATGTGGTTGCTGGGAATTGAACTCAGGACCTTTGGAAGAGCAAGCAGTGCTCTTAACCTTTGAGCCATCTCTCCAGCCCATTGGCTTCTTTGTTAGTTATTATGGCGCTCTTACCCGCGAGGAACACGTCCCGAACTCGACAAGACCACAGAAGAGTTTTTATTAAAGAGGATAGAGGTGACAGACCTGTGTGAAACACACGTGGGTGAGGAGATAAGGGGGGCTCATGCAAGATGGCACCAGCTTTATAAAGGTTGGGCTGTGCATGCGTACAGGAACTCGTGTGGGTACTCCACGCATGCGTGTAGATTACATGGCTGCATGCGCACTTTACGCAACCACGTAAAGCCACAGAGTCTTGGTCCGCCAGATGTCTGACCCGGAGATGGCTATTTTGAATCGGAAATAGTTAGGTGGTCCGCCGGGCAAGCCCAACCGTGTGGACATGTAATTTTCTATCATTCTTTTTAAAAGCATCGTGTGTCAGCATTTTTCTGAGCCATCACACGGCGAGAGGGCTGCAACGCCCTGGGCACGGTTAGGAGAGGTCCCTCCAAACCTGTCTATGAAGACACTGATGATTTCCCACCTTCCTAGATACTCTTGGAAGGGCCTGGCACACTGAAGTTCAGCAATTTCTGCCTGGCGAGGGTGGAAGGAGAGAGTCTGGAGGAGTTCTTTGCTTTGGTGGCTGCAGAAGAAGGAGGTGGTGACAGTGGAGAGAACACACTGAAGAAGAGCATGAGAAACCGCGCCAGAGGTAGGCGGGCTGGCAGCTTCCTCGCCATAACCCAAGCCACTTGCTTCGCCACCTACACACTGCGTGAGAAACAAGACGGGAGATTCTGGACGAAGAGTAGCTTCGTCTTTGGCTTAAAGTGTCCCTGTGTCTCTAACGGTGTGTCAGCAGGAGAGGTCTTGGACAGTGTCTTGTCTCCACTCCCCAGAGCAGGCCCGTCTCAGTCAGCTTCAGAATGTGCCTGGCACACACCAGTGTGCTCAGCCCTGTCGAGGGCTGGTCTTTGCAGTCCAGGCAGGTCCTCCAGGTGTGCTCTTGGCAGAGGGGTTTGACAGGGAGATGGTGCCAGCGGCATCAGGGGTACTAAAGGAGTGAGGTGCTTGCTGAATGATCAGGAGGACCTGAGTCTGGTCCCCTAAAACCCATGTAAGAAGAGCCAGGTGTGGCTGCACACATTTGTAATCCCCAGTCCAGGGGAGAAGAGACAGGGGGATCCCTGGGGCTTGCTATGCAGACATTCTAGTCAAACCAGTAACTTCCAGGTTCAGTGAGGGACCCTGTCTCAAAAAACGAGGAGAGTGACTGAGGAGGTCACCAAATGTCAAGTCAGCGTCTAGCTTCTACCTACATTTGATGCACATGTACACACACACACACACACACACACACACACACACACACACACACACACGGGAGTAGATATGTGGGCATGTCTGTGCCACTGTGAGCGGAGGTCAGAGGGCAGCTTGAAGGAGTCTGCTCTCTTCTGTTGGGTGGGGGTGGGGGATTGAACTCAGGTCATTAGTCTCGGTGTCAAGTACCTCTGGCCACTGAGCCACCTCACTGGCTCCCAGAAATTCTGTCCTTATGGTACGTGCTACATTTCCCTGTGCCTTTCCATCTCTGTGGCTCTTTGTCTTTGATAACTCAGATGTCTAACTGTTCTTGTTTGGTTTTCAGGCTCCCCGATATATGCGGCACCGGAAATCATGAAGGGAACAGACTCTTCTGTCGCCAGTGACCTCTGGTCTTTGGGCTGTCTGCTTTATGAAATGTTTTCAGGTGATGGTGTTTGGTTCATTATAAAATCAAAACTATACTAAAACCAAGAGCAAACTGGGTTTCATGTGTTATTTGCAAGTGCCTGACCTAGCAGGTATCTCAGAACTGGTTTTAGACAATTTTTGTGTGAACAGTTTCAACTTAATTGCTTAATGTTAGACTTAGGAAGGCTTGTGAGCATTCTGACTTGTAATGATTCTTCATAATTATCTGCATTGTTGAAGTGTGCCTGACCATTAGAGAATAAAGTAGAAATTCAGACTGTGGCTTGTGAGCCCGTGACTCAGATGAGACCCTTGATCACGGTGCTGCTTACCCCGTGTTAACTTGAGTATTGACTTGGAAACCTCTTTTGCATTGGAGAAGGAAGGAAGTTCATAGCCTGGTGTGTTATCAGGCATTGCCTTTTCCCACCAATCATGTAAATCCTGTATTTACGATAGTGTACATTCCCCTGGAATACCTGTAGTTAAGTTTGGGATTAGTGTGGATGGCAAACTGATTCTGCAGGTTCATGTGATTTCAGGCAAGCCTCCATTCTTCTCAGAAACCGTGTCAGAGTTAATTGAGAAGATTCTGTATGAAGATCCATTGCCGCCAGTCCCAAAGGGTAGGTGAGCACAGCCAGTCATTTTACCTGTGGAAGCCCACCTTCACCCAGGCTCTTTCTACCAATCACAGCCCTCAGAGCTACACATGATGACAGCTTCAAATCAGTACATTTTCTTCCCCGTTTTTGATACTGAAAGTGAAAACCAAGTCATACTAACAGCTTCCCTCATTTAAAAACATGAATTAGCACAAGAAGTCTGTTGAAAGATTTAAAGGTGTGTGTGTGTATGTGTATTACTGCCCCGTATGATTATTTCAGGGTTGCTTCTCAGTAGGAAGAAGTGGAACATTTCTCAGTTCTCCTATTGGTGAGTCCAAATACTTCCATACAGCTGGTGGCTCATTGCACAGAGCTTGTACTCAGACTGTGGCCACATACTTGGCATTCTGTGTGTATTGATGCTCTATGAAAGGGTACCCAGGGGCTGGAGAGATGGTTCAGTGGTTAAGAGCACTGCTTGTTCTTCTAGAGGTCCTGAGTTCAATTCCCAGCAACCACATGGTGGTTCATAACCATCTGTAATGAGATCTGGCACCTTCTTCCGGTCTACAGGTGTACATGCAGACAGAACACTGTATACATAATAAATAAATAAATCTTAAAAAAAAAAAAAAGAAAAGAAAAAAAGAAAGGGTACCCAGCTGTTTCTTAGGTCATATTGTCCTGGCCTCTTCTTCCAACCATGATTGGAGATGGTCACAGTGCATACCCATCTCTGAGAACCACGGAGTGGGGAAAGTTCTGTCATGTCCCAGTGCTCACTATTGTTAGTTCTTTGTGGACATTTTTCCAAAGAAAGGAGGGATTGCTAGGATCAGAGTTACAGTGAATTACAGAGCAAAGCTGGCAAAATTAGGAATGCTTTGGAGAATAAGGTCCAGCTAACCACCGAAGACCCGGTGTGAGGCTCTGGCTGGCAACCCTCAGTGCCGTTATTTCAGGGACAGGAATGTTCTGGGGCATTTAAAATGGAGTCGTGGAGATGCACATGTGAGATCTGGGTTAGAGTTTGTTTCTCTGCTCTGCACACTGGTCCTCTGTGACTCACACGCTGTGTCCATGGGTTCAGTCTGTCTGTCTGTTACAGTCTGAAGAATTAGATGCTGTTACTTTTGATGTTGCTGATGGACAGTGACAAAGTCCATGCTCCTCTCAGCACCGTCTTCCCTTTGGAAAATCTTTGTTTGCAGATTCTTCATTCCCCAAAGCGTCCTCAGATTTCATTAATTTGCTGGATGGATTACTACAGAAGGATCCTCAGAAAAGGTACGGACAGCATTGTGTGGGTGAGGAGTGGAGACCTGCTTCCCTTTACATGGGTATAAAGCTTTTCCCTCCTCCTCCCCCGTCTCTTTTTTTTTTTTTTTTTTTTTTTTTTGAGATGAGGGTTTCCATGTATGGCTCATATTGGTCCCTCCCCAGCCTCCTGCACTGAGATCACAGATCAACACCACCTGCACCTCCTTCTCTCTCTTTCCCTCCACCTCCTGTTCCTCTGCCTCCTCTTCCTCTTCCTCAGAATCCTCTGGTTCCTCCTGTATTCTTTGGATGTTGGAGAGAGTGTCCTTCCACTGAGCTCAGCTCCCTCTGGTGCAGTGTGCACACTTAGATAGCAAAGGGCTCAGCTCCCATCAGTGCAGTGTGCACACTTGGACAGTAAGGGAGGTCAGCTCCCATCAGTGCAATGTGCACACTTAGATAGCAAAGGGCTCAGCTCCCATCAGTGCAGTGTGCACACTTGGACAGTAAGGGGGGGAATCAGTTCCCTTCGGTGCAGTGTACATACACACTTGGACAGTAAGGGGCTCAGCTCCCATTGGTGCAGTGTATGCAGTGTGCACACTTGGACAGTAAGGGCTCAGCTCCCATTGGTGCAGTGTATGCAGTGTGCACACTTGGACAGTAAGGGCTCAGCTCCCATTGGTGCAGTGTATGCACACTTGGACAGTAAGGGGGGGTCAGCTCCCATCACTGCAGTGTGCACACTTGGACAGTAAGGGGCTCAGCTCCCATTGGTGCAGTGTATGCAGTGTGCACACTTGGACAGTAAGGGCTCAGCTCCCATTGGTGCAGTGTATGCAGTGTGCACACTTGGACAGTAAGGGCTCAGCTCCCATTGGTGCAGTGTATGCAGTGTGCACACTTGGACAGTAAGTGGGGGGCTTAGCTCCCATCAGTGCAGTGTGCTCAGCTCCAAAGGGATGCTTCTTGCTGCAGTGACAAGCCTGGCAAGTCAAGGGAAGGAGAAAGGCTGGTTCGGGCTCACAGTTGAGGGAGACAGAGGTTTTCATGGTGGTGCGGGGCAGCAGCCAGAGCATGAGGCAGCTGGTCACATCGTGTTTCCAGTCAGGAAGCAGAGAGCAGGCAAGGAGTGGGACCAGGTTAGGAAATGTCCAGGCCTGTCCATCAACTCCCATGACCCACTTCCTCCCAGCTAGGCCCCTCCTCCTGGTGGCTCCACAGCCTCCGTGAACAACCACCAGCAGGGAATGAGTGTGCACACATGGATCTCAGGGGACAGCTCACATTCCAGCCACACAGCCAACTAAAACAATCTTGCTCATTTAGTAAGATAAAGGGGGACAGAACTGTAATTTGATAATTAGTGATTTACCTTAAAATTTCAAATTGACGATAGCATCCCTTCCTACATTAGTTGGAAAACCTAAGAACTTTTATTAGGCTTAGTGGATTGTGAGGGTTGTGAACGTGAGTTTTGTTCTATAGCTGTAAAGGTTTCTGACTTTTTCCTTTTGCTAAGGAATATTAATTTCATACCAAAAGAGTTGAGAAGTGATGTTGGTGAATGATGGGGTCTGATGACACGCTGTGGGTCAGGTCTGGATTCCCCTTCATGAGCTGTGCCCCTGTGTTTCCTAAAGATTATCATGGGAGGGAGTCCTGCAGCACTCCTTCTGGAAGGACGCCCTGAGAAGAGAAGACTTGGCCTCGGCCTCGGCCTCTGAGGACTGCATCTTCAGGTAGTGCCCTGCCCGGTGCCGCTCTGCCATCTGGTTGATGGTCCCTAACATCTGCTTAATTAGAGCTCCTCAGGACAGGTTTAGTCACGATGTGTTAGTTCTCCATTTGGTTCATTTTCTGTTCGTTTTTTCTCTATTGGGTCGAACGTGGCAGTCCCAGTCTGGTGTGCTCAGCGCACCTAGTGCTGAGCACAAAGCAGGGTGCCATTCAGGGAAGTGTGGTCATGAAGTGTGGGTAGATGTGACATGGCTACCCCTGCGGGGAAACCATAGAACCAGTGTGTGACTCGCCAGCATTTGTTCCCCTAATGGTCATGTGATGGGGAAGAGAAATGTCAGAATGGAGTTGTCAGCCTGAGTGTAGAGGGCTTCCTGCCAGCCTTCTGTGGCTGCGTACCCAAGTGACCCCAAAGTTAGTTCAGAGCACTAAGGATGTGGTGGTCATGTGTGACCACAGTCATCTTAGTGTGCCCTGCCCAGGCATTTCATTGTTGTTCTGAAATCTCTCAGTGTCAGACAGTAGGCACAGTGGTAGTGTTGGCTGACTCCCCCCATTGCTCACTGGCGTCGGCTGAGCCTCCCTCCTCCCTCCCCGGCTGGTTGGCTCAGTGGTAAGTGACTGCTAAGTGTTTCTAATCTTGCCAAATTCAGTGTGTTGTGTAGAGAAGCTGGAGTTTGTTGATCATCAGTGTCTGTGACCCAGGGTGCAGCTGCCACATTCTCACTATTGTCCTCTGCTCTGTGAAGCTACAGAGTGGGGCTAGAGCTCCACCTTCCGGTCCACTATCACTTAGAGATGCTGAGGTGGTGTCAGCAGATTGGGCTCCGGGCCTTGACTGTTGGTGTCAGAGAGCCAGGACACCTCTGACCTTTAATTCCTCATCTCCAAAGTGTGTGTGTGTGTGTGTGTGTGTGTGTGTGTGTGTGTGTGTGTGTGTGTGTGTGTGTTGGGGGGAGGAGAGGAAAAGGGGAAAAGGGAGGAGGGATGGAGCAGGAAGAGAGAGAGTACCCCTGCTATGCTGTCCTCCACACCGGACAACACACACAGAGACACTTAGAAAGCTGGAAAAGATCCCTCTATCGATGATAACTCCCTATATTCAAAATTAGAAATCAAAGTGTTTCCGTTTGCTGCTGCACGATGCGATTCTTCCTTTTCAGTCTGTGTCTTGTTTCTTTTTCTTGTGAGGACTTTGAGAGGCACACTCGTGTTGGCAATGATGGAAGCCAGCCTCCTTCCTTGGGTTTTGGGCTGAAAGCACTCCGTCTTTGCTTGTTTGGTTGATGGTGTGGGCTGGAGGCTTTGGGAGCAGCTGTCTTTCAGTCTGAGAGAAGGCCAGGTGGGACGAGTTGGTCTTACTCCCCAGTCCTGCAGTTACTGTGAGAGACTGGGGTGTTTGGTCTTTAAACATGGAGCCAACCTGATATTCTGACCCCTTGGGAGCTGTGACAGTTCGTGTGTCTTGCTGGATGCCTTTGGGATGGTGGAAGGGCAGTGAGGGATGGGTGGTGTGGGGATGTGCTCACGTGCCTGGAGTCCTAGCTCTGCCAGAGAGAGCATCAGGCAATGGCCAGCAGCTACTGCTGTCTCCAGAGGACAGTTTCAGGGTTTCCTAGCAGCAGATGAACAGGGATAAAAGAAACTAGAGCAAACAGGGGATTTCTCTTCCCTCTTCCACCTCAGCGACCCCTCACTTCTGTTCTTTGGGGCATCAACAGACCAGCTTCTCTTACCGCTAGTTTCCATGGCTTGTTGACTTTGATCCCAGGCCGAGGAACAGGAAGGGAAACCTAATGCTGGTTCTTGAGGCACTCCAGGCTCTGGTGTCTGTCTGTCTGCTACTGACTGTTTGTCAGAGAAAGGGGTTTTAGACCTGTCGGTCTAGATGCCTCACATCTAGAAAGGGCTGACTGTAGCTACCCACTGGGAAATTGTACTTGCCCAGTTCTGTGACTTTGTAGAATAAGTCACCATGCAGGCATGCTCGGACACCTTCTGTGCTGTTTACAAAACCAAAGGGAGTCTGAAGTGAGCTTGTGCTGATTTTTTTCTGTCCAGCAGCAGAAATGTCATAGGATGTTCTGGACCACAGGATTCCAGGGAGCTTTTGCCAAGCTCTCAGAATGGACAAGGGAAAGGGCAGAAGGCAGCTCCTCGGCCCAGCCAGTCTTTCAGGCTAGGTAAGGCTTGGTTCGTGTCTCGGTGTGTTGTGTTCTGCTCTTGGTGGTTTCTGTCCCTGTGGATAACATTACTCTTCTCCCGCAGACAACCCGACTGAGCTGAGGCCCAAGAGTGCCACAGGGGGCCAGCTGAATGAATCCATATTTCTCCTCAGGTGTGTAAAACCCAGCTGTGAGAGAGTGAGGTCGGGTGCCGTCCTGGGGGCAGACTGTTAGAGATAGAGGGCACGTTTGTACCACCCACCACCTTCATTCCACAGTGAACTGCTGCCCGGGGAATCTAGGTATATATTTCAAAAATTGTTTATTTTGGGTCTGAAGAGATGGATCAGTGGTTAAGAGTGCTTGTTGCTCTTCTAGAGGATCCAAGTTCAGTTCCCAGGACTCAACACTGGACAGCTCATAACCATCTGTAACTCCAGCTCCATGGGATCAGACGCCCTCTTATGGTGTCCTTGGGCATTATACTCATGTGCATAGACACACATGTACATATAATTTTAAAAAGCTGCTTTTTTGGGTATTTGTAAATATTAAAATCTTTTCTCTCAGAACTTTATCTTCTGATAAAAATGAATTTAAAATTTCAGAAGTCCAGCCCCCTTATTTGGATAAGGTTTTATAGAAAGGAAGGGCTGTATTCTCCTCCTTTTGTTTGAGTCTCCTCCTCCCTTCCTCCCTCCCTCCCTCCCTCCCTCCCTCCCTCCCTCCCTCCCTTCCTTCCCACTGCCTTTCTTCCATCCATGCTGGCTATCACACATGCTAAGCATGCCAGGTATCACACATGCTAAGCAAGAGCACTCCTAATGAGTGATACTGCAGCCTGTGTGTTACATTTTTCTTGAAGTATATTTTATGTGAGGCACAAGCAATATTTATAACTATTGAAAGAATTAAACAACAACAACAATAGCTCAGTTTATCTTTAAGTGATTAGGGGCTGATGTATGGAAGACACTGACATTCAATAGATTTAAGATTTTCTGGGGGGTTGGAGACCTGGCTCAGTGGTTAAGAGCACTGGCTGTCCTTCCAGAGGTCCTGAGTTCAATTCCCAGCACCCACATGGTGGCTCACAACCATCTGTAATGAGATCTGGTGCCCTCTTCTGGCCTGTAGGCATATATGCAGGTAGAACAGTGTATACATAATAAATAAATAAATCTTTACAAAAAAGGTTTTCTGGATGTGCAAGTCTCTGTCTTGCTGGTAGAGCACTTGCTTGGAAAACACCAAGTCAGAGGTTCAATTCTCAGTGTCATCAAAGAAACAGAAAGCCTTTATATAGGAGGAGTTTTATTTCATTTGAAACTATACTAATATATTAAAATTTATTAATCTGTTTTGTGTGTATTTGAGTGTAAAGTCTGCTAAATTTATTTATATCTATTTTAGGCACTTTAAATTGACTCTTAGAACTGTACAACCTCTAGTATATCTTACGTTAAAAACTCACTTGTGAATGAGTAAACAGTAGGTGGAGGAGATGTGATCCTTGGGGATGAAAGAAGGTTATATAAGTGCACTCCGATGAAGTGGGGAGTGGGAGGCCAGCCAGGGGGTAACAGATGTGTGTGCACAGGCACACAAGTGTCATTGTAAAAGTCATTATTAATATGATTAACAGATGCTGATGAAACATTAAACATATAGCAAATATTACAAAAGAAAAGACTGTATGTAGCATGCAATCTAGAAATAAGTAGCCAGTTACCCAGAAAAGGACCCACAGAGCAGTTACTGGGCTGATGAGATGCTCAGCAGGTGAGGTGTTGGCCACGCAGCTGGAGACCTGAGCTGGGGAGGAGAGACCAGAGCTGGGGGAGAGCCAACTGTGAAGAACTGTCCTCAGACCTCCACGTGTGAGACACGTGCACCCACACACAGTAACACTTTCCAAAAGAAGCAGCTACAAAACGATGGAGTCATTAAACACAAATTAGGCTACGGGCTTTTTTCGTGCTTTGTGCCTGTGCAAGAGGTGTGGAGGCCTCATGCACTCTTCCTGCTGGCAGAGGGGGTGGAGGGCATCACTTCTGTAACCGTTGATGGAAAGCTGTCCTGTTTTCCAGTTCACGGCCCACTCCAAGGACTAGTGCCATGGTGGGATTAAGTCCCGGAGAAGGAGAGGATGCCAGCTCGCCACAGACCTCTCCTTTATCCAAGGTGAGCAGCCATGGGATTTATGATACATTACAGAAGCTCATAAAAATAATTCTAAGTTGATCTGTGAACCCTGCTGTGATGATGACATTGACCATGGCCAAGTCCCTGGTTGCTGCTTATAGGTTTTTTTCAGCAGTGAATATATTGAGGTATAATTGTCATGAAATGCAGTTCACTATTTAAAGTGGACGTTTGCTGGGCTTTACTGAATTCATGGGTTCTGTGAATGTCATCACAATCAGTTTGAGAACTTTTTTCATTATCCTACAAAGAAGCCCTGTAACTGTTGGCTATCGGCCTCAGTCTCCTCCACTTCTCCCCACCCCTGCTCCATGGGTCTTCTAAGTCTGCCTGTTCTGGACATTTCATGTAAATGGAATTATAGAGCATATAGTCATTAATTGTTTTATTATTGTTTGTGTGCATGCATGTGTGGGTGTGTGTCTGTGGTGTGTGCATGTGCATTTATATGCCTGTGCATGTCCCCACAGACAATGCAGAATATAAACATATTAGTTTTTTAATTCTTTAGGAGCAAAGGAACAAGCACTTCAGCCAGATTTTTTTTTTTTTTTTCAAGACAGGGTTTCTCTGTGTAGCTTTGCACCTTTCCTGGAACTCACTTTGGAGACCAGGCTGGCCTCGAACTCACAGAGATCCGCCTGGCTCTACCTCCCAAGTGCTGGGATTAAAGGCATGTGCCACCACTGCCTAACCCAGCCAGAACTTTTAAAATACTAGGATTTAATTTCTTCAATATTCAGTAAGACAGAAGTAATTATGTGTTTTGTGGATGAAGGATGGAGCAGGACCCATCATAAGGAACAAAACTAAGCCAAACCCCACCCAGTGTGAAGTTGCCTTTACCTCACAGTGTGGGAGGTCTGCAGTGCAGCCCTAACCAGCCCAGTGGTGAGAGCTGCTGGTGTGACTGGCCAGTGGCTTTCTGAGACGTGTTTTTTCATGTATGAAATGGGAACAACACGCACAACTCAGGATTTGTGTGACGATGAGCCAGGCTGATGGTGTCTCCATGGCACTTGAAGTTTGTCCACACAGCTTGCCCTTCTCAGCAGCTGACCTGTCACTCTGCAGTATAAATCCAAGTGTGACTTTTGCCCTTTTCCAGATGACATGTGGGCATCTGAGCCAGGGGGCTCTGGAGTCACAGATGAGAGAGCTGATCTACACGGACTCAGATCTTGTGATTACCCCAATTATCGACAACCCCAAGGTGCAGAGAGACTGGAGGATTTTGGGGGAGGGTGGGGAAGGGGGTGTCAGAACATTCTCTGCGTCACTGACTATTTCCTGTCCTGTGTGCCACATGGCCACAGTCTGCAGCCCTCTGCTGTCACTTGCCTGCCTGTCCTATGTGCCACATATCCACTCTGTAGCTCTCTGCACTCAGCTCACACACCTCTGCAGTGGGCGCTCTGCAGCTCTCTGCTCTCCCTCCACTCACACACCTCTGCAGTGGGCGCTCTGCAGTGGGCGCTCTGCAGCTCTCTGCTCTCCCTCTACTCACACACCTCTGCAGTGGGCGCTCTGCAGCTCTCCCTCCACTCACACACCTCTGCAGTGGGCGCTCTGCAGCTCTCCCTCCACTCACACACCTCTACAGTGGGTGCTCTGCAGCTCTCTGCTCTCCCTCTGTTCACACACCTCTGCAGTGGGTGCTCTGCAGCTCTCTGCTCTCCCTCCGCTTACACACCTCTGCAGTGGGTGCTCTGCAGCTCTCCCTTTACTCACACACCTCTGCAGTGGGCGCTCTGCAGCTCTCCCTCCACTCACATACCTCTACAGTGGGTGCTCTGCAGCTCTCTGCTCTCCCTCCGCTTACACACCTCTGCAGTGGGTGCTCTGCAGCTCTCTGCTCTCCCTCCGCTTACACACCTCTGCAGTGGGCGCTCTGCAGCTCTCTGCTATCCCTCTACTCACACACCTCTACAGTGGGTGCTCTGCAGCTCTCTGCTCTCCCTCCGTTCACACACCTCTGCAGTGGGTGCTCTGCAGCTCTCTGCTCTCCCTCCACTCACACACCTCTACAGTGGGTGCTCTGCAGCTCTCTGCTCTCCCTCCGTTCACACACCTCTGCAGTGGGTGCTCTGCAGCTCTCTGCTCTCCCTCCGTTCACACACCTCTGCAGTGGGCGCTCTGCAGCTCTCCCTCCACTCACACACCTCTGCAGTGGGCGCTCTGCAGCTCTCCCTCCACTCACACACCTCTACAGTGGGTGCTCTGCAGCTCTCTGCTCTCCCTCCACTCACACACCTCTGCAGTGGGCGCTCTGCAGCTCTCCCTCCGCTCACACACCTCTGCAGTGGGTGCTCTGCAGCTCTCTGCTCTCCCTCCACTCACACACCTCTACAGTGGGCGCTCTGCAGCTCTCTGCTCTCCCTCCACTCACACACCTCTGCAGTGGGCGCTCTGCAGCTCTCTGCTCTCCCTCAGCTCACACACCTCTGCAGTGGGTGCTCTGCAGCTCTCTGCTCTCCCTCCACTCACACACCTCTGCAGTGGGTGCTCTGCAGCTCTCTGCTCTCCCTCCGTTCACACACCTCTGCAGTGGGCGCTCTGCAGCTCTCCCTCCACTCACACACCTCTGCAGTGGATGCTCTGCAGCTCTCTGCTCTCCCTCCGCTCACACACCTCTGCAGTGGGCGCTCTGCAGCTCTCTGCTCTCCCTCCGCTTACACACCTCTGCAGTGGGGGTTTTCCATCCTGCTTGATCACACTTGTCACATGCTGAGGAGGGCCACCGACCTCAGACCCCAGACCTCAGCTCTCAGTCCCATGTAGTCTCCAGTCCCACTCAGTCCCACTAGATGCTCAGGTCACTAGGGTGAGACTGAGCAGGGCTCACTGGCTGGGGAGGAGTGGGCAGGTCACACAGACCCGGTCTCTTACATGGTGTTCAGACTGATGGGGGAGACTGTGTGGCCCTGTGGTCTCAGCTCCCGGTGTGCTCGCTGCTTCTGTAACAACAGTATGTTGCTGAGGGTGACGAGGACTCCTGAAAAGCATCGTCTGTCTGTAGCTTTGATTTCCAGCCCCGTACGCTCACCTTCTGCCTCCCGCTCTGTTTTGTCCTTTCTGCTTCACTATTTGAAAATTTCTTTCCAAATTAATTTGTGGAATTTCCAAATTGCTCTTGTGGAGCATGTTGATTTCCTAGATAGACAGCCTTTGCCTTACGTAACCATCTCCCAGAATGGAGTCTCCCATGACTCAGTCTGGCAGAGTCTGGATTCACTAGGCCTGATGGGTAGTGGAGTGTTCTTCAGTGGGCTTTTCAGAGCACCCTGGGATTCCATGGGCTGTGTGAGTCTCTTCCTTTATTTCCTTACTCAAGGTTTCTGAGAAACGTCAGCAAGCAGAAGTTTGTTTTTTAGCCCCGCTTCCCCCCCAGGTAGGGTTTCTCTGTGTAGCCCTGGCTGGCCTCAAACTCAGAGGATCTCTATCTGCCTGCCTCTGCCTCCCAAGTGCTGGAATTAAAGGCACGCACCACCACTGCCTGGCCTTAAACTATTTTTATCTAAACATTTTAAAGCTATATTTTAAAAGTTAGTTTTAGACTCAGGGAGAAGGTTCAGGGTTTGAGGAGGCCTTCCTTGCTGTTACTCTGCCTGGCCTGAGTCTCCTGAGGCCCTTGGGTTAGCAGGTCTGAGTTAATGGCTCCCACTGATTCCACACACTGTACCTCTGATGTCCTTTGTCACACTTGAACCTCCTCTATCCCCTGTAGTCTGTCCCTGTCTGTCACAGCTGGGACACTTAGGTTCTCATGATTGTAGCACTCTGCTGAGTGATGGTCAGGTATTTTGTGGAGTGTTTTTAGTTATAATTTCTCCGAGCTTTTTTCATCATTGGAATAACATGAATTACAGCATCAGATTGGAGAAAGATTGTCATCTTATCATTTTTGCCAAGAACGCTGTCTGTCGTGAATGTTAAGGCAACAACACAGAGTTCTGCAGAAGGCTTGTTCAACTCTCAAGGTGTAGGGCCCACTGATCTAAACTTCCATTTTTCAAATGAAGTGTGTGATAAACTATTTACGTGTTACTATCTTCTGGAATAGCTCTTCCCTTCTCAAAGACTGCCAAGTCCTGACTGTCCTTTTACATCTCAGTCTGATTTTCTTCCACTGACCCTGTCCACGCCACATCAAGACCTCAGCCCACCTTCCACCCTCCCACGGACCCTGTCCACGCCACATCAGCCTAACTACTTGCTTCTTTGTTGTTTTTAAGAAGTTTTTGTCTATGAAGTATCTGTCTACAATTTTGTCTTGCCTGTTTTGAATTATTGAATATTAAGAATTTTATTGTTTAACAGCTGTTGGTCTTGTTTCCCATTCAGAATCTCAGATCTCTGACCATAGGGTCACGTGTTTAATGACTTTGCACTCCTTAGGGCAGGACCCAGTAGATACTTTCTAGATGCCTTGATCTCTAATGAGAGGCAGATTAGCCAGTTGACGGGCAGAGCTCTCAGTGAGGCTTTGTCTTACTTAAGATATTGGTGGAAATGGAAAGAAGCAATCTATCTTTATGTCTTTTAATCTCAAATGGCACTGTTGAATTCTTTTTCCTTGCTGGTGCTTTGAGATAGGTCTCACTCTGCAGCTCTCTCAGCCCTCCTGCCTGTACCTCCTGGGGCTGGGGCCACTGAGGGTGTCCCACACCTGGCCTGGATCCTTCTGATGACAGTTAAGATTCACATTGTTCATTTTTGGCCTTGTTGGTCTGTGGTACAGGGACAACTGTTGAGTTGAAAAGGTTTCTCAGCAGTGTTTTTCCTTCCATAGATAATGAAACAACCTGCAATCAAGTTTGATCCAAAAATCTTGCACCTACCGGCATATTCTGGTAAGGTCATGGGCTCGTCAAACATGCTGACCTTTGTAAACAGATGTAAATATAAACTTTATTTACTTGCAAACAGAATATTTGTGTAAAGAATAACTAATTGCCTGTTTTCTTGTCAATGCTTTCGGCTGCACCCTATACAGCAGAAGTCACCTTGCAAATGTGTCTTTGTCAGCTGTTGACTTTCCTCTGGGCCAACGCCCTCTTGCTGGTGGGAAAGCTCCTGGGGTGCTGGGGGAGAGTCTTCTGCCCTTCCCTGGTAACACCAGTGAAATGTCTGTCTTACATGGTGCTGTGTGAGTGCCAACAGTCAGAAGTTTGGGGCTGTGTTTAAGGGATCAGGACAGCAGGGAGCAGGGCTGGGTGGCTCACCCTGTGGGGGTGTGGCTCACCACAGCCAGTGGGGATGGTGTCTGAGTAGAGACCGTTAAAAACTGCAGTTTGTTTCCCGTCAGCCTATGAACATCTTACCTGGAGGGAACCTCAGAAAGGTGTAGTTTGAGTTGATCTTTTTAGTGGACCAGTTCTTCACCTTGACTCTGTGATTGGGACCAAATTCACAATGAACAGAATAGATGCAGACTTAAAGAAACCAACTTAAAAGTCTGTACAAGTCAAGCTTGTGGATGCAAACCAAGAGTGAGCCCCAAGGAGGGATGTTTTGAAGAACCAAAGTGAAGCAGTACCAAGTGTGGCCAGAACCAAGGACCTTTGCATGAAAACCCAGGGCATCACTCAGTCCTTCCCCCAAGAGTTAGAGAATGTTTGTAATTTTTTTGAAAAAGATTTATTATGTATACAGTGTTCTGCCTGCTTGTCAGAAGAGGGCACCAGATCTCATTACAGAGGGTTGTGAGCCACCATGTTGTTTTTGGGAACTGAACTCAGGACCTCTGGAAGAGCAGCCAGTGTTCTTAACCACTGAGCCATCTTCTCCAGCCCCACATTTGTAATTTTTATAAATGAATCTGTCTATAGATGGAGATCAGCCAAAATTGGTGCATTCAGATGCCATTCCTGGTTTGTCTTTGGTTTGTGTGCGAAGCTTGAGGCTGGAGTCCCAGGTTTAGCCAGCCACCCTACTGAGCTGGGTATGTTTAACAGTAATTTTATTAGACTTCTAAAAATGTGTGTAGATGTGTGTGGATGTACCTGTGTGTGTATGTGTGTAGTTGCACATACACAATCGTGAATGCATATGCCTGAGGATGGCCTCCAGTGTTGTCCTTAGACATGCTGTCCACCTCTTTTGGGACAAGGTCCCTCACTGGTCTGGAGATCTCCAATTATAGACTGGCTGGCCAGTGAGCCCCAGGGAGCCTCCTGTCTCCACCTCCTGAGTGCCAGGATCACAACCTCCTGAGTGCCTGGATTACATGCGCAGCTTTTTTAGGTGGACTCCGGCATCATGCTCATGTCCTCATGCTTACAAGCCTGGCCATCTCCCTAGCTCTCTGACATCTAAAGATGTTACTACTATTACTATTATTATTATCATCACTATTATTGTTTTGGCAGGTCACTGACTTAGTTAAGAAGTCTCTCTGGGTAGAGAAAGACAGTCCAGTAGAATGTCTCCTCAGAGTGGGGTTGGGGTTTGGTGTCTTTTCGGTTGACACTGTCATGTGTTTGATCCCTGTCCCAGCTCTGAAGTTCCGTGTTCTTCTGCTTCTCACACAATGTCTGCTCAGCCCTTTCTATGTCACTCATGCTCCCTCTGCTTTCTTCCTTCCGCAGTGGATAAGTTGCTGGTTCTGAAGGACCAAGACTGGAATGATTTCCTGCAGCAAGTATGCTCCCAGATCGACTCCAGCGAGAAGACCACAGGGGTGTCGCGAGCCAAGCTGAACCTCCTGTGCTATCTGTGTGTGGTGTCTACTCACAAGGAGGTGGCCACCAGGCTGCTCCATTCCCCACTGGTAGGTACTGCAGGGCAAGTGCCTCCCAGGGATCCACCACCTGCCTCCTACTGGTGGCTTTTGTATTTGAGGACACTAGTACAAGAGCTTGGGGCCTGAGGTTCAGCTCAGTAGTAGAGTGGTTCCTTAGCCTGACCACAGCATGGGGTACTGCCTTCCAGCACTGAGACAGACTATAAAAACAGTAAACCACGGACAAACAGTTTATCTATTTATTCATTCATCTATTTGTCTATCTGTCTGTCTATCTATCTATATCTATCTATCTACCTTATTTATTTATTTTTTATTTTTGTAGCGTTACTAGGGATTAAACCCAGGGCCTTATACAGGCTAGGCAAGTGCTCTACCACTGAGCCACATCCTAGCCTAGTTTTATTTTGAGCTACTGTCTAAGTTTCCCATGCTTGCCTTGAATTCATTCTGTAGCCTAGTCGGGTCTCGAACGTATGTTCCTCCTGCCTCAACTTCCCAAGTAGCTGGGATTATAGGCCTGTGTCACGAGGTCTAGTTGGTTACAATTATAATTTGATTTAATTACAAAAAAGGTGATTTATTTGATATTGTAGATTCGTGAAAATTACGCTCAACTCCTTCCTTGAAGCAGTTGTGTAGATGGTGATTTCGAACTGTGGCTTTGTAATATTCAGCCTGCCATTTTGTTCCGTGTTGATCGGGAGCCATTGTGTCTGTCTGTAACCACGAGGCAGACAGAGCATGCTGTTGTGGGTCCCCTGGACAGACACCAGAGTTTCTGATGTATAAATGGGCATAAAACCTCAGAGTCTTCACTTCCTGTTTTCCTGGGAGAATTGTTCCTTGGTGGGCCTCATTGGTAACCACTGGGGATTTGCAGAGTTTCTCAAACCAATCCTCTGGGAGGAACGACAGTGGCTACGTGTTGTTTTCTACTGGGCCCCCAAGTTGGCTGAAGAAGTTTCAGTTTATTTTGCTCCTAAGTCAGTATGTGGGTATCTGTTGGGGGTGGGGAGTCAAATATTAGGGAGTATTAAGTAGTAGGACAAATCAAACATCTTGTTCTTATTTTTTTTTAAGATTGGTTTTATTTTTTAAGTGTGTGTGTGTGTGTGTGTGTGTGTGTGTGTGCTCTTGGAGACCAGAAGAGGTTGTCAGATCCCTGGAGCTGACGTTACAGTTGCTTGTAAGATACTGTGGATGCTGGGATTTGAACCTGGGTCTCCGTAAAGCGCATGCTCTTAGCTGCTGAGCCATCTCTCCAGTGCCCTGCTGTTTATTTTGTTTATCTTGTCGGCACACTGGCTGCGTTTGCACGTCTGTCATCTGTCAGCTCTCATCTCAGCCGTATAAACTCCCTGCTAAGTCAGACATTGCTTTGGATGCCCTGCTGAATAAAACTTACATTTTGATGTTTTTCTTTTTTAAATTCTAGTTCCAGTTGCTAATCCAGCATTTGCGAATAGCTCCAAACTGGGATATGTAAGTAACATTCGTATTTTAAGACACATTCTTGGTGGTTTTATAGCTGTCGCCAGAAACCCCATCATGAGGTGCACGGTCCTCGGTCATCCTGCGGGAACTTGAGGCGGCCACGCGTCACTCACAGAGCATGGAGAGGTGTGAAAGCGGCTGCTGCCTGGCTTTCCTGTCCCGAGTGGCGCCTCTGCTCTGTAGGCCGTCGCTTTTCTGAGTGCCTTTCCTTCCCCGGGGCAGGAGCTTCCCCATGGTATGGAAATCGACTGGACTGTCATAGAGTGCTCACTCCTGGATGCAGCAGCTCTGGCTCTCCCTGCTGTTTGGACTTGGTCACATGGTGGAACTGTTTCCTGAGTCTTCACTTTCTGAGGAGTCTATGTGGGATACAGAAGTGGAGGGTTGAGACCCCAGATCTGCCCCCTGGGCAGGTCACATTCCCTGCTGAGCCACAGTGTCCTCATGGGCACGCAGGGGCTGAGTTACCTTCTGTTCTGAGTCTGCTCCATGCTGGGGAGTGTTGTGATTATCTGGTCACTGTCGCCTTGGAGACTCTCATAAAGGAATGCGTGGTCGCTGTGGCTGGCAGAGGTGTGACGGTAGTTACTTCTCCATGCTGGTGAAATATGAGGGTAAGCATGGGAGTTGGCAGAAAGCGGCAT
Source organism: Onychomys torridus (assembly GCF_903995425.1). Taxonomy (NCBI): domain Eukaryota; kingdom Metazoa; phylum Chordata; class Mammalia; order Rodentia; family Cricetidae; genus Onychomys; species Onychomys torridus. The sequence continues at coordinate 113,716,174 of NC_050449.1, read as the reverse complement.
CTCAGCTCCTGTTCTCTGGGATGCTGGGTGACAGCCGAGCGTTTGCAACCCTGGAAACTGCTGCTGTTTGGCCCATGTTGCTTTTTTCTGGTCTGGAGCTCCCCCTGCTGACTTGAAAGTGGTTCTATTATTTTCAAGCACTGTTTAAAAACCTTTTTTACTATTTAAATTGAACTTCATTTGTAAAAAAAAAAAGTGTGTTTTAATTTTTTTTTAATTCTTTATGAGGAAGGGTCTTACTGTGTAGCCCAGGCTGGTCTTGAACTCTTATCTTGATCCTTCTGAGCGCTGGGTTAGAGGTTTCGATTGGATGAAGTGGTGCATGGACAGCGGGCGGCTCTCTGCTGCCCTCTTCCTCCCTCCCTCCCTCCCTCCCTCCCTCCCTCCCTTCCTTCCTTTCTTTCACATGCTGCTTTCAATTTTCCCATTTCCCTCAGTTTTCCAAGTTTGCCCTACATATAGGAACACAAATTTAGAAAGGCGTGTTGTGATTTATGTGTCTGTTCTCCCCACAACACACGTGTTTTGAATATTACTGACAACTTGAGACCATTTCCCATCCTCCTGCACCCCCTTCCCCGGGTACAAGAGTACACATCACCAAGTCTGGCTTTTTACATGGGTGCTGGGGATTTGAACTCAGGTCCTCAAGTGCCCTGACCCGCTGAGCTGTCCTCTCCAGGCCCGATCCAGTTTTCAAAGGTTGCTTGCTTCTCAAATGCCTGGTGATATTTGGTTCCTAGTTCATGTCATGCATAAATGATGAGTTTAGTGATCCACATGTCTCTTCCTCTTTCTTGTCTGAGTCTGGCCCTCCACAGGCTATCCTTTGTAGGGGTGGGAGGTGGGTGCCCGGGTCGGGTTTGCTGCCTGGCTCACAGGCTCACTGGAAGTCCACTTGGCTGAAGGCAGCAAGCTGAGGCCCTCTAGCGGCTTGGTTGGGTTTTCCTCTGGAGCTGGCTTTCTCCTTTGTCCTTGTCAGTTTTCTGTTGTTGTGTAAGGACACTGTGACCAAGGTGACCACCAAAGAGGGAGTTTATGTCACAGGGGTGAGAGTCTGTGACTGTTGTGGCAAGGATCATGGCAGCAAACAGGCAGGTGTGGCAGCAGGGAGCTCACATCTTGGTCTGCAGTTTGGAGGCAGAGAGCACTCAGTGGGAGTAGCCTGGGCTTTTTAAACCTCAAAGCCCACCCCCAGTGACAGCTCCTCCAACAAGGCCACACCTCCTCATCCTTCCCAAACAGTTCCACCAACTAGAAACCAAACCAAATATTATAACGTAAGCCTGTGGGGCCATTCTCATTCAAACTGCTGCAGGCCTTTTCCCAGCTTCACTACAGGCAATGGCAGGCACGGCTGCCCACGTCTGCCCTGTGTCCTCTGCAGCACGGACCACTTGCTGTGGGGATGTCTCCTGTCTGCCCTGAAGGCCTGCTCTTCCCAGTGGCTCCTAGGAGGGCTTTTGTTTGTTTGTTTTTCATCATGCTCTGTCAGCTCCATCTCTCTGAGCCACATAGGTTCTGCTCCACTCCAGCCTTTCTTTTGGTTGACAGTTGTCACACAGGTAAATGAATCTTTCATCTCAGCAGACTCCCGAGGGGCCTGTGTTTAGTCAGCTTTCGTCAAAGAGAGGGGATTTCTTGTACATTTTCACGTATGGGACTTCCTTGGTTGTGGTTTAAAGTTTGTGGTATTTAATATATAAGACACACAGAAGCAGCCAGGCATGGTGGCACTCACCTGCAGTCCTCAGGAAGCTGAGGCAGGAGAATCAGGAGTTCAAGGCCGTCCTGAGAGTCACCTAACGAGATCCCCATCTCAAAGAACCGGCAAGAGTTGAGGCTCGTCAGGGCGGGTTCTGCTGTGGGAGGTGAGCACATGTTGCTCTGGCCACACTTCTGAGTCCAGCTTGTTTTCTGAAGTGAGTCCTGCAAAGCCTTTTCTAGGAAACCAAGGAAGTCTGAGAGTGGATTTTAACTCTTCACCATCTTCGTTTTCAATGAGAAGAAGGTTTTAGACATTTGATTTTTCCACAGCTCCGTCCAAATGCACTTTGACCACTTTCCCGCCACCACCCTTCCTCAGCCCCTGCTCCCCACCAAACCCTCTTTCCCCGTCCTTCTTCCAGGGTGTTTTTCCCCCAGTGAAAAAATTTTTTAATCAACCTAACTTTTCTACATTGCTTTTTATCCCGATTACTCTGAAGTATTGCTTAGTCCTTTATCAATGTCCTTTTCTGCGGGATACCAGAAGCCCGCTCATGAAAGCCAGTGTTTATTAAAATAGAAGAACAGAGGCTGGTGGGTGATGCTGCAGGCAGGAACAGCTGTCCCAGGGGACTATGCATGGAACTATCTGCAGCTCCAGTTCCAGGGGACCAGATGCCCCCTGCTGGCCACCATGGGCACTGCATGCACGTGGTACACATATGTACATGCAGGCAACACACAAATACATATAAAATAAAAATAAAGGGTGAAATTAAGGAAAATAGAAAAGCATTCATAGACTTCTAATGGTAAGGTTTTCTACCCATACATTCTATAAGCCACCAACTGTCTAAAGTTGGACACTGATTCACGTTCCCTGTGCATGTGATAAGGAGTTTCCTTGGAACATGGGCCTGCACTGTCTAAATGTGTGTATTTGAGTGGGCGTGTGCATACCCCAGTGCACACATGGAGGTCAGAGGATAACCTTCAGGAGCTGGTTCTCCCTTCTACCATGTGGGTTCCAGATTGAACTCAGGTCGTCAGACTTGGTGGCTAGCCTGTGTTTGATGCCTGGCTGCACCTCAGAACCTGTGTTCTCTCTCTCTCTCTCCAGACGGTCCAAGGTTGCTCGCGTCATCGGCTTGTTGGCCTCACACACAACAGAACTTCAGGAAAATGTGCCCGTTATTGAGGTGATGTTTTTCGTTACTGATATGTTTTGTGTGGCAGAACAGATGATTGCTTTTGGTTTTGTAGTTTAGAGCACACAGCTTTCATTGTCTTTTTTTTTTTTTTTTTTTTTTTAATTTTTTGAGACAGGGTTTCTCTGTGTAGCTTTGGTGCCTGTCCTGAATCTCGCTCTGTAGCCCAGGCTGGCCTTGAACTCACAGAGATCCACCTGCCTCTGCTTCCCAAGTGCTGGGATTAAAGGTGTGCGCCACCACCATCTGGCTTGTTGTCCTTCATTTAATTTTAATTTGAGACATTGTGGTTGTTGTAAGACACAGACCTTGGGGCCCTCCCAGCCCTGAGCTCTAACTCATAGTTCCTGCTCATATAGAATTTGACCTCTTGTTGGAGGCAGCAGAGGCATGGGCTAGTTTAGATCACAGCTCACATTTAAGTCAGTTTCTTCTGGGTTTTCACCATGGATTTAATATTTCCCCCCTTGTCCCAAGACAGCTGTCCTCTGACAGGTGGGCCTGGTGTTTGAAGGTCCTTCATGTGCTGAAGACATTTTCTGGAACCAGTGTTGCCCATCCCCGCCTTCCTTAGTGCTGGGGGTCTCACCGAGGGCCCTCACTTGCTAGGCAAGTCCTCTTGTTAGAAAGGGGTTTGGCAGGTGTTGTGGTGAACGCCCTTAACCTTAGTAGAGGCACACCTGGTCTACACAGGCGTTCCAGCTCAGCCAAGGCTGCATAGTGAGACCCTGTCTCAAACAACTGAAAAAGGAAAAAAGAAAGGGTTATATGTAGTTACCCAGGGACTCCAGGCCTGCAGGGAGAGTGCCACTATTGTGTCTCTGTGCCAGCTCTGGGGGAGCTGGTGGCTTCCTTCCGTCTCTCCTGCCAGCTGGCAAAGGTCTTTATCCTCAAGTGAAGTAGCTGAACATCACGATCTTCAGAGCTAAATACAGGAAGTTGGGGTTGGTGGAACATTTGTAGGGCTGAAGCTGGGATGTGGTGTTGGAGTTGTAGGAGGATCATTTATTCAAGAGGACCTCCTGCAGTGATGGCTTACCTGGTGAGGATGTTCCTCACAGGGTGAACCAGAGGTGAAGCTGTCACCATGCCTCAAGAACCAGGATGTGAGCGTAGGTAGAACTGGCTGTGGGTACTGGTGGGAAGCAAAGCCAGCGAGTGTCCAAGGTCACATGGTAGAGACTTGTGGGGTCTGACTGGGGCTCAGGATTTGATTCAGAGTGAGAGAGGGGGATCCTAGGGGTTCATGAGCCATGAATTCCTGGGCGTGGCATCTGTCTGATGTAATCCCTCTGTTAAAATGATGGTGAAGCTTCTGTCAGAGGGTAGGGACATTGGTGGGCTGCATCATGTTAGCATTGGTGGGATTGGGTGGTCCAGGTTGGGTAGAATGAGTAAACGCAGAAAGGAGGGTGTTACATGTAACTGGCTGGGCCACCTCCGAGTGGCCTGCTGCACTCTGGAGAAACTAAGAGCCTGGCAGCTTCCTGTGCACTAGGCTGGAGGCCTCGGCAGTCCTTGTCTGGTGCTGAAGGCCTGGAAGATTCCTGGAGAGATGGAAGGCCAGAGAAACTCGAGTCTGATGTCAGCCAGGAGGTGACAGCAGCAACAGCATGGATGAATCAGTGAGATGTGGAGCAGGAAGGCCCAAAGCAAAGGCTTTTCTGAGGCCCTCCTCACGTCTGGGCTGTCTGGGAAGGTGGTGTGCTTAGGGTGTGTCTTCCTACAGTCAACCTAACTGAGAAAGCCCTTACAGGTCTGCCCAGAGGCTTGTCTCATAGTTGATTCCAGCTCCAGTTAAGTTGACAGCCTAGACTAGCCATCACTCACCTACCCAGACATACACAGATGTAGGCTTGTTTCTCGGTTATTCTTTGATGGTTGTTGACAGATTTGCTAATCACTATGATAATATCTGAAAGCAGAAGAAGCCAGCAGTATCAGTTCTATGTTTAACATTCCTAATGCTGCATCATTGTCATAGACCTGCAAATGAAAGCCAGAACGACATGTCAAGTAGTCACCATGTCAAAACTCAAAACTCCATACAATCATAAATGTTGGAAGGTGATGGGGAGCGGTGACTTTCACAGGCTGCTGGTGGGAATGTAGACGGGCATGGCCATTCTGGAAAACCTGCTGTCTCCAGAGCCGAAGACATCTTTCCCTGCTGTCCAGCGTCTTGTTATCCCGTGGCTCTGTGTCCTGCATGGCACGTGGAGGGATGTGTATCTGTGGTGTTCTCTGTACCAGCCCCACATCTAACAGAACGGATGGAGTGTGGCACGGTCACTCCACAAGGCACTATCAGCATTGACAATAACGAACTGCAGCCCTGAGCTGGAGTGAAGCTCATGGTTGACGCTCATCATGGACATGAAATGACCCATCTGGGAATTGAGAAACGTCCAGGGGCTGTGGCTGCTTGTGCCCACAGGGCTAGCTTCCCTGGGTTCCATCAGGGAGCTCAACTGTTCACACACTCGTGTGAGTCCTGCTCCTCTTCTATGGGGAAGACCCTCCTCTTTGACAGAGAACATGGCTTCAGGAGGGACACACACAGAGCCGCAAGGGAGGAAGGGGACACCCACCTCTCCAGCCAGGTCAGCCAATCAACCCTGGCCATCATCAATGAAGTGACAGACAGATGCCACAGCCAGGTCTCTCTCACGTCCCTAGATTCCCTTTAGATGTCTGCAGGTAGATGTGACCAAAGGAATCTGAAGATGAGGGCCGCCTTACGGCATGATGAGGGAAGCTAGGCCAGAGATCAGCCCTGAAGCTGAGAGGTTTCCTCTGTCCCATGGAGTCTCATGCTAAGGACCTGTGTCATTGGCTAATAGATGGTCCCCACTGAAGGAATTCCCTGGGGTCTGTGCAGAGGATATCCTCAGTCACCTGGGACCTGCAGTCACCCCAGGTGATGGGCTCCCCTCCCTCCTGCCTTCATACCTGTGGCTGGTCCTCCTGGTGCTTGCTCTTGCCGTTGTCCGTGGAGAGCACGTGGCCATCAGTTCCTGGGTCAGGCTGTGGCCAGGCTGCCTCAGGTCACCTCCCCAAGGTTCTGTTTCCTTCCTGGCTGCTGCTCTTGTGTTACTAGGTTGAGATGTAGGGGCATGGGAAACACCGTTCTTGTTTTTTTCTTACTTCCTGTTATACAGTTTCCCCCATGGCTTTATTTTACTTTTGTGTGTAGTGTGTGAATTTGTTTGTATACATGTAGGTGCGCATGTGCCCTCGAACGCCGGAAGTTGATGTCAGGAGTCTTCCACCGTTACACTCTCCACCTTGTCTTTCAGACAGGGGTCTCTCACCAACTGAACTGGCTGGCCAGTAGCTTGGGGATTTGTAGCCAAGGCTGTCGTTGTACCCAGTCCTAGGGTCACAGATAGGCATGCCATGTTTAACTCAGGTCCACATACTGAGTCTTCACCCCAGCTCCCATATTCACAACTTTAATAGACTATTCTATTTGGCAGAAATTGAAAATACTATATTCAGTTCTGGATGTGTTATCGGTTAAGGTAAGCACTCTCTGGTCACTGTGACGCAGCTGTTTCCAGGTGTCAGAGACAACCCCACACCCTGGAAACGTCAGGCGCCAGCCGCCAGCCAGTCAGCAAACTCAGGCTCCCTGCAAGATGAAAATCTGTGTTCTGCAAGTCATCCATTCCCAGGGGGAGACAGATTTTGGCCATCTGGCTACACCCCTGAACTCCACAGAAAGAAGTAGTGTATGTTCAGCTGTTAGGTGGACTATTTTGAAGTAAACACACAATGAACTAAGTTTTGTTGAATAATAGGGAGTTTACACAGTATGTTGAAATAGCTCTAGGTACACCTTTCTGGTGCCATATCTGTGTGTGTGTGTGTGTGCGTGCGTGCACATGTGTGTGTGTGTGTGTGTGTGCGTGTGCGTGTGCGTGTGTGTGTGTGTGTGTGTGTGTGTGTGTTGTATTTCTTTCCCCCAGACAGGGTTTCTCTGTGTAACAGCCCTGGCTGACCTGAAACTTATTCTGTAGACCAGGCTGGCCACGAACTCAACAGAGATCCACTTGCCTCTGCCTCCTGAGTGCTGGGATTAAAGGTGTGCGCCATCACACCCCACTATATCTACATTTTAATTTTTTTCTTTTATGCACTTTAAAATACTTTTGTTGTAAGTAGTTGGCTGTGTCAATTTCAGCAGCCACTAGGGGGCAGCCAAACACTGAGGAAGATGTGGCAGTTTATCTTTAATCCGGAAGTCTCTGGCTCTGGAGGGTTAGCAGCTACGGGTACTGGTTACATCTTACAGTGTTTAGAAGTTTCTGCTCAGTATCTGGCAGTTGTGTTTTAGAGTTACCAAAATCAACGTAATACTTGGCAGCCTTTCTAGAAAAAGGCAGACTTGGCTGCCTGTGTGTGATTTCCAGGGGTGCCACAGGTGGGCCTCTGGTTCAGAGCTCTTGAGGTCCAGTCTCTGAAACTCTCTGACCTGCTCGGCTTCCTCCTACCTCGTTGCGTCTGCAGGAGGGCGCTGGCCAAGTCTAGGCACTCTTCTTTGGCTCTTTGATCGAATTCTCTCGGAAGAGTACAGCTGTTTACCGTGCTGACCAGCCTGGAGCCCTCCCTTGTGGTTCTTGTGAAACAGGATGAGCCCTGGTGTGTGGTCCGTGTGTTTGGTCTCAGCAAGGCAGTGGATGCTTTGGGATGCTGGACATGTGACTGTGAGCACTAGGACCGATGGCACGGGTTAACCCTTCCATGGACGGTTTCTTACATGGGAAATTTCAGAACATGAAAGTGACGTGGGTAGACTGAGGCAGCTCACTCGGTAGCTGTCAACACCTGGCCGTCTTTTCTTCCTCTGTCTCCCTACTTCTCTCTCCCCTTCTCCTTTTTTCTTTCTTTTTATCACTCTTTCTTGCTGGGGCATTGTAAAGAAAATATCAGTTTATTTATAGTTGCAATTTATGTAATTTTATTTTTATTTATGCATATTTGTGTATCTGTGTGTGAGTACAGATGTCCTGGAGGCTAGAAGAAGGTTCTGGATCTCCCGGAGCTGGGATTGCCAGGTGGTTGTGAGCCGCTTGGTGTGGGCTCTGGGAATCAAGCCTGAGGCTCCGCAAGAGCAGGGGTGTGCTTAAGCGCTGAGCTGTTCTCCTAGGCCGCGCTGGGGTCCTTGGCTGTCACTTCGCACAGCCTCACCTAATTCTCTGCCTGAAACCCCTTTGAGGCTTGAGTGGTATGTGCCACACTTTTGGGGAGACCTGCATTTCATGTACAATTGAACCCAGTTTTCTGTGCAGTGTTTTTCTTTGCAGCATTTATTATTGTTTTTTTTGTTTTTGGGTTTTTTTTTTTTTTTTTTTTGAGCTGAGGATCGAACCCAGGGCCTTGCGCTTGCTAGGCAAGTGCTCTACCACTAAGCTAAATCCCCAACCTGCATTTATTATTGTAAATATTCTGATTATAAAAGTATTTCTTCTATTTATGACAATATAGCTATATAAATCTTCCAAACACCCCCCTACAGCAAACCAAGAAATGACATTTGGAAATGCAGATAAAATGTGGCCTGAAGTGCCTGGGATGGGCCTGACTTGTAGCTGGAGCTTGGCTGTGATCATTTACAGCCCCTGATGTGGCTAATTCCAGTGAACTTGCCCTTGGAGTTTTCTGGTAAACAAGCTTTTGTTTACTTTCTGTTGAAAATGTGTTCAATTAGTTAATTATACTTCAGTGAGCTGGTGGAGGCAGGACACAAAGTTATTGAAAACCAAAAAAAGCATGGAGCAAACAGACACTAATATATTTCATTAATTCTTTGAGAATGTCATACAATGTATTTTGATCATATTCATCCCCATTCCTAGCTTCCTACTTCAGCTGTGTTCTCTCTCTCTCTCTCTCTCTCTCTCTCTGTCTCTCTCTCTCAGTCCCATGAAATCCAGTGTGTGCTGTGTCTGTGGACTAAAGGGCATGTGGTTGGCTTACAGGTCTGCATCTGTAAAGAAACTGACTCTCCCTGCCCCCAAAGCCATCACTTGTCCCTGCCAGCATGCTGACTGAGCTGTGCAGATGGCGACAGCAGTGGTGAGCTGATGAGCGCAGCTCTGCCCTGTCTACAGCACACTGCCTTGCCCAGCTCTCCTTGACATCTGGCTCTTAGAGCTTCCATCACCCTCCACCACGCTTAGTGAGCCTTAGTGAGTTGGGGTAAGAGTGACGCAGAGTCCCATTTAGGGCTGAGCACTCCACAGTCACTTGTTTTTTCCACTTTGACCAGTTGTGAGTCTGCATTACCGATGTCCACTGCAAATAGAAGCTTCTCTGATGAAGCCAAGTGCTGCACTAAGTGTCAGTATAAAGGTAAGTGTTTAAAAGTCCCGCCTAGGCCCGCAGCCACTCAGAGCCAAATAAATACACAGAAGCTTATATTAATTAAAACTGTGTGGCCTAATGGCTCAGGCTTCTTGCTAGCTAGATCTTACATCTTAAATTAACCCATTTCTATAAATCTATACCTTGCCACATGGCTTGTGGCTTACTGGTATCTTTACATCTTGCTTCCTCTGTGTCTGGCTGGCGTCTCCTGACTCAGCCTTCCTCTTCCCAGAATTCTCCTCTCTCTTTGTCCCACCTATACCATACTTCCTGCCTGGCTACTGGCCAATCAGAGTTTTATTTATCAACCAAATCAGAGCAACACATTCACAGCACACAGAGCAATATCCACAGCAATGTCCAGTTAGGAGACTAATGGTAGTATATTAACTCCTAGGACCTGTGAGCTCCCCAACCATGGTTTCTTGCCCAGATGTGCAGAAACAGGCGTGTGTTTCCTCCTGAGTGTGGATCAGGCCTTAAAGCCAATCAGAAAGTGTTGGTTATCCCCATGACACCTGTGGCCTCTCTCACTGTGCCCGTCACTACTGCTGTTGGCAGTGTTCGTGGCTCCCCCAGCAGCGTGCATACACTTCTTGGTACTGTGAGAGCGAGATAGCAGGAGGAAGCCTCCTGGTCAGCACCAGTTAGATTTCTTCGTGTCCTGTGACATGTCTGAGGTGTCTTCAGTCCTAGGTTCTTACCATCAAGTTCTGGTGAGCACCCGAGAGCAGTGGCGGCAGCCTGTCCTGAGAACCAGACACCCCATCAGTTGAGATGCTCCAGTAACGTGCACACAAGCAGCTTCTTCTGCACCTATGTTAATTTCAGTACCCATAAGAATTCTGACCCTTTTCCATTTCTTTTTGGGTTTTCTGGAAAATGATAAAGCAGGAGTTGAATCACCACATATATATTTGTAAAACATTCTTGGTCCGTGTCTGTGCTGAGCCCTGATGTTCCTGTTATTGGGCACATCAGGGGTCACTTTCGTATTAAATGTCTCACAGCAAATAATTCTTACAAGGCACACTTCCTAATTTCTCATATGGACAGTATGCCTTAATTTCTTCTCTGGCATCTTGTAGAATGAATTTGACTTCTGTGTTTGTGGCTCTGATGGACTCTTCTGTCCACTGTCGCCTGGGTGGGAGGGCACCTCTGTTGTGTTCTCAGAGCAGCATCAGGAGGCATGAGCGTCTGCATACAGTGTAATCTAGCTGTCCCCGAAGCCTAGCCTAGCCATCCATTTGCATTTGATGCTCCACTAGATGAAAGAGACATGGAGAGGACCCAGCAGCTGAAGGAATTGCTCGGACATCATGAGAACATAGCCCCAAAGCAGAAAAAAAATTGCAATTTAGATTGAGACTCCTTTCGGTTCCCACTATTTGAAGGAGAGTTGAAGGTCCAGCCTTTAACAATATGATAACGAGTGGGTAGCACAGGCTGTCATGCTCTCTGCCCCACAGACTCACAATTGTAGTATTGGTGTGAGGGTCTTTGTACTGTAGCTTTTAGATCATCAGAGCATCCAGAAGACCCAGTTTTAATAACGTGACAGAGTTAACCTGCCTCCATAAGAAAATGTTTTTGTGGTGAGTGGGTGTGTGCTGTTCCCACGTGTGTCTTTGGGGCAGGTGAGATGGCTCAGCAGGGCAAAGGTGTTTGCTGTCAGGAAGGGGACAGCAGAGGCCCGCTCTCCTATGTGGACGAGTGTGGTCAGGAAGGGGTAGCAGAGGCCCGCTCTCCTGTGTGGACGAGTGTGGTCAGGAAGGGGACAGCAGAGGCCTGCTCTCCTGTGTGGACGAGTGTGGTCAGGAAGGGGACAGCAGAGGCCCGCTCTCCTGTGTGGACGAGTGTGGTCAGGAAGGGGACAGCAGAGGCCTGCTCTCCTGTGTGGACGAGTGTGGTCAGGAAGGGGTAGCAGAGGCCCGCTCTCCTGTGTGGACGAGTGTGGTCAGGAAGGGGACAGCAGAGGCCCGCTCTCCTGTGTGGACAAGTGTGGTCAGGAAGGGGTAGCAGAGGCCCACTCTCCTGTGTGGACAAGTGTGGTCAGGAAGGGGACAGCAGAGGCCTGCTCTCCTGTGTGGACGAGTGTGGTCAGGAAGGGGTAGCAGAGGCCCGCTCTCCTGTGTGGACGAGTGTGGTCAGGAGGGGGACAGCAGAAGCCCGCTCTCCTGTGTGGACGAGTGTGGTCAGGAAGGGGACAGCAGAGGCCCGCTCTCCTGTGTGGACGAGTGTGGTCAGGAAGGGGTAGCAGAGGCCCGCTCTCCTGTGTGGACGAGTGTGGTCAGGAAGGGGACAGCAGAGGCCCGCTCTCCTGTGTGGACGAGTGTGGTCAGGAAGGGGACAGCAGAGGTCCGCTCTCCTGTGTGGACGAGTGTGGTCAGGAAGGGGACAGCAGAGGTCCGCTCTCTTGTGTGGATGAGTGTGGTCAGGAAGGGGACAGCAGAGGCCTGCTCTCCTGTGTGGACGAGTGTGGTCAGGAAGGGGACAGCAGAGGTCCGCTCTCTTGTGTGGACGAGTGTGGTCAGGAAGGGGACAGCAGAGGCCTGCTCTCCTATGTGGACTTGGCACTTGGATACTTAGCCTTGGGGACTCCAACAGTTTTTTAAATTAAAAAGAAATTATTGGTGCATGTGGTATCTGTGTGGGCTCACAGGTGTAGAAGTCGGGGAGAAGTTGGTTCTCTCCTTCTTACTTGAGTCCTGGAGATCGAACTCAGTCTGTTGGACTTGGGGTTACTGAGTCATCTTTTCAGACCTCTTTTACTTGAGTAGAACTAACTGAAATTAAAAATGATAAAACTAATGGTTTGGGAAGTCATGAAAGAGCTAAGTGACTCAAACAAGGAAGCTTTGTTATTAGCCACACGCGTGTTCCTTGTGTGGCTAGCAGGAAAGGATGGATGTAGATGCAGGCAGACACTACATCCCTTTCTGGGGGTCTCAGGAGCTTGAAAGTGAAGAGCCAGAAAGCAGACATTCCTGAAGGGACCATCCCAGTCAGAGCCTCCCACCCATGCTGAGGTGAGACTGTCTAGCCAGGGTCAGTACACAGGACTCATCTGCCAGGGCAGTGACCCGCTGAGGGCCACTGCAGGTGAGTGAGGGTGGAATTGTCGTTACTTTGTGGTCCATGGTGGTTGTGGTGGGGTTGGAACCCAGGGTGAGCTGCTTGGTGGAGGTGGCCATCTGGAGGGTGGATCTGGCCTAAGCTCAGTCAGCAGGGATGCCTGACCCTTTCCCTCCCCTCCAGTGCCAGAGGGGGCTCTGCTACCGGTGGTCTGATGGACCCTCAGCGGCACAGGCTGGCCTCTGTTCTCTGTGGGTTAGGCACTCAACAGAGGCAGTAGTCAGGTCAGCTGGAGTGAGCAGAGGCCATGCTGCTGAGCACAAGCCGTGTTTTCCAGCTGTCAGGAAGCCCCGGGCTCCTGATGAAGGATGCTGGCCAGGTCCAGCTGACCATGTCTGCCCTCTGGTGGTCACTCATGTGGAACACCGAAGTCTCTACAATGTGCTTTCATGGAAGAGCTTCCTTTATACTGTTTCCATTTCTTGCTTGTGTATTTAAACATATTCAAATGCAGGTTTGCTCTAAGCTTCTGATCCTCTGGCTGCAAGCCACCAGAGCTGGCATGGCTCTGTCCTGTCGTCCATTTCTGTCTGATACAGACGTGTTAATCCCAAGGGTGTGGTTCTCAGGGCTTCCTTTCCCCACTTTCTTTCTGGGCCTCCCATTTTGGGGGGTGGATTGAAGAGACACAGCCTATGATCTCCACTGCACTGATGGGTGGCTGTGCCCTGCCCCTTGTTACAGTAACAGCCAGTGCTGTGTGGTGGCTGTGTTCCATCTTATTCCGTGCAGCTGGCTGCTGGTTTCCAAATGGAGAAGGGTTGTGGAAGGAAGATTGACAAGGCCCAGGCTGGCTTGGGCCACTAGAGCTTTCCCTGGGTCATATGCAGGGTCTCTGTTGTCAGAAGTTGGTTCCGGTAGCATGGTGTGTGCATTGAGGCTGCTGCCATGCTCTCTCAAAACTGGCAGACTCACCAATGATCAGCAACAGAGTGGGGGCTCCAAAACCCAAGGGACTCGCCCAGTGTTAGATCTCCTTATTGCGGAGGGAGGGCAGCACACGGTATGATAACTTGTCTTTTAATATTCATGTATGTATTATCTATTTGGTTTTTCAAGACAGAATTTCTCTGTTTAACCCTGGCTGTCCTGGAACTCACTTTATGGCCAGACTGGCATTGAACTCACAGAGATCCACCTGCCTCTGCCTCCTGGGTGCTGGGATCACTACCACCCAGCTGAATTTTTTTGTATTATTTATTTCGTATTATTTGTATTATTATTTTTGTTTTGGTTTTTTGAGACAGGGTTTCTCTGTGTAGCTTTGGCGCCTTTCCTGGAACTCACTCTGTAGCTCAGGCTGGCCTCGAACTCACGGAGATCCACCTGCCTCTGCATCCCGAGTGCTAGGATTAAAGGCATGCGCCACCATTACCCAGCCTTTATTCATTATTTTGTATTTATTTTTATTTGTCTGTGTGCCTCCCTGTTTATATGTGCACCATCTCTATGCAGCTGACTGCATAGGTCAATGAGGGCATCAGATCCTGTGGGACTGGAATTACAGGTAGCTGTGAGCTACCTGACGTGGGTGCTGAGCACCAAACCTAGGTCTTCTGTAAGAGCAGCAAGTGTTTGTAACCACCAAAGCATCTCTTCAGGCCCTTCCCTCTCTTTGGAAGGAAGATTCTCTTGTGCTCCACGTGGGTCTCTTGAGGTCACTGTCAGTGCCACACACCATGAGCCTTTTCAAAGTCTGTCTCTTACTGTCTGTCCTATGACTCAGCATCTTGCTCACCAGGTCAAGTTAACATGATGAGATGGTTTGGTGGTCAATGATCAGGGTCCTTCTGGATGGGCACAACGGGAGACCTGAGCCCAGGGCAACCATGACATTGTCATGTCTTCCACTTTATCTCTGACCTGCAAGGCTGGCCCCTTGGAGCCCTTCAGGCTGGTGCCCTCCGCACCAAGGCATGTCCTCCAGGCCCACTTCTGCAGGGTGGTTCAGAGGGTGCAGGAAAGACCACACTCTGGAGCATCCCTGCATTCCCAGCTACCTCGGCTTTCAGGCCAGGGTTCCTCCACCTTGGTGGCACATTAGTGTTCTGAATACTCAGAACAATTCTGTCAAGGATTATCCCAGACCACTTAGGACTCCTTGGAGGTAGATGCAGGCAGCTGCAGATTTGAAAGCTCATAACTCCACTGTATGGGCCAAATGAGCCCTGGCTCAGTGATCCTGGCCTGGTGTCTCCTGACAGCTGGCTGCAGCGTACACTCAGGGCTGTACGAGGTCCTGGAGATCCAAGCTGTCTGACCTCAGTAGCCCGAATCGTGTTTGAGGTGGCCAGCCTAGCCCACCCCTTGTGGCTTAGTCCCTGGGGCAGAAGGAGGTTCTAAGTGTGTGGGGCTTTTGCCGTCGATGCCTGCTTACTGGGGTCTCTGGGGAAACGTTCCTCTCGCTGCTTCCATGAACATCAGAGTCCTATTTCTTGGCTCTCTTTTGCAGACTGGCCCATTTCTTATTCATACAGCCTTGGGGTCCCATCTTGATGTCCATGGTCTTTGTGATAACACACTAAGGACAAGCCCTGGGGTTTGTCTCTTGTTCCTTTTCAAAGTCACTTCAAAGTCATCAGGATTCACTACCCACGCTCCTGAGTGGAAGCTGCCTGTGTGCTTGCCAAGCTTCTGGGTTTCCTATTCCCTCTCTGTTTTTTTCTGTCTCATTTTGGTCTTTGAAGTTTCTTGGTTTTTTCTTCTCTTTCTCTCTCTCCCTCTTTGCCAGCTTAGCTGTGAGTCTATCATGTTTATCTAAAATAAAATAATCCCAGTAGGAGGACATTTAGAATATTTTGCCTGCCATCTGCCAGAAGTGGGCAAAGGGATTTTGTCATAGCTGATCTCCTCATCTACCTGACAAGGTTCAGCACTACACAATGTTTACAAAGTGTTTTTATATATATTTTATTGTGTGTATGTATTGAAAGGTCTCGGATGTGTGTTCAAGAGAGACACTGAAATGGATTGTTGGGGAATAAGAAGGGTTATCAATGCCGTGGGCAGACATACAGCCAACGAACAGTATGGGGGCGCTCTGAGGAGAGGATTTAGGACCCACATTACATAAGTGAGGGTCTCTTCTTATCCCTTCCTGAGGATGGGGAAGGTTTGACAGCACAAGCCTGCAGCCAGGTCTCTGTTTTCCAGGCAGAAGGCAGGAAAGGGGGTTGGAGGCAGGATGTGTGACCATCAATAAACTCACTTCCCCAGGTGAGAGGTCCTGACACCCTGCTCACTAGAGTGGGAGCCCATGTTACCTGTGAGAGGAAAGGCCACTGGCTGTGCTCTCTAGAGTGAGATCCTATGTCATCTGTGAGAGGAAAGGCCACTGGCTGTGCTCTCTAGAGTGAGATCCTATGTCATCTGTGAGAGGAAAGGTTGCTGGTTGCAGGGGCTGTGGCCTGGGTGGCAGCTGGATTCTGACATTGTGTTCTTTCCTATATGAGTGAGAGGCCATGTGGCATGAGCTGAGAGGACCACTTCATAGAGCACAGCATGCTCAGGTAGGCAGGTGTAAGAACAACTAACCCATTTTTCCTTTTCACTCTGATTTTTTTATTTTTTTTGTTTTTTGAGACAGGGTTTCCTTGTGTAGCTTTGCGCCTTTTCCTGGAGCTCACTTGGTAGCCCAGGCTGGCCTTGAACTCACAGAGGTCTGCCTGGCTCTGCCTCCCGAGTGCTGGGATTAAAGGCGTGTGCCACCACCACCCGGCTTCACTCTGATTTTTGATGGCCTTTTTCAAATGCAATTGTACCTCCGTCAACAAAAAATGTTTTCCTCTTCTTATTGCTCTTTCATGTGTTCCATTTGTTCATTTTTTTTCCTTTTTAAAAAGAACTGACTATTTTTTATGTATGGGTGTTTGCCTGTGTATATGCATATGTACCATGTGTGTGCAGTGCCTGAGGAGGCCAGAAGAGGGAGCCAGATCCCCCTGGATCTGGACTTAGAACAGTTGTGAGCCACCATGTGGATGCTGGGAATTGAAATCCCATCCTCTGGAAGAGCTGCCAGTGCTTTTAACTATCGAGTTACCTCTCCAGCCCCTTTTCTCCTTTTTTAATATTAATATTTATTTAAAATTTAGAGATAAATGGGAAACCAATAACACGATATTGCAGGGATATGTTAAATGTTACCCACATTAACTTTCTATAGGTGGGATATGGTCACTGGAGTAACTCACCATCTGTATAGACATTGTGTTTACAAGATGCTGGCTACAGTCCCTCAGGTTTGTGGCTTTAAGGGTGCACAGCATGAAAATGGTCTCAATTTCCAGGGGCACGTATCTCTGCAAACACCAGTGGATTATAAAGTGGAGAGATGCTATAAATCCCAGCAGTTAGCTTGAGAACAGAAAGCCCAACCTGAGATTTGAGTGTAGGATATGTTCGATTTTGTGAAAAATTAGCCTTTTAATTCAAGGTTATTGCTGATTTTCATGCAGCTGTAGAAGTTCTATAGATACTGGGTGCACTCCCAGTGCCATCCCCCAGTGGTAGCACTGGGATGTTGACCTAGAGACCACTAAGGAAAGTGGTTTCAGTGTTTCAGGGATCCTCCAGCTCCTCAGGACCACGTCTGTCTTCTCTGTTGCTTGTGCACTCATTTCCTGGAGCCACCAAGCCCTCCCGTGTCTCCTTTTTTGCCCTTTTGAGAGTACTGTGCAGAGAGCATATAGGGTGTGGCCTTTGGCTTTTCTTCCTGCAGTGCAGTATTCTTGTGCTGTCTGCATGGCTGTGCGCCAGTAGGTGGCTCCCCATTTGTTTTTGAAGCAGCTTCCATGGAGCAATCATGCCACATTGTATTTAACTGTTAGTTAGCCCTTTGAAAGACATCTGGGTCCTTTCTGCTTTGAGAATTACAAATAAAATTCCTAGAAACAGGCTTCTTTATAAACTCTTTCTCTAGGGTAAATGTTCAGGGAAAACAGTGGCCAAGTTTTAAATTTTCTTTTCAGTTGCTTATTTATTTATTTATTTATTTATTTATTTATTTATTTATTTGCAGTGCTGGGGATGGTACCTACCACCTTTCATGCCAGGCAAAGGGTCCACCATTGTGCTACACCCTCAGCCTTTGGCCTCTGATGTGCTTTTATATACAACACAGACTGGCCTTGAGCTCATGACAGTCCTGTTTCTGGCTGTACATGTGTGCTGCAGTACACACTTGATTTACAGCTGGTTTACGGCATATCTTCCCTGATTCACACCCCACTGTCAAGGTGTGGGTGATGTGGCTTCTCACCACCCTAGTTGGCCCTGATGCTTCCTCTAGGTTGTATTTTAGCTGTTCTGATAGGCGTGCAGCATTGTCTTATGTGGGTGTTGGTTTGCATTTCCTTAATATCTGTGGTGCTGCATTTGGAAGGCATCTGTCTCTTTGGTGCAGTGTCTCCACACCTTTGATGTTAGATCGGCTGTTACTGGTCTGAGACAGTGACCGTTCTCTAGACAGTTTGTAGTTTAAGCTTATGCCGGTGGTTGATTTGAGTTAACTGTTTGTACATGGGTTGGACTGAGTTGCCCTGTGGGTTTGTCATGTTGGCTCAACCCCCTCTTGTGGTGCTGTTTGTGGCTGCCTTCCTGTCCACCATGAACATCAACTCTCTCCATAGTGAGATCGCCTTGTGTTTCTTGAAGCAGTGTTGTGTAGTTTCACACACAGTCCCAGCCTCTGTGAATCCTCACTCTAGTCTGTATTTTGGTAGTCTCGTAGATGTATACATGTCTGTGTGTATGATACATTCATGTAGATATGTACATGCATATATGTATATATTTGAAAATATATGTGTATTTATGCCTGTGTTTATGATGCATGTATATGTATGTGTGTGAACATGTGTATATGTCTTTGCATATGATGTACATGTGTATATGTATACATGTGAACATGTATATGTACATGCTTGTATATGATATATGGATGTATATATACATATGTATGTGTATATATGTGAACATTTATGTGTATATATGTCTAGTGCATGATGTATGCATGTATATGTATATATATGAATATATATGTATACATACCTCTGTTTATGATATATATGTGTATATATGTACACATGTGTATGTATGTGTATAGGATATGTGTATGCATGTATGTAATATATGGATTTATATGATATATTTATGTATATATTTGTATATGTATATATGTAAGCAGTATGTGTATGTCTGTGTATGTGATGATTGTATTATGTATATGTCTTTATGTGTTTTTTGCTGAATTGACTTCTTTACTATCATATAAAGTTTCTCTTGGTCTCTAACAGGTTTGTTTTGTTCTGAAGTCTCTGCTATCAGTACAGCCCTTGTGGCTTTCCATTTGCTGCTGCTGTTACATTTTTTTTTTCCCACAGTCCATGTATGTGAGTTTCTTGTAGGCAGCTTCTAGTTGGGTCATACTTTGTTTTAATTCTACTCTTCTAGTCTCTGTCTCTTAATTGCTGTATTTGTGTCATTTACATTTAATGTAATTACTGAAATATTTGATCATATGTGTTACAATTGACTTTTGTTTTCTGTCTGTCTTAAACTCCTTTGTTTCCTTTTTACTACCTTCTTGGAGTTTGCTGAAAATGCAATTCCATTTTGACCTTTTTCCTGTGGCGTTACTGAATTCTTCTGTTGTGTAGATTTTGTTTTAGTAGTTGCTCCTAGGGTTTTTTTTTTTTAATCAATACACCAAAATCCACTGGTGTCATCATTTTACTAGTTCAAGTGGGGTATAGAAAATTCCTCCCTTTTAAACTATTTTTTGTATAATTGTCTAAATGTAATTTTATGATTTTTGCCTTAGCCATCAAATATAATTTAGAATGTATAAGAGAAGGGAAACCTGTTCACTTCACTTCTGCATTTCCTACTTTCTTTTGCTTTCCTCCCTACAGTCTAACTTGCCTTATTTCATCCTTTGCTTTCTCTTTAGAAATATGTACTTCTGCCATCTTTTAGGGTAATTTTGTAGATAACAAATTTCTAAGCACTGGCAATTTCAGAGGATTGAGTGTGGTACTTGATGACAGTTGGTGAGGATGAAAAGACGAGAAGAATAACATCACACTGGGCAGACGCCACAACCACCTGATTCCCTCCAACAAGCACTTCAAATATGGAACTCACATTGTGGCACATCTGTGTAATGGAATAGTATGTGATAGCAGAAAAAAGATGAACTATCAATATTTACAACAACATGGGCAAATAAATCTCAAGTGCAGGAATATAAGAGGCCAGAAAAAAGATACATAGAGTATGGCCACATGTACATAAACTTTAGAGACTATGCAGACACTTTCCAAATGTAATTCACTGCAGACTTTACAGGGGCCAGCAAGAGGGCCCAGTGGGTAGAGGAGCTTGCCACCAGGTGAACCTGAGCTAGATCCCAGAGCCCACAGTGGAGGGAGAGAACCATCTCCAAAGCTGTCCTCTTCTTTGTGTGCTGTGGCAGGTACATGTCTGCACGTGCATCCACACTGATGAGAACAATAAGAACACACGGCTTATGGCTCATCAGTCACACTTTGGTGTGGCTGTTTGAAGGTGCTTTGTTAGCCAGTGTCCCCACAATACAGATGTAGCGCTGTGAGGCACCCTGAAATGACAACATGCCTTTCCCATCGCAGGCAATCACACTCCTGACGGAATTAACCCGGGAGAACTTCAGGAGCAGCAAACTGAAGCAGTGCCTCCTGCCCAGCCTTGGGCAGCTCATCTACCTCGTAGCCACCCAGGTGAGACTGGCCGGCAAACTCTGACCCTGGCCACCTCCTGCAGACACCCCTCACTTCTCCCATTAGAGCACAACTCAGGGCCTTAGGATACTGTCCACGTGGGGAAGAGATCTTTTGCGGTCACAGTGCCTCTTTCTGTCCTGCCGCCTTCCCGCACTGCCCAAGCTCCTTTAGCTTAGGAGAGTCTCAACCATATTTTACAATGAAAGGACTAAAGTGCTCAACACCCTCAGCAGGTTGTTGTTTTTAAGTCCACTGTAAGAGCCCCACCCTTGTTTAAATGAAACACTGCTTTGTGCAGATAGTAGCGTGACTGTAGGAGCTTTTGACAGCAAGATGAAGAATTGCAGTCTCTGAAGTCCACGGGCACCTGCTGTTCACCAGTGTGTTGTGAAGGCTGTTACTGAGTGAACATTGACAGGTTCTGGGCTGTCGTCTCTCACATGTGTGAGCTTTACATATTCTGACAGGTTTCTCTCACTGTATTTTTAAAGTTTTGTTTCCTCAACTTTCCTGTCTGTAGCCCGCCTTGGCCTGCTAGAGACCTGTGTATACAGTTTCTCCTGTTTGTGCCATTTTCTCCCATGATGACACCTTGAGAGGACATAGATAGCCTCCCCTGGCTCCTAATTGGCCTGCACCCTCTCCAGCCTCTTCCTCTCCTGGACTTTCTTTGTAACACCCATCTCTATCTTGATTTATTTATTATCTTTAGTGTAAGTTTCTGTCTCTGATCATTATTCAGCACTGCATCATCATGGCTGTATGGCTGTTTAGAAGCTTCCGCTCTAAATACATGTTAGTTAAATGCCTTGTTAGGGTTGGGAATATAGCCTAGCATGTGTGGGACACCAGGATCAATCTCCAGGACCACAAATGAATCAATAAATGAATACATGAATAAATAAAGAAATACATATATTGTATGCAGGCCCTGGGGTGGGCAGGGAAGGAGTGAGGAGGCTGGGGAGATGTGGGGATGAAATGCCCCTTGGTGCAGACAGATACCTCACTGTAACAGCAAGGAGACCCCGTAAGGTGTTAAGATGGGCTCTTAGGTCTGCTCTGGTTTAAATGAAGGGAATAGATGGAGAATGATATTCCCAGGTTCCACGAGGACAAGCCAGGAAGGAGCAAGAGGATCTCTGCTCAAAGGGAGCATCGCTGGGCTGAGGACATTGAAGGTCTAAGAGAAAGGACTAAAGAATCTACTGGGTAGTGACATAGAAGCCACTGGGAACTTGGGTCTGGGGACATGGAGAAGTGGCTCAGCAGGTAAAGGACTTGCCATGAAAATGTGAGGACCAGAATTTAACTCCTCAGAAACCACATAAACGCCACCTGGGTGTGGTGGCCACCTAGAATCCTAGTGTGAGAGACAGGGTCCCCAGAGCAAGCTGGATCAGTGATCTCTGGGTTCAAGTGAGAGACTGCCTTGATGTAGAAGGTGCAGACTCAAAGGTGAGAGACTCTGCCTCAATGTAGGAGGTGCAGACTCTGGCTGTCACACCTATATGTATGTGAACACAAACACACACCATACACTGCACTGTACACACCACAGAACTGGTTGGTAACTCAACACCTTCTATTTATGCTTTTTTTTTTTGTTTTTTTTTGTTTTGTTTTGTTTTTTGTTTTTTGAGACAGGGTTTCTCTGTGTAGCTTTGGTACTTGTCCTGGATCTCACTCGAGGCTGGCCTCGAACTCACAGAGATTTGCCTGGCTCTGCCTCCCGAGTACTGGAGTTAAAGGTGTGTGCCACCACCGCCCAGCTGCTTATGCATTTTTACTTGGAGTGGGCATACAGAGTCAGGTAGAGCGGGCTGAGGAGACTGAGGAGCAAGTGGAAGGGGGTTGTATGAAGTGATGAGGTGGAAGGAGCCCAGGCAGGCTTGGAATATACTGTGTAGCTGAGGATGTCCTTAAACTTCCGATAGTCTGGAGAGGGAGATGGCGAACCTCCTGAGGTGGAGACAAGAGTCAGTGGAGGGAAGACAAATTGTGTCCAGGAATGATAGAGGGAGGGCTGTTTGCTACCATGGGCCTGGAGAAGGCAGGACAGGAGGGAAGCCTTCTCCCAGTGTGTGTGAAGGAGTGGGGGCTGTCCCAACAGGACACTGGGCATCGGGTAGAGTGGTGCATCTCAGTGTGTGCAGTGGGTGGATGGCGGACGTGGTTATTTCTTTCTCGCAGATTCTCTGAGGAGGGGAGACTGCACCAGGTGGCAGGAGGGTCACAGGTTAGATATAGAAATACAGATAGTTGGTCAGAGAAGCAGAAAACCCAGAGAGTGGAGGGCATTTCAGGCTTTTGGTGGGAGTGGAGAATTGTAGCCAAGTGATCCAAGTGGCTGAGGGAGAGGCCAGGGCAGGGGGCAGATGGACTAGGTCACCTGCCGCTCTGTCTTCACCTTCCCGGTGCGTTTTCCTCTCCCTCTGCTTTTCGCTGCTCCTTGTCTGTTTAAGGCTTGTACAGGCTGAGTGGCCCGGTCTCGTCTGTTGAGGCTGCCTGAGCCTGGGCTTTTGCCATAGTCACTCCAGTAGGAGGTGAGCACTGCATCTTCGCCTCACTCCAGATAATGGGTGCTGCGCTGTGGGATGAGGGCACAGCTGGCTGTGCGAGGGCCTGCTCAGCACCCTGTGCAAGACAAGAAGCAGAAATACTGTGTGTGCACATGCAGTAAGAGACCCCAGGTCAAGTCCAAATGTCGGGAGCAAGTGGTGATTCCAGCGGACCTGGAAAGCTTCAGCTGTGTGCTTGGCAGCTTTTGCTTGAATGTTGGAGATCTCCTGTGGCACTACTTTCACGGTCTTTCCTCACTGTCATTTTTTTAGGAAGAAAAAAAACAGCACTCCAGGGACTGCTGGGCTGTCCCCTTGGCTGCGTACACTGTGCTTATGAGGTGCCTCCGGGAAGGGGTAAGGAACATTTGTTGTCCTCTGCGGCCCTGGCCACTGCGGTCCAGGAGACGAGCGAGGAGCCAGAGCGCAGCCTGCAGCAGTGCGCAATTGCCTGTCAACCAACTATTGCTCCTGAATTTAAATAATCGGGCAGGCTGCATCCTTGCTTAAGTGTCCTGCATAAAAGATGATGGGAAAGCCAGGTATGGTGGTGCACGCCTTTAATCCCAGCACTCAGGAGGCAGAGGCAGATGGAGCTCTGTAGCATGAGTCTTAAAAGGTGTTATTAATAAAAGCAAACCTGGGCCAGGTATCGGGGTGAATGCTGGAAGATCAGAGAAGCAGAACAAGCCACAGCTACCTCACCTTGCCAGTTCCTCAGCTGATCCTGTTTCCTCAGACTAGAAGCTTCTGAGTCCTTATCCAGAATGAATCTCAGCTGAACTGCTGCTGGAAGCCTGAAAGCTTAACTAGCCAAATGCTTAACCAGCCAAAATGTTTCTAGTTTCTGGTCTTTTCGCCTTATATATCTTTCTGGTTTTGCCATCACTCCCTGGGATTAAAGGCTCACTTCTTGGGATTAAAGGTGAGTGTCACCATGCCTGGCTATTTTTACTGTGGCCTTGAACTCACAGAGATCCAATCTCTGTCTCTGGAATGCTAGGATTAAAGGTGTAAGTGCCACCATTTTCTAACCTCTGTATCTAGTGGCTGTCTGTTCTCTGACCCCAGATAAATGTATTAGGGTGCTTAATATTTTGGGGAACACAATACCACCACAGAGCACTGTGAATTCAAGGTCACCTTGGTCTATAGAGTGAGTTCCAGGACAGCCAGGGCTACACAGAGAAACTCTGTCTCAGGGGAAAAAAAAAAAAAAAAGGAAAAAAAGATGGTGGGAAGAAATAGAGACAGTGTGGCCTGACTATCTTCTATAGCAGTGATTCTCAACCTGTGTGTTGCATATCAGATATTCTGCATATCATATATTTACATTAAGATTCATAACAGCAGCAAAATTATAGTTATGAAGTAGCAACAGAATAATTTTATGGTTGGGGGAGTCACCACAACATGAGGAAGGTTGAGAACCACTACTTTATAAGATTCTGTTAATTACCCTGCCTCTGCCCAGGATTTTCTAGGGCAGCCCAGCAGGCAAGATGTGTACAGAGCCCTCTGTGAGCCC
Organism: Onychomys torridus; assembly: GCF_903995425.1. Taxonomy (NCBI): domain Eukaryota; kingdom Metazoa; phylum Chordata; class Mammalia; order Rodentia; family Cricetidae; genus Onychomys; species Onychomys torridus. Next base: position 113,691,897 of record NC_050449.1, on the reverse strand, counting down.
ACCTGACCCATGATGAGCTTGTCGCTTCCCCCTGAGCTCCACACAGATGACTACCTTATGGCCATTGTCATATAGCCTTTATGTTACCACGCATCGTGCTTAAAAACTGGTCTAGTGCCAGGCGGTGGTGGCCCACACCTTTAATCCTAGCCCTTGGGAAGCAGAGGCAGGCGGATCTCTGTGAGTTGAGGCCAGCCTGGGCTACAGAGTGAGTTCCAGGAAAGGTGCAAAGCTACACAGAGAAACCCTGTCTTGAAAAACAAACAAACAAAAAAAACCCAACAAACAAACGGCAACAACAACAACAAAAAACCCAAAAAACAAAAAACCCCACCAAACTGGCCTAGCACAAGAATGAAAAAGACACATCAGGATGAACATTTTCCTTCCAGTGTCACATGGCAGTGGAGGAGGGTTCTAGCAGTGGGTGTCACATGGCAGTGGAGGAGGGTTCCAGCAATGGGTATGCAGGCTGAGATGCTCCTTAGTGGTCATTGTCTTGGCCAGTGTCCATTGCTGTGAAGAGATACCATGACTGTGGCAGCTCTTATAAAGGAAAGTATTCAATTGGTGCTAGCTTATAGTTTCAGAGGTTTGGGAAGCATGGCGGCATGCAGGCAGACATGGTGCTGGAAAAGGAGCTGAGAGTTCTGCATCTTGATCCTCAGGCAGCAGAAAGAAGTACTGGGCCTGGCTTGAGCACCTGAAACCTCAGAGGCTCCCCCTGCCCCAGCAACACACTTCTTCCAACAAGACCACACCTCCTAATAGTGCTACTCCCTGGTGTCCAAGCATTCAACTCCATGAGCCTATGGGCTCTCAGTCTGTAGGTCCTCTGTCATGATGGTGCATGTGACATGGGGTTTAATGCATCATCCTTGATTAGTAACGTGAGAATAGGGTCCTCAACTGCAGCCAGGACCATGCTCTGACTTATCACTCACAGCCTTAAGCTAGGGCACTTGGGGAACACAGGCGAAGAAGGGGATCGTCCTGTTGACCACTAGCCTCACCTCTTGGGGAGACAAGATGAACATGAGAATTAGTATGTCAAGGATGTAAGGGCCAAAGAAGCTGGTGTAAGACCTCAACCACATGCCAGTGGTGAGCAGGCAGGCCTGAAAAGATTTTTTGATTGATTGATTGATTGATTATATATACAGTGTTTTGTCTGCACATATGCCTAGAGGTCAGAAGAGGGCACCAGATCTCATTATAGATGGTTGTGGGCCACCATGTGTTTGCTGGGAATTAAACTCAGGTCCTCTGGAAGAACAGCCAGTGCTCTTAACCTCTGAGCCATCTCTCCAGCCCTCCGTCTTTATTTTTAAAGTTGACATTGTTGTCTCCTGGTAGAACCTTGGGAGTGTCTTTTCTCCAGACTTTTCTCACTGTCTTATTGCTGAGGTGGGAACAATGTGTTCAGGGTGAGAGTGGTAAGTATGTACATGTTTACAGAGCAGACAAGATATAAAAGTTTTAATGAACAATAGATACTGTAGGCAGAAACATAGTGGGTGGGGAGAGAGAGGAAGAGAGGGAGGGGGGGGGAGAGAAGTAATGAATTACCCGTCCCAGGGGAAATAGGGATTTTCTGTGACAGTATGTTCTGGGTGTGTAGAGTCCTGTCTGGACAGATAATTTACACACTTTAGTTGGTAAATTGTATGTGGCCACTGGTCTCCTTTGGGGTGGGGACTCCTGGAGGCATCAAAAGTCACTGGGTTGGGCTCCGTGTCTGAGAGAATGGGCGTTCTGCTTCTTACTTTTGCCTTTCGGTCTCTGTGTACAAGTTTTGCAGATGACACAACATGGAGAATGATATTTGTTCACTAAATTATTACTAACAATTTTAAAATTAGAGATAAAGTTTTGTGTTTCAGTAACATGTTTTTGTTTGTTTGTTATTTTGTTTGTTTGTTTTGTTTTTTGAAACAGGGTTTCTCTATGTAGCCCTGCCTGTTCTGGAACTTGCTCTGTAGACCAGGCTGGCCTTGAACCCACAGACATCCACCCAGCTCTGCCTCTCAAGTGCTGGGATTAAAGGCATGTGCCACCACCACTCGGCAACATGCTTGCTTTTTAATACCTCGAATTATATATGTTGTGTGTACATGTGTGTACATATGTAATTTATGAAGATTCTCTGTTGGAGAAGCAATTCAGTGTTCTTAGCTGTGAGAACCCCATTTTCCTCACCCACACTGTTACCATTTTGTCCCCCTACTTTATGGTGACACATTTAAAATGCATTTATTTGTGCCTTTGTTTTCTGAAATGTTGGAAAAAAAAACTGCATACACCATGTCACTCTGCCCAAAGGAATCCATGTGTATTCTCATTTGTCATCTGTGATTATGTGTTACAGGGGCTTAAATGGATTTATTTTTAAGTGTGTGTGTGTGTGTGTGTGTGTGTATGTGTGTGTGGTTTTGTGCACATGGTTGCAGGTGCCCACTGTGGCCAGAAGAAGGTGTCAGATCCCTTGGAGATTCAGACAGTCGTCAGCTGTCCTCTGTGGGTGCTGGGAACACAATGCTCTTAATAGCTGAACCAACTCTCCAGCCCCATGGTGTGGGCACTTTTAACTTGTGGTTGCCTCTTTTCCTTTCTTTATAGCATCTGCTGACAGCAGAAGGTCTTAAGGGTGGATGAGGTGGCTTAGAGGAAAAAGCCCCACTGAACCTGATTTCTTCATTTGATTCCTGAAAGTTGTCCTCTGACCTCTGCACATGTACACCATTCCCTGAAATAAATAAATGTAAAAACAATGAAGTCCTTATAGTTAATGTAGATACATTTATCTATTCATTATAAAGACTTTCCCCTTTTATCTGTTGATATTTATATGCCTTTTTGTTGTTTTGGTTTTAGAGATGGTCATGTAGTGTGTAACCTTGGTTGGCCTCCTGTATAGCCAAGGCTGCCTTCCAACTCCCAGTCCTGTCTCTGTTTTCCAGGTGCTGGTTTCACTGGTGTGTGCCACACACCTGGCTCCTAATATGGCTGTTTGGGGCCCTTTGTGATTCTATTTCTTTTAATACTGGTTTTAGAACTTAAATAGAGAAGCCATTGTGTCTTTTGATATCCTTTGGTAATGTTAATCCCTCCAGGTGATGAACGTGCAACATCTTTCTATTTATCCATACCATCTTCAATTTCTTCCATTATTATTTTACAGTTTCATTTCTTCAGTTAAATTATCCCATTTGTTTGTTTATAGATTTTTTTTCTGAAATTTTACTATCAAATCTGTACTTGAGAAACACTGAACAATGAGAAAACATGAGGGAAATTATCACATTTCATTGGGTAACTCAGTGAGTTTACTGGTATAGGCAGAAGCATGGGTTCCCAGGGGCACCCCCCACTACCATCAATAATCTTTGACTAATCTCCATCATAAGTTAACACCACATTCAATTCTATAGTGTTTTCTTTCTTCAATTCAGACTTAGTAGTCCATATTCTGTGCCTTAAAGGCTTCTTGATCTTCCCTTTATATCATGGGTTTGAATAGGATTGGCTCACATGGACTCATGTTTGAATGCTTGGCCTATAGGGAGTGGTACTATCAAAAGATGTGTCCTTGTTGGAGGAAGTGTGTCACTGTGGGGCAGCTCTGAGGTCTCATATGCTCAAACTACACCTAAAGTGGTAGACAGTTGACTTCCTGTTGCCTGTGGATCAAGATGTAGAACTCTCACCTCTTTGTCCAGAACCATGTCTGCCTGCATACTGCCATGTCCCACCATGATAATGGATTAAACCTCTGAAACTGTAAGCTGCCACCTCAATTAAATGTTTTCCTTTGTAAGAATTGCTGTGTGTCTCTTCACAGCAATAGAAACCCTAAATAAGATACCTTATAACTGTAAGATCAACCTGTCTTTGTATAATTATGCAGAAAGTGCTTTGCAAAGCCAAAGCCTTCTATTTGTTTACTGTTCTAGAGGTGGTGAGACCTGGGAAAGCAGATCCTAAAAATGAGGTGGACTAAAGTCTCATGCAATAGCCAACTTTATTCAGACCATCAGACAATTCATACTTTGAAGGTGAAGAGGAGTCACATGAGTAAAGTGTACGGTCACAAGGACAAGCTGTCCATGACAAAAACAGAGGTATATAAATACATAACAATAGTCAATTGTAATGAATAATCTAAAGTAAACTTACTCCTATTTGCTATACCTGGGAGGGTCATGGAAGCATAATCCAAGAACAATTCCATGTTTCTGAAGAGGCTGAGGTCACAAGACTTGTTTTCTCACAAGCACTCAGAATTCTCCTCACAGGACTATGTTCTGACATCTATCCGATGCTCCATCTAGATAAACACGCGTATTGTATTTCTGGTTAGATTGGCATTGTTGACAGAGGCTTCCTTTGCATCGCGGCACAGGCCCCTGTGACAGCTTCACTCCACAGACACCTCAGCGGAGGAGTTGAGCTGTAGTAGTTCAGAGCTATGTTCTCGGTTGTTTTCTGTCGAGTGAGGGCTACCTGCTTTCTGGAAACTTCCCTTCTTTTTTATTCCTACGATTTCTCCTAAAGGAGATTTCATTTTAAATAACAAGGACAACTTTTACTGATATCTTTATAGCTTTCTTTTGTGTATTGTCAAATGTTCAGTAAGACAAAAATCTCTAAACAAATCCTGTTATGTTTTTTCTCATTATGATTTCCTGGTGATGAAGATAGGGCCAAGTGCCTACAAGGCACATCCATACTCACTGCCTTTGCAGTGTTCCACTGTGCGGCCTCTGATGAATAATCGGGGAAGGATTCTTACAGAAAGCTTTCCCACAGTGATTACTGCTGCCAGCCGTCATTGACAGGGCCAGCCCATTAGAACCACGCGTTCTGGTGGAGGAGTTAAACCAAAATGCAAGGCGTTTGGGTGTCATTGCCTTTTGAATACAACCGCTGTTTCCTGCACTGCATTTCTTCTGTGAGATTGTAGCCTTCTCATCTGTTACAACCTTGGGCTTCATTTCCCAAAAGTTTCTAGCAATATGATCATTTATTGGGCACAGTTTTTCCTATGCATTGGGGTCTATTAATAACTTCCCCTGGCTATGTGCGAAAACAGTCACAAAGTCAAAAACCACTTCCCACAATCATGTCTTTGTTCCTTTTTATCAACATAAACTCAGAGTCTGCCTTCCTGCAATTATCTTTATTGGCAGGCATTTGACCAGTGTTAGTTTCCAGGTACAAGTATTTCGTTTGAGACATTTTCAGACATTCAAGGACAAAGAATTACCACATGTCTACTTGATTTGCAACCTTTAGATAGATAGGGTAAAAATGTGCCCTGCACTTCACCTTGCCTGCAGATAAGAGAAACATTATCCTGCACTAACCTCACTAACCTTAAACTTTTTTTTGAGACAGGGTTTCTCTGTGTAGTTTTGGTGACTGTCCTGGATCTTGCTCCATAGACCAGGCTGGCCTTGAACTCACAGAGATCCACCTGGCTCTGCCTCCTGAGTGCTGGGGTTAAAGGCGTGCGCCATCAACGCCCAGCTACTAACCGTAAATTCTTAATTCCTTGCACTTATTTTCACCTCAGTTTTTAACACAAGATTGTAGCTTAAAGATTTATTGCTTGCATTTACCCTGTGAAACTAATGGAAAAGGTAATCAGCCCTTTGCTGGCTCCAGGGGTGGGATGGGGTGGGGGTAAACTTCCCCACAGACTCCCTGAAGACCTTTTGCTGCTGCTGCTACTTCTGGTCAGTGCCAGGTCTTGTTTCTTTTGTTCTGCAGCCTAGGTGTAATCCTTAGATCTAAAAGTCTTTTTTTAGCAACTGATCATAGCAAAAGTGCTTCAGTAGACCAAAAGCTGCACCTATTCTTCTATTGCTGATGTAGGTTGCCTAGTAACCAAGGGTACTTATCCAGCCCATTGGAAAAATGGCTCACAAGAGCCATTTGAGAGCAGTGCGTGGAGAAAAGACAGCTTTACCCTATTTGTGATCTTTACTGATTAATAGATTCTTAGCTTAATACCTTGCCACACTTAGGAATGTTGTTTAAGTGCACGATTTCTTTCTTTAGACTCCTTTGTTGATTGAATCCCTAGTTGACCTCACCAGAAAACTTCCACTAGCCACTCACACATTGTTCAGTAATAAAAGCTGACAGTTATTGCTCTATGTGTGAATCTTATTGTCTTTCTCTATGACCCTGAAACTTCCAAGCCTTGCATTCCATTGCCAAAAAATTATTGTTTGTACATGTATATAAGCCAATACCCTCGCTGTATTTGGAGAAACTTACTTAGAACAATAAAGAGACATGGACTGAAAAAGTACAGTGCATAGACTCACTCCTTATCCCTCAGATTAGATCCTTAGCTGGTTGTAGAGTCTCCTTTGAACTCTGGGAAAAAGCCTTTGAGGCCGGCACTTAAAGACTTTCGTTAGATTACATATTTGGGTTTTTCTACTTCTGTGGTTTCTCGAGTGTAAGAGAAGATAAGAACTCTCTTTAAGTGCTATTCCACGTTCACTATACCTGTATGCATTTTTCTCTTCAGTATGAGTTCTCTTTCCTTTATGTGATAAGTTGAGAGCTACAGTGGGTTCCATTTGTAAGGGTCTCATCACTGTAACCCTCTGAAGAGCACAAGGTGACAGCTCTGACTGAAGGATTCCCCACATTTATTAAGTTCATAACTTTCTAAAAAAATTCTTTGTTTCCTGAAAAACTGAGCCATCTGGCTAGGGAGTTTTCCATATTTATTATGTTAATTGATGTTCATTTCAGAATGGTTTCATGCTTAGTGAGGACTGAGCATTCTTTGAATAATCTACCACACTCCAGCTTTTGAAAGATCTCTCTTCTGTGTGAGTTCTCAGAAGTGCAGTAAGGAGGAGAGCCTGCCGAAGGGTCTCCCACATTCAGCATATTGGTTTATTCCAAACAAAGTTCTTCTGTGTTTTGCCTTGTTACCCACCTTTGATGCTGTGATAAGATCCCTGGCTACTGCAGCCTGAGGGAAGAGGGTTTGTTTGGCTCGTGGTTTGAGGGTACACAGTCTGCCAAAGCAGGGAAGGCATGGTGGCAGGCAGGTCCACAGTGGGAGCTTGTGGCTGGGAATTCTCAGTTCTTCACATTTTGGTGGATCAGGAATCAGAGAAAGAAGAATGCTGACTTTCTTTTCTTTCCTTTTCTTTAATTTTTAATTCAACCTAAGATCTCAGAACATGGGATGATATCACCAGCATGAGCAGTGGGACTTCTGTCCTTAGTTAATCATCTATGGTATCACCAGCATGAGCAGTGGGACTGCTCTCTTTAGTTAATCTCTGGTATCACCAGCATGAGCAGTGGGACTGCTCCCCTTAGTTAATCATCTCTGGTATCACCAGCATGAGCAGTGGGACTGCTCCCCTTAGTTAATCATCTCTGGTATCACCAGCATGGGCAGTGGGACTTCTCTCCTTAGTTAATCATCTCTGGTATCACCAGCATGAGCAGTGGGACTTCTCTCCCTAGTTAATCATCTCTGGTATCACCAGCATGGGCAGTGGGACTTCTCTCCTTAGTTAATCATCTCTGGTATCACCAGCATGAGCAGTGGGACTTCTCTCCCTAGTTAATCATCTCTGGTATCACCAGCATGGGCAGTGGGACTTCTCTCCTTAGTTAATCATCTCTGGTATCACCAGCATGGGCAGTGGGACTTCTCTCCTTAGTTAATCATCTCTGGTATCACCAGCATGGGCAGTGGGACTTCTCTCCTTAGTTAATCATCTCTGGTATCAGCAGCATGAGTTAATCATCTCTGGAAATTTTGTCACAGACTTGTTGAAGAGTGTGTCTCCTAGGTGATTCTAAACCCAGTTAAATTGACAGTGAAAACTAATGATCATATTTACTTAGGGTTGAATTACCCTACAAACCTTTTCACATTTGTTAAAGGGTTTTTCTACAGCATGCTCTCCCATGGGGTCCCTAACATGGGAGTCCCAGCCGCAGCATTTTTCTGATTCAGTGCATTTCAAAATTTATTTCCAGTATGAGTTCTCTGAAGTCCTATAAGGGGAGAGCTCCAGTTGAAACATTTCCATTTGCTGCCTGCCCATCTTTTCCTGTATGAATTATCGGTGATGAATTCCACTGGAGACTTTCCCAAATGTGTTCCATCTGGAGGGTTTTATTCCACTGTGGGTCTGTTCATGTTTTACGTACGGGTGATAATTCCTGTAGCTATCTCTGCTTTATCACTTTCACAGGGTATCTCTGCTGCATCACTTCCTTAAGTTCAATGGCATGAACATTCTCAATGAAAGATCCTCCATGTGCACTGGATCAACAGGGCTTTTCTGCGGTATTACGCTAGTCTGTTCAATGAGAAATGCGTCACTCACAAAGACCTTTCCCCACTATTGTATTATTTACTTTTTTTCAGTAGTATTGATTTGTGATGTTCCATTGAGGATGACAAGAATAGCATAGTCTCATACCCTTTGTAGCCATATTGTTTTTAAATTTTTTAAAAATTATTTTTAAGTGTGTGTGTGTGCATGCTCACACACATGTGTGCAGTACCCAAGTAGAGCAGAAGAGAGCATTGTATTCCCTGGATCTGGAGTTACAGGCAGTTGTGAGTTGCTCAGTGTGGATGTTAGGAACAGAACTTGGTTTCTCTGCTCCTGTTAACCACTGAGCTATCTCTTCAGTGCTGTCCAGAGTTTATGAGATGTTGCATCATCTTTAGATTTTTTTGCTGGAATCATTTTTATGCTCACTATTTTTTTCCTTAGTCTTTCCTCTTCCAACTTGAATGTATAGGATGCACTATAGCAATCAATGCAGATCTTTCCACTAAGTCTATTAGAGTTTTTATTAATTGGATTTCGTGTGTGTGTGTGTGTGTGTGTGTGTGTGTGTGTGTGTGCGTGCGTGCGTGCGTGTGTGTGTGTGTGTGTGTGTGCGTGTGTGTGTGTGTGTGTGTGTGTGCGTGTGTGTGTGTGTGTGTGTGTGTGTGTGTGTGTGTGTGTGTGTGTGTGTGCGTGTGTGTGTGTGTGTGCGCGTGTGTGTGTGTGTGTGTGTGTGTGTGTGTGTGCGTGTGTGTGTGTGTGTGTGTGTGTGTGTGTGTGTGTAGGCCAGAGGACAACCTTAGCTGTCTTTCTTTAGACATCTTCCATTTTATTTATTTATTTATTTTGAGCCTGAACTTTGCCTCGTATGCTAGACTGGCTGGAGAGCTGGCCTCAGGGACCCACCTGTCTCTACCTCCCCAGCAGTGGGATTACAACCCTGCCACCATACCTCAGTCTCTTTATATGGGTTCTGAGAATCAAAGGCCTCTTACAAGACAAGCAGTTCACCAACTGGTCCCTCTCCCCAGCCTTGAATTTTCTTTTGCAGAGCTGCACTCTCCTGTCTTCTCAGGAATATTTAAGGAGATATCAGAGCCAGTGAACTTTTTGTCATTGAGTGCTGAAGTTTTTGTATTCATTTAAGCACTTAAAGAAGTTTTTCATTGATTAATTCCTTTATTCACTGGGTATATGTGCACACACGTGGATATACAGATATTATGATGTGTATTCAGTGGTCAGAGGACAACTTATGGGAATTGGTTCTCTTTTTCCACTATGTGGGTTCTAGGGATCAAACTCAGGATTGGCAGAAGCATCTTTACCTGCTGAGCCACCCTGCAGCCCTCTGTAGGCGTGTTTATGCTTCCTGAAAACAGTGTGATGTGCTGATGTTCATTGTAGTCTGTGCATGGTTTTGTTACCCTTGTGGACATGTCTTTCTTAGGACTCTCTGATCCTGTGTTTGAATGGTTTTGTGCTCTGGCTGCTTGTCTCCCAGATCCTTGCTAGCTGTGCTCAGAGGGTTATTCTTATAACTCCTTACAGTTTAACAGTTGTAGTCTGGTTTTTACACTGTGCTGTGTTACTTATTTTCTGGGTCATTTTCCCATTTTGATTTTATTTAAAACAGGTGAAGAGTCATGCTCTCCTTCTCATTTAGTCCATGGAGGGTCATGCTCTCCTTCACGTTTAGTCCACAGAGGGTTGTGCTTTCCAGGCTTGCTGGTGAACCTGCAGCTCTGTAGCAGCATTACAACAGTGAGAACATTGTCCCTAGTAGTTCCCAGGAAACTACAAGCATGTGTTTCTCACACTGAAGAAGACCCTTTGCTGGGGGAAGCGGCAAGTTTTGAATCTTCCTGCTTTTTGTTCATTCCCTAGGAAGAACGTGTTGTCAATCACATGGCTGCGAAGATCATCGAGAATGTTTGCACAACACTTTCTGCCCAGGCGCAGGGCTTCATCACCGGGGAAGTAGGGCCTGTCCTGTGGCACCTGTTCAGACACTCCACCGTGGACTCCCTGAGGATAACTGCAATATCGGTAGGTGAAGCACATTTGAGGATGTGCCCAGGGACGCGGCACCATGTTTGAAGAAATGTGCCTGAATGAGGTGAATGTACTGGAGAAGGTAGAAATGATCAACAGGTATACTAAAGCAGAATTCTAAGAATGGGCCTTGAAGGGTTTGGGACTTCGTGGGATGTGACGTTCATTACTGGTTAAAACTATCTGGAGCTGAGCATGGGAATCCTTGACAGCCAGTGGGTCCTGGTCCCCTGCACTCCCGTGTCTGACTCCATGGGTCTAAAATGAGTGACGAGGCAGCATGGTTTGTGCTCTCTCTGTTGGGCAGGGGTGTGTGGTGTCTGTAGGGTGGGGTGCCCAGAACCCGCAGAATCTGTGACGGATCTACACTACTGTTCCTCAGGCCCTGTGCAGAATCACACGCCAGTCTCCTGCGGCCTTCCAGAACGTCATTGAGAAGGTGGGCCTCAATGCTGTCATCAGCTCCCTGGCCTCTGCCATCTGCAAAGTGCAGCAGTACATGCTGACCCTGTTCACGGCCATGCTGTCCTGTGGGATTCATCTCCAGCGGCTGATCCAAGAAAAGGTCTGACTCTGCGCTCAACTTTGCTGGAAAAATCAGTCTTCCCCCTAGAGTGGAGCATTCAACATGAAGTGTCATCCCTGTAGGAGGCCTTTTGACCTTCCAGGCCCCTGCATGTACCACAGGACATTCGGTCAAAGACGCAAGCAGATGCTTTTGGTGGCTTCTGCCGCCTTGTGTCAGTGAGAAATAGCAGCGCTCACGAGGCTTCCTCACGCGGTGTCTTTGCAGCCAGCTCTTCCCCTCATGTCTTGTCCTCCTTCAGGGGAAAGGTCTCCGCTGTCCCTCTTTCCTCTGACCACGTCCATTCCTCTAACCCATGTCACCTTTGAGTCTTCTTCTTCTGTTCTTGACTTCTTCTCCCTTGGGCCTCTTGATGACCTTTATCTGGTTCCCAGTTTTCGCAGTGGCTGTGACTGGGTCTCTGTACCAGCCTTTCTCCGAGTGTCAGGCCCAGCTGAAGTGATGTGGGCTGCCATCACCTCGGTGACTGTCTTACGTTGGGAATGCAGACCCTTAGGCCTGCTGTCCCACTGCTGCCTCAGAGCCCGTAGGTGAATGCTGTGTCTGCTGAGTGACTGAACCTGTTTTCAGACGCCTGAGACTGTGTGTGTCCGAGGTGCCAACAGTTAGGACCATGTTTGTACACAAGTTTGTGAGGCAGTGAGTCAAGGCTTGACATGTTCTTGGTTGTTTAGTGTTTCCCAAGTTCTTAAAAAGAATGCTCCATGTAGAGTTCAGTACACCTGGGCCAGGATGGGGAAGCACACATTCAAATCTGAGTCATCCATCCATCCATTTACTCATTCATTCATTCATTCATTCATCCATTCATTCACTCATTCTGTGCTCTTACAGATGGAACCAGGTGCTCTTACATATTAGGCACACCTTTTGCCGCTTAGTAGCACCCCCACTCTCAAATCAGAGTTTTGTGAATCTCAATGGAGGATCATGGACTTGAAACCCACTGTTGGCCATGGCCCCACTGTAGTAAATGCTATTTGTTGTATTTTTTATATTAAAGTTAGAATTTTGTTACATTAATACCATATGTGCATGGTACCTTAGTTTCTGTTGCTGTGATCAAATACTCTGACAAACACACTCAGGGAAAAGGGTGCAGGACATCATGGTGGGGAAGTCAAGGTTGCGGGGGCTTGAAGAAGCTGCTGCTCATATAATCCAGGAAGCAGAGAGCTATGACTGTAGGCTGCTCAGCTCCTTCCTCCATCTGTACAGACCAGGATCCAGGCCAGGGGTCGGCTCCACCCACAGTGGGCGGGTCCTTCCAATCCTTCCGGTTTCTGGCAATTCCAGGCTGTCAAGGTGACACCAACAGTTTGATGTGTGAAAGTCTAAAGACAGAGTAACACACACTTCGCCTTCACGGCAGTTTGATATCACTCAGATGGCTGTGTGTGGGAGTCCAGCTCCCACCTTGTGAAGGGTTCTTAGATGGAGGAGACAGGAATGAGGAAATATAGAAAGAAAGATGGAGATGAGAAGAAAGACAGATACAGGGTAGCTTCAGGAGGGCCTGGGTCAATACCCAATGGCCTCCTTCATTGAAAAGGGCTTTTATAACATGTCGAGGGGAGAGGCAAAAGATCTTCCCCCTGTAAGGTTGAAGCACACCGCACAGCCAAGTGTAGACCCTTCTAAACACATGGTAACCATACCTGTGATCAAATCGTCTCCTTATGCATCCCTGCTGGGTAAAGCAAGCTCAGATTCTCTGACCCTGAGTAAGTTCTCACTAGGAAACCTCTGTGGGCTCCCACAGCTGTGGCTGCAAGCAAGTGTTGTTCAGCAGTCTGTGTCTAGATTTGCTGTTCAGTTTTCCATGTTATTAAATGCTACTGTCACTGCATAGAAATAGACACCCTTGGGTAACTCCACTTTGTAAGTTGTGATTAGAGAGGCTGAGAGTTTTAACAGAATCACTTTTAAACTCAGCACACGATTATATAATATTTTGTAAAGTCAGGAAAATGAGATACATTGTTTCATGCCATGTAGCTTTGTTTCCATGTCTCTTAAAGGAATGAATGAATGGATAATAGAAGGGTGACTGCTCACTTTTAATTTGTATTGGCTCTTTCTCCCACCCTAGTACCAACCAGGTCCTACTCTGCCTGGCTTGTGAGACCAGATGAGTTCAAAGTATTGTGGCTAAGGCAGGGCTCATCCTTTCTTTTCTTTAAACTGTGTCACTGTGTGTATGTGACCACGTGTGCATGTATGCCAGGGTGTGTGGAGGTCAGAGGCGGCTATGTGGACCTGGTCCTTTGCTTCATGCAGGCCCTAGTGAGTGAGCTGCAGGTCCTGAGTTCCCTGGCAGGCGCTCACCCACTGGGCATCTCGTGGGACCAGTGTTGGCATTTCACAAGAAGTGTCTCATCACAGTGGAAATGCATCCATCCCTAAGGGCACAGCTAGGTGGAGTCACACTTATCCACGTGGTTGCTGGCTGACAGCAGGATGCTTTTATCTTGAACACTGAAACTCAATATGTAGACAACATCTTGGGTGGCATGTTGTAAGACTCTGATAGCAGTTAAATTCCTACTTTTGTAGGGCGTCTGACACCACATTGGCATGGGGGAAAGAGGCGTTGTCTCCTTACTGCTGGGTTGGGCAGCCATTTAGGTTCCCTGTTGAGCTCATTGATACCTGATTTGGGGGACAAGCAAACCCCTTATGGCGCTGGCAAAGGGGGTTCTGGCTTTTTACTTTGTCTCCTATGATGGGCACCTCTCTGGTTGGTAGGGAACTGGTTCCTGGAGACGGCCTGCACAAATGCTGGTGTCTGGGAATGGGACTTTCATTACTGATGGAAGAGGATGCAGATGTGGGCTTCCTACTCTGTCTCTTCTGGTAATAGCCACAGGGAAAGGGAGGAAGGTGCTACTGCTGCATGTGAGCATGCTGCAGATCCCCATCTAGTGTGTTCTGACAGCAAGGTTGGAGAAGGATGACCCAGCTGGAGAAGGAGGACTCAGCTAGAGAAGGGTTCCTGGTTATTGTGGTGTTGAGATAAAAGCCCCAGCTTCCCACAGGTCTTCACTGGCACTGCTTTGTCAGGGGTGTTGGGTTGCCCTGTCATGATCAGATGAGGTCTAAGGCCCCACAGTTCCTTTGCTAATGGAACTGGTGATGTGTTTTTCATGATACTTGACTGAAACAGAGTAGCAAATGTCAAGTAGTTTTCTGTGTTGCAGGATAACCCTTGTTCCTTTGGCCTTTGCATGGACATGTTTGGCTACTTTCTTGTGTATGTGTGCATATATTGTATGCACAATCATGTTTGGTGTGCTCTCTTGTGCATGCATGCACAGGTAGAGATATTTTGTAGCAATTTTCTGTGATTAAAGTTTCCATCCTAGAGACAGGCTGGTTAAGATTCAGAAACTAAACAACTCACAAGTCTCAGGAAGCCCCTGAAACTGACTAGATTCACCAGGCTCCTCCATCCTCAAAGTTGTATAAGTAGTAAGAATGGCTGAGGAGAAGAGACCCTCCAGTCTGTTGAGCAGCCTGCACATCATGCAAAGATGGCAGATTTTCTAAGGCTACATCTAGGCTTGGTGGGCTTTTTGGTGATGCAGTTGCCTGTGAGTAATTCTTCATTCATGCTCCTGTAAGGAACCCCAATAAACTCATTGCTTCTCTGTAGGTGAGCTTTTCTGTCCACTAGCCAGTTTCCAAATAACTACACAGAGACTTATTATTAATTATAAATGCTCTGCCACGTGGCTTGGTACATTTTCTCAATATGGCAAGTTCATCTCCTGCTTCACCTCCATTTCCTCATGACTCCCCAGATTCCTCTCTTCTTCTTCAAGCTCTCTTTTTGTCTGTCAATCCTGCCTGACCTCTATCTGTCCAGTATTGGCCAGTCAGCTTCTTTATTAACCCAGTCACAGTGGTACCAATTCCCACTGTGCAGAGGAGTATTCCATGATTTTCCATCTATCCTCACTGCCCTGTTTGGGGGAGCAGTTGTTTGTTCAGGTCTCTGTGAAAAGATAGGATGGCCTGTACTGCTTTCCACCTGATTAAGTTTTGAGGCAGAGTCTCTTACTGAACATAGTGTTTGCAGTTTTGGCTTGGTCAGCTAACTGGCCAGCATATTCCCAGAATGATCCTGTCTGTTTTCTGACCCCTAGCACTAGGGTTCTAGGTGTAGGCCACCAGGCCTGGCTTTTGCATGGGTGCTGGGGAGCAGACTTTAATGCTTGCTCAACAAGTGCTTTATACAGAGCCACCCCAGCTCTCGGCATTTTCTTATGACAAACGCTTAAGTAAAATTGCCAGGTTACTCTCACTTTTAAAAGGCCTTTTCCTAAGTAGTCTGTTTTTCATGGCATGTTTTATTATGTTGGAAATAGCTGCAATGTTAGTGAAAGGCCCAATGGTGGCATGGAAGTGCCTCAGGGCTGTGCAAAGTTCATAGTCAAAGCTCCTTTCTTCCCTTCAATCTATTTCTCTGTCTCAGCCCAGACACATAGTGGGCCCGTGGTTAGTTTCAGTTTTCTTCTCTTCCAACTCTCCATTTCTATGACTTCAGTGAGCCACAAAGTTAGTTTTAGAATGTCGGCAGCTGTGGCTCTGGTTGGAAGCTCTGCCCAGAAGCCACACAGGTTGCAACATCCACTTTGTCCTCTGACATTAACACCCAGGCAGAATGTCACTCTTCAGAACATAGAGAAGAAGGGTCTGGAAGACTGAAGCTAGGTGCATGACACTGGCACCCTGTAAGTAACTTCAGTAAACTCACTGCTTCCCCAAGTGTGGCTTTGGTAGAGTTGTACCTACAGGTTTGTGTTGACAGGCTTGATTAGGTCCCGGTTTGGATTCCTGAGGGAGGGTAAACTCCATCAGGGGAGTGGACTCCTCCCAGGAGAAGAGACACCATCACTTACCTGTTTGCTGATGTGTGGAGTGGCATGGGGCACTTCCTGCACCATCTGCATCTGGGTTCACGGAGGCTTCAGCAGCCGTCAGTGATGTTTGCCCATGCTGGGCTCTACTGGATCCAAGCCCTGTCATTTATCTTTGTCACTTAGGATCCTCCATGGGAAAGACGTCTGAGCAACAATCTGGTGTGTTTTTCTGGAGCAAAGGCAGGTGAACACTTTGTTCATGTGTTTACTGGTTTGCAGAATAATGAGTTGGTTGCTTAGCGGTCTCCAAGGGCTGCCTCTTTGAGTATTCTTTGCTCACACAGATTTTATGATTTGGCTGTGTCAGTGTGCTACAGAACAGCTTCTTTTCTAAAGGCTGTGAGCTGCCTCCTGGGTCTTTTCGTCTTGACTCCTGTGGTCTCTGCATCTTGCTGTGTGATATGACAATAGTTTCCGGCTTGGATGTCTTGTCTCTGGATCTGAAACAGTCTCTCTCTCTCTGAGGAGTCTGTCAGGGGCTTTCCTTGGGCTGGGGCTGGCTATTGTCTCTAGTCTTTTTGATTGACAAAGCCAGTGAACATCTATTTAAAAATATGTCACTGGCTTGTGGTGACATATCTAACTACATTTTTATGTTAGTGGGTTGTTTTTTTTTATTGTTGTTTGTTTTGTTTTTTAATTTAAGCTGAAAATCTTGATTCCTAATGTGATGTGATATAATTTTACCGTTTTGTAATGTTTGGTCATAATGGTAACACTAATATAATATCAGATATAATTCTTATTTTTTTGTGTGTGTGTGTGTGTTTTTGTGCTTGGGACAGTCTCATGTAGGGATGTGCAATCAGGTTAATCAATATGCTTCACAGTCTCTAATGCTCCACTCTGTGAAGCTGCTAATTCCATATTACTTAGGTATTTACTTGATTTTTTTTAAATTTGGAGTATATTTAAAAATAGTTCAATTTGATTTTTCTTTTGAGGCAGGGTTTCTAGTATCCCAGGCTGGTCTTGAACTCCCTCTGTAACTCAAAATGACCTTAGATGTCCTGGGTTTTCTGTTTTTCCATATGAAGTTGAGTATTATTCTTTAAGGTCTATAAAAAATTGTGATAGGATTTTCATGGGGATTGCATTGAATCTGTAGAGTGAGGCATTCAGGTATGATCCAAAGAGTGCAGGACCCAGGAGGGTCCAGAGCCTGTAATTGTATGTGGGGGAAGGGAAGAAGAAAAGTCAGGAAAATTGTGAGTCTGGCTAATATGGTGAGGATTGTGGCTAATATGGTGATGATTGTCAGAACAGGGTGAGCATGTGTCTGGTGCTTGGTGTAGAAGGCTGCCTGTGCCTGCACCTGAGGTAAGGCAGATACCACTTCTTGGCTTCTGGGTCTGTTCCTAACCATATCTGTAAGTTTTCTCACCTGCCTGAAATGTGAGCAGTATGCCTCTTTAATTCTAATTCCTTGACTGATTATCCCTTAAAAATAAACCAAGAACTTCAAAAGGAGACACATGCATGGATTCAATATCAGTACTTACTCTTCAGACTGAATTCGGATCTGCTGTTCACCCCCATGACGTTCCCTATGGGAAAAACACTTCTGGATCATTCTTGATTGCCCCTGTATTGTGCAGCCATTGTTCTAGCCAAGAACTAGTGGGAGCTTGATTATGCGTACGTGTGCATGCGTGCATACGTGTGCACGTGTGCGTGCGCTTGTGTGTGTGTGTGCGCGCGTGTGCGTGTGCGTGCGCTTATGTGTGTGCATATAGGTCCAAACCTGCTGTAGTTTCATTATCTGATATGTGTCACTGGTTGTTGCTCGTTGTGATGAGGCCTCTAAATAAAGAATGTTCTGATGGTGTTTCATTTGTGTGGGTCTCCAGGTGTGGCTCCTATGCTCTGTTTAGTAAGCTCTGTCAGCTCAAGGTAGGAACTGTGTCTGTGTGGACATTTGTGCCCTTGCCAGACTCAGATCTGCATGCTCCTCTGGCCTTCAGCTGGTCCATCGACTTTCTGCCACACTTCCTGTTATGTACTTGAGGCTTTGGTTTTCAACCGTGCTGGATTTGAACTCAGCTCAGCAAAGCATTCATCATTTGAAGATTTACCTTTTTCTTTAAAATTCTGAATATACTTTTAATCAAAATATATCACTTTTCTCTTCCCTTTTCCTCCCTCTAGCTCCTCCCGTGTTCCCTCACTCTGAACCCTCTTATAACCCCCTTACAAGATAGGTATAGGAAATAGGATTCCATGTGCCCAGGAATTAAGGCCAACAACCGACCAGTGAGACCTTGTGAGAACTACTGCTTTTGTGAACACACCCTGGCTAATTTCAGGTTAAGTGGGATAATAGTACATGTGGGTTTGGACCAAATTGAGAATGCACACATAGCTGATGAGGTTTCTCCCTCCTCCTGTTGGATCGCTGTATTCTACCTACCAGCTGTTGTTGGGTTGACCTTTCCACCGTGTCTCCGCAGGACTTCGTGTCCACGGTCATCCGTCTCCTTGACAGTCCATCCGCTGCCATCAGAGCCAAAGCCTTCCTGGTGCTGCTTCACGTCCTGATTCACAACCGGGACATGCTGCTGCTGAGCTGCCAAGCGAGGTACACTGCCTCTCAGAGGGTCTGTCGGGGCCGATGACCAGTGGTTTGTGTGTGTCCTGTAGACTACTTGCTATTGGCCTTTATGTATCTGACATTGAAAACCTTTTCTGAAGTTTAATCTGCCTCTGGTATCCTCAGCTGCTAAGCCCAGAGAGGGCCCTGAACACAAGTGAGGTCTCAATCTAGTGGGCTTTGTGCCTTCCGGGGGCCGGGGGTCTGCCTGGAAGACTCTAGGCTGAGAGGCTCAAGGCCCCTTTGTAGGGGGCTTCAAGAGCAGTCCTGGGCCACTGTCTGTCTGTCACTTTGAGACTTTTTATTTTGTTCTTTTTAGAAAGGGATTGGTTTTGTAGCCCAGGCTAGCCATGACCTCTTGGCCCTCCTGCCTTAGCCTCCCAGCACTGGGGTCGCAGGTATGAACCACCACCCTGGCTTTCTCCCCCTTTCACCCGTCCTGTCAAAGGAAGAGCTGTCCCGGGGGCCCCAGAGTTCTGTTTGTGTTTGGCTCCTTCTCACCAACATTGCTCATTTCCTCAGCCCTGCTCCACTGGGGTCCAGAGAGTCCTGAAAATCTAGTTGATATCTTTTCATTTGGAGCCTGGAGCTCACTGTGTAGCCCAGGCTGCCCTTGAGCTCACTGTGTAGCCCAGGCTGACCTTGAAGTTGTGATCTTCATGCCTCAACCTCCCCAAGAGGTGGGATTACAGACCTTCTGGAGCCCCAGGGCATGTTCTGTTAGGGCTGGCCCTCCACACCCTCCTGTGAGAGGTGGTTCTGCTCAGAGCAGCTGCGGGGACCTCAGGATGGTGGTGGCAGTTTCATGTGGAGGATCCTGCTCTGTAAACCCTCCCAGGACAGTGCTGGGCCTGGGAGTCTCAGCTGTGGTGCCTAAGCTTTTGGTGTGCACAGAGTTTGGCCTGGAGGAGTAGTCTCTACACACCACAGCCAGGTGGCCTGGACGGATGTGCTGTTTGTGCAGTAGAGATGGCCTGAGTGTGGCACCTGTCCCTGAGCCCATGTGGCTCTGAAGTGTGGCTCCTCCTGTGTGTATGCTGTGTGATCCAGAGCAGGACTCACGTGGCTGCTGGGCCAGCCTGTGAGGGATGGCACCTCACCTTGTCTTTAAGGAGAGAAGGTCCTCCCTCACCTGTGTGTGTTGCATTTGGTCAGTCACTGAGCCGTGGGGACATCAGGCTGAGAGCATCCCTGTGCACGTAGGAAATCTTGAAGGAGAAAGAACAGGATGACCATGCAGCTCACAGCCAAGCAATGGAGGAGACAATTCCAGCTGTCATTGTGACTCCATGAGAGGTTTTATGAACTTCAGCCGGACTGACAAGAGATGGCCTCTGCAGGGACGGCCCTGGTGCTTCGGAAGGCTGTATAAACCATGTGAACCAATGGCAAAGACTCAGGAGTGCAGGTCACAGCCACCAGAAGACACAGAGCAGGTCCTGGAGACCTCACACACACAAAGTGCCAGGGATTCTGGGTGGGGCCTGGGACAGATGATTTTTAACTCAGGAAGTTGGAGCAGGCTTTTCCAGATGCAAGCATTCTCTATTGGTGCTTGCTTGACCTAGGATAGTGGTAGAAAGACCAGTGACAAAGAGACTGAGGCCGAGTGGGAGACGGTGGCCAGGTGGACTTGTTAGCTCACAGCTGTGCTTTGCATTCTGGGAAGCTGACCAACAGCTCGCTCACAAGGGAAGAGACAGACTTGAGACAGAATTCTGGGAAGGCTGGAATTGGGGGTACCAGGCACTCCAGCCGCTGTCCCCGCTTGAGAGCCCCTGGAGGCTCCTTGTCTCTAGAACTGAGGTGGACAGTTTCAGAGGAATAGCACCCAAGGTAGATCTTTGGCTTCTGTGGGCATGGGGACACATGCATACAAATACACAGTCACACACAGACACAGGCATGTACACACATGTACACACACAGGACAGAGGTCGAGGGTGCTGTGGGATGGGCCTCCTCCCTGGAACCACTTCCATCCCCTTGTCACTTGAGGGTGATGTCACCTGAGGCTGTGATGGACACACCTCTTCCCCGGGGCCTCTGCCTTGCTCTCTCATGGCCTCAGGTTTGTCTTGGTGGCTGATATTCCTCTCTACACAGTGTGTCCTTTCTCTCTTTGGTTTAAAGATACTTTCTTACCATTCAAGTTCAGGATCTCTTATAAAATCTTTGGGGAATATTCCTTGAATTTGTAGATTTATATCTTTTGAGTCAATTTGATTTTCAGCCATGACTTTTTAAAATACTTTTCCATCCCTCTTGCCCTAGACTCCCTTTGGAGACTGGTGACGCACATGTAAGGTCTTGTTAATTGTCCTGTTGTTACCAGAGCCTCCACTTTTGGTCCCCTCTGGGTTTTCCGCGTTATAATTTCAAATGATCTCGTCTCACATTCCCTGGTGCAACTTTCAATTTTCTGTGCTGTTGAATTGAGTTCATCTGGTAAAGTTTTTTGCATTTTTCATTTGGTTCATTTTTATGAACTTTTTAAAAATTTAAGACTTTAAATTCTTTCATTGGATTTAAGAGAATTTTCAGTGCTTTTTGGAAATTTTAATTTTTGACAACTTTTTTTGAGTGTTGGGGCCATGCATGCCCTTGACACACATGTGGAGTTTGGAGACACTTTTTTGGGAGTTTGTGCCCTCCTCCCACCTCATGAGTCCTGGGGGTGGAGCCCGGTCATAGCGTGGCAGCTTACCTTTGCTTACTGCTCCCATTATGGAAGCCTTTTTATGGTGTGTGCTGACTGCTCTTCCCAGCCAGGGACTCATGCTGCTGTGCACCTCTCCAGCCCGGTGTTGGGGAGTGTTGTGATTCCCAGGACTTTACCTTGATGGGTGGTATTTGAAGGTGTTCTGGATGTTCTGCTTCCCAGGAGGTCACAGTCTCTCTTCATGCTGCATTGGTAGGTCTGGGGTGCGGAGGAGGGGGTGCTGGTCTCTGGACCTCTGACACTTCTCTTCTGTGGGAATTAGGTCATTGCCTTGGGACTGGAAGGCAGTTGCCAGTCAGACACTGATCCTGCTGCTGCTGGGGACCTGAGAGTGGCCCAGCTTTGCTGGGTGGGAAATGGAAGTTCAGCACGTGACTCTCGACTTCCTTCTGCCCAGGAGAACTGGGCCACTGGTGTAGGCTTCATCCTTGCAGGGGGAAGAGTCCCTGACCACACCTCCCAGCTGGGGATCTGGAGCAGGCACTACAGTGGAAGGCCAACTCTATCGGCCCACTAGAACCGTGGAGGAGGAGGGAGAGGTCCTGTGTGGTGTCCCTTTGATCTGTTAGCTATCTTTTCACATAGGGCTCAGGAAAGACTCGTTGGAACCGTTCTGGGATGCAGGCTTTGGAAGTCCTCCGGTAATAGCTGAGGAATGGAGGAAGTGAAGGAGACTCATGGCTGCACCGTTCGTTACGTGTCCCGTCTCCCCCACCCCTGTTCTCCAGGCAGCCCACCTCCTGTTTACTCTCTGGAGTCTAACTAAGCTTGTTTTAATGTTTTAAAATGTATATTACTATTATGTCCAGTGGTTATTGGTTGTGATAGAGAACTCAGGAAAGTGAGGCCGCTCCATATCAGCAGAAGAGGGAATTGCAGATCACTTTTGAATGTTGCACATAGAAATTCTGGTTGCTGCAGCCTTCAGGAACGAGCTGGGAAATGTCTTTGACAGTAAATGCACCGTCACTTTGGTTTCGGCAGTTTGACACTTGACATTTGGCCACTATGAGCGTGAGTTGTTGAAGTTCCATGCCCCAGGGTGTCCAGTGGGTGTTGTTACAGCTGATGGCATGGGCTCCTGCGAGGAGCCATTGATTGACCTGGAGGTGCTCACTAGGTGTCAATAAGGGCCGGTTCTTTGTTAAAATTGAACATATTTTGGTAAAAGAACTCTCGGTGGCTGGACACATCTATTTTCATGTATCTGCATAACACCCTTCAAAAGTAGGAACTGAAGAAAGACATCAAATTGATTATCTGAGGCAGGCGGGGCAGAGGGGTTACTTGCCTCCACTACTTGTTTTAGGTTGTTACACTCAATGTGATGGTTTGAGTGTGAAGGGACCCCAGTGGCTCACAGCTCTAAATACTTGCTCCCCAGTTGGTGGGGCTAATTTGAAGGCTGTGACAGGTGGAACCCACAAGGGATGGCTGTGGGGGGCCTGCTCCCACTTTTTTCCCAGGGTACTCTTCAGGAGTGAGGGATAAGAGATTTAGATAGAAATATAGAGGGGGAGAGAGAAACACAGAATATCCTCAGGAGGCCTAGATCCTTATCTACTGGCCCTTCTGTCTCTGCTAAAGGGCTTTTTGTAGGAATGCCGAGGGGTGGCGCAAAAGACCTCCCCTAGCACAGCCAAGTGCAGACCCTTCCAAACCTGGTAACCACACAAGTGGTCAATCCATCCCCTTATGCAGCCCTGCTGGGTAAAGCAAGCTCAGCTCTCACTAGGAAACCTCTGTGGGCCTCCATAGGTGGCCCTTAAGTCCAATCCTTCCCCTGGTTCTGGTCCAGCTCCCTATCTCCTGTTGGCCATGGACTCTGCCATGCTTTCTCTTCTGTGGCAGACTCACTGCACTCTCTGAGATGAGCAAAGTCACTAAGACCATAAGGTAAAGTTCACTCCTGTAATTAGAAAACAAATCCAAGCGGATAGGGGAACATTAGCAATGTTAGCAACTGCTGTCAGGTGGTCATAAAGAACTAAGGGGAGGGCCTTTGAGGGGCTCAGCAGGTAAAGGCCCCACCGAAGGCTGATGACTAGAGTCCAATCCCTGGAGCCCACATGGTAGAAGGAGAGAATAGATTTCTGCACATTGTCCTCTGACTTCTACACGTGTACTGTGGCATGTGTATATCTGTACTCCACACACAGAAAAAAACCAAACAAACTAAAAGGGTTACAGGATCTTCAAGACAGTAAAGTTGAATTTTTTTCTAGACTTGGGAATTTGACTTGGTGATGTCAATTGTTCTCAGGAAGAGAGTGTCGAGGTGGAGGGCAGCTGGCTTCTGTTTCCTTTGCGACCCAGGGGCTAAGTTGCTGTGTCTGTGAGGTTGAATCGGAGAGCACACGTGTGGTGTGTTTGTCTGGAGCAGCTCCTCCCTTCTGGGTCCCTGTTGCCTGTCTGCCACTGACGGCGCTTCCCGCCCTCAGCCTGTGATGACCTTTACGGTACTTGGTGGATGTTTTCCTGCTTCCTGTCATCACTGCTGTCTCTTGATGGTCTGTATTTCAGCACATTTTCTGCGATGTCAGCTCTCCCTCCCATCTACCGTGGAACTGAACCGTCAGCATCAGACAGAAAGGAAGTGACAGCTCCCAAACGTCCACCCGTTTCTTCAAGGGCTCTGTACTCAGATTGAGTGTGCCAAGAGATGAAAGGGGGTCTTCAGCATCCCTGGGTGTGACTGGTGGGTGCTTCAGGGCATGGATGGTTCATCAATTCATGAGGAGGTGTGTGTGAGCTGGGTGTGAGCACCTCCTAAGGGATCAGACTTTCTAGAGGCCTCCTTTCCCCTCCCCCATGCATCTCTGTTAATATGGAAATCAGTGGAATAAAAAAAATAACCTGCTTTGATCTTAAAAGAAAGACTTTCTTAAAGAAATATTTACTCTGGATAATTGGTTAACCGTGTGGGAAAATTTATTTTCTATGCTTATACAAAAGTTAATTCCAGATGGATTAAAGAATTATATACCCCAAAGAAACCATAAACAGCTGGAAGAGAGTATGTTTAAATCTGGGAGAGAAAAAGAAGCACGGAGGCAAGAACTTGAAACTGCTCTGTCCCTTAAAAACAGATTAAGCACTGGGTGTGCCTGCAGACAACCCAGCTCAGTTCCCAGTACCCACAAGCACTGGGTGCTCCTGAAGAGGTCCCAGGTTCAGTTCCTAGTACTCACAAGCACTGGGTGCTCCTGCAGAGGACCCAGGTTCAGTTCCTAGTACCCACAAGCACTGGGTGCTCCTGCAGAGGACCCAGGTTCAGTTCCTAGTACCCACAAGCACTGGGTGCTCCTGCAGAGGACCCGCGTTCAGTTCCCAGTATACTTATGACGGCTCACAACACCTGTAACTCCAGCTCCAGGGCTTATGTTGTTCTGTTCAGGCTTCCATCAGTGCTGTGCACACATGGTACACACACATGAAGGCACAGCACCTATGCACGTAAATAAAACCATAGATAAACCTTATATGCTCACAAAACTTTGAAGATTTTGTTTCACACATAATAATCTCTCTGCTTTAAAGGGGGTTCTAATGACAGGCATAGATAATTTGCATCATTAATAATTGAAGAAATGACCAGAGAGATCCCGTGTGTGGTGTGGTGCTTGCTCTGTGGGTCTAGAGAACTGAGTTCAATCCCTGGGACCCTTGCAGATGTGTGTGGAGAGAACAGCTCCTGGAGGTTGTCTCTGCCTCCACATGCATGCCATGGACATCTGTCTACACATGATAAAAATAATGATGAAAATTAAGACAGCAATTGAAGATGCACATTAATAAGGTGACTCTAAGGGGTAAAAGCAGTGTTGCCATCATACATCTGAAACACAGACGGTGGGGGTGTTGCCCGTTGAGGCTATGGGTGGGGGGCACTTGTTACCCATTGAAGCTATGGGTGGGGGGCACTTGTTACCCGTTGAGGCTATGGGTGGGGGGCACTTGTTACCCATTGAGGCTATGGGTGGGGGGCACTTGTTACCCATTGAAGCTATGGGTGGGGGGCACTTGTTACCCGTTGAGGCTATGGGTGGGGGGCACTTGTTATCCATTGAGGCTATGGGTGGGGGGCACTTGTTACCCCATTGAGGCTATGGGTGGGGGGCACTTGTTACCCGTTGAGGCTATGGGTAGGGGGCACTTGTTACCCCATTGAGGCTGCCTTTGAATGGGCAGTTTGGGGTATGTCTTCGGAACCTGATTGTTCTCAGCACCGAGAGCGAATCTGCACAGGTGTGTGCTTCTCTAGTGAGACTAAGCAGCTGAGAGACCAACACCCCTGTGACTCTTCCACTAACTCTGCTTTTGCTGGGCTCCTGAGTAGCCTCCATCTTTGACACTGTGGCCTTGTCATACCTGGGCTTATTGTGGATGCACAGAGGCGTCTCAAGGACTCTGTGACATTTGCAGAGTGTGTCATTTTATCTGCATGATTGCCAACACCATCCTCTAGGTGGAGTCTGTCTGTGGACATGCCTGTCCTGTGGAAACAATTACATGCTATCTCCCTTTTTTCTAGAACTTCCCTTTTCTTTTCATATTATATCAGCTGTTCTCTGTTGCTGTGATAGAACAGCGTATGGAAGAGTGCATTTTGGCCTACGATTCCAGAAGGGAAGGCCATAATGTTAGGGAGGCGTGATAGCAGGTGGCCAGAGCAGGATGCTGAGAGACTGCATCTTCAACCACATGCAAAACAGACTGAAGGAACAGCAAGGCTGTGAACTCTCGAAGTTGCCCCTGTGACAGACTTTCTTCCAGCCAGCCTTCATGTCCTAAGCCCCTGAACAGCACCACCCAGTGAAGACAAGCCAAGTGCATGAACCTGTGGGGACATTTCTTAATTAAATCACCACACATGTATGTGCATGTGTGTAGTTAGAGTTTTCCTGCCTGGCCCACAGTCAGGACAAATCTCTCTCACCTGCCAGGCCCATAGACGCTCAGACCCAACCAAGTAAACACACAGAAACTTACATTGTTTACAAACTGTATGGCTGTGGCAGGCTTCTTGTTATCTACTTCTTCTATCTTAAATTAACTCATTTCTATTAATCTGTACTTTGCCACGTGGCTTGTGGCTTACTGGTGTCTTTACATATCGCATGTCATGGCGACGGCTGGCTGGTCTCTCCTGCCCCAGCCTTCCACCTTCCAGAATTCTCTTCTCTCTTGTCCCACCTATACTTCCTGCCTGGCCACTGGCCAATCAGCACTTTATTTACACAGAGCAATATCCACAGCACATGTGTGATGTGTGTGTATAGGTGCATGTTTGCATTTGGGCACGTGTGTGTACTCGCATGTGTGCACATGTGCATGTGTGCATGCAATACAGTGTGTGTGTGTGTGTGTGTGTGTGTGCGCGCGTGTGCATATGTGTGGCCCAAGGCTGAAGTTGGGAATTATCTCCATCTCTCTTCACCTTATTCTTTGAGCTAGGCTGTGGCAATCAAATCCAGAGCTCATTTGATAGGGCTAGTCTTTGGGCCTAGCTTGCTGTGGGGATCCTGTCTTGGACTTCTGAGGCTGGAATTACAGATGAGTTACTACGCCAGCTTGGTCTCTCTGTGAGATCGGAATCTGGTCTTCTGGCTTCCATGACATGTGCTTTGCACACTGAGCCCTCCTCAGTTCTGTTCCCTGGAGCCTGAGTTTCTAACCGTTTGCTTTGCTCCCGGGTAGCCTGCAGCTGCACCATAGCCCTGCTCAGCTGGAAGGCAGGATGCAGCCAGCTGTGGTTTGACAGCTGCTCTCTGGACTGTGTCTCCTGAGGGTCACACTGGTTAGGTCTGTAGTGTGCTGTGTCCCCCACTTTCAGCACTTGACTGTTTCTCTCTGACAGCCAGTCAGGGTTAGGACTGGCCTTGAGCAAACTGGGGGAGCGGACCCCCTCCCACATGGCGGGTGTTCTGACTCAGCCAGGGTCATCTGGGCCCTGTTGATGATGGCCAGCCACTGTGTGCCTCCTGCTGTGTGCTTAGATTGGTTAACAACAGGCAACTTCGATCCCATGATGCATTGGTGCCAGCACTTACGTTTTGTCTCTGTGAGAAGCTCCTAATTTACCAACTCCTCTAAAAGTGGGCTTTTTTTCTCAATTAAATCACCACGCATGTATGTGCATGTGTGTAGTTAGGGACAGGATCTCAGATAGTCCAGGCTAGCCCCAAACTCCACTTTTAGATCCGTGCTGCAACTCACTGTGCTGGTGTGTTCTGGGCCCCCATACTGCAGACACTCCAGAGTGACTGGTCATGCTCCAGCAGAAGGCTCCAGGGAACATTCTAGACTCCCATTTTTCCTTTCTGGTCATACTAATTCTTACATTTCATGTCAGTCAGTATATGGATTCTGATAGTTGCTAAGTACAACTCTTCCAGTTACAGATTCAGGAAGTAAAGAATCAACTAGAGTAGGCCTGTAGAAATGTTGGGGCTGCTGTAACTTGAATTTGGGTCAAAAGTCCGTTTATCATCTGGCCACCAAAGCTGAGTCAAAACTGATCAGACATGGAGGTGTCAGATGGGGGAGGAGTCTGCCAAGGACCCTGGCAGGGATGGGGAGAGAGGAAAGGCACATTCCATAAATATTTAAAGCAAATTATTCCTGAGAAGAAACCAGTGCTACAACAACAGCATGTGCAGTGGACAGATAATGGGTTCAGCATGGAAGGAACTGGAAGGAACGGAGGGGAAGCGCCATAGCTCCGTTCTTGGAGAGGAGGCTTGGTGAGGCGAGCTAGGAGTGAGGCTGTCTGGGGTCATGATCTGCAGCATCTGCCCACAGGTTTGCAGAGGACACGGGCTGGGGTT